>NC_133336.1:66884281-67203435 GCF_042186555.1 Aquarana catesbeiana | reverse complement strand
ATTGTCCCATGTGAGAATTTTTTTATCGTGTTTCAATAAGTCATACTTTTTTATTATATATTGTTTTTGTCTGGTTGCCTTTTAAGAAAGTCCCAATTTCAGAGATTGCTTATGTACAACAAAACAGGGATGATGGCAACCCTAATTCGGCCCTAGATGAAAGAAATAGCACCGCTGCTGTGTCTCAGCCAATCAGGAGGGAGAGTCCTGGACGGCCGAGGCAGTCGTGCACATTGCTGGATAGAGATGGGGCTCAGGTAAGTATTAGGGGAGCTGCAGCACACAGAAGGGTTTGTCTGTTAATGCATAGAATGCATTAGGATAAAAAAAAACTTCTGCCTTTATAACCACTTTACGCCAGGTGCTGCATGCAGGCAGCCGATTCAAGTCCTATGGGGATACAGCAGCTGCACGAATGCAGCCACTTCTCCCTATTTTGACAGGGGTGTGGGTAAGTGGCCCTAACAGCACAAACTGTGTGCATTTGGGGCCGCTCACCTGCATGCCTGTCAGATTGGGACAAGCACATGGACAGTTCTTGGTGTTTGCATTGCATTCAATTTGCATTGCATTCAATTACTGTATTCCCACTCCACATGTTTAGGTAATTTATAATACCTGACTTAGTGGGGGGTCTATTTCTTATAACAATTAGATGAATGGGACAAGCATTTCCCTTTTTTGAGGATGTCTGGATGCGCTTTTCCTAATACAGTGACTTTCTATGTCTCCATCTAGTGGCCGTAATGCTGTATTCTTTATTCAAATCCCTCATTCATGAAAAATACTACATTCTTGCCACTAGATTGGAGCTGATGATTATAGGAAATCGCTCTACTAAGAAAAGTTTGGACTAATTTGTCAAGAATGGACAAATGCTTGTGTCCGTTATAAACATTTTTTATAAATGGATCCCCAGTGTGTTGGACTAATGCAAATATACCATTGCAGATGTTCTCACTCTTTGTAGGATTATTCCTGACCCAGAGAAGACATTACATTATATACAGTATAATCATAGACCAGAGTCTGTTCCCTCCCCCCAGGAGGAGAGCTTGGATAACCAGGGCTGCAGTGGATTGAAATCAAATTATTGAAGTCCTAAGTAGACTTTATGGCTTCAGTATAGTGAATTTCTGAAAATACTTTTGCTGGAGCTGTTGTGGTTTTCAATTGATTTTCGCTCCAGTTTTGATTGTTTGGTAATTCAAAACCAAGAAAACAAAATGAAACCACAGATGGCAGATGTTCAATAACAAAAATGACCAGAAAGACTAAGGTCACCAACTACAGACAATTAAATTGTTTCAGTGGATTGCTTAAGGCTGGGTTTACAATGTTGCGCTGCGTTCGTGCAAGTGCATTAGGCGCCTTGCTAACGATTATGACTATGGACTCTTACAGACAGGCGGCTGGGAGTTGTTAAAAACCAGCTTCTAAGCCGCGGTTTTACCGACTTTGGCCATCTACCTGCATTGTAACTATACAGCTGGACAGGACTGTATGCATTCCATGGCTGCAAAGCGTTGCTTCAAGGCCACGGCATTTTTAACTCTGGGTGTGCAGGCGGGGCACCTCCTGTCCAACTCGTCCATTGGGTTCAATGGGGCCACACTGCAATGTAAAATTTCTGCTCGGATACACAAAAACCCCAAAAACAGGCATTCGGGACTGGGCTGTGGCGCCTTCCTGAATGCCGTTCAGCCGCTGCAATGCTACTCTGTGGACATGCAATTCACCTTGAATCGCATTTCAGTCGTATTTCTTTTAAATTGTGACAGCTAGCAGGAGGAGAAGATCCCCTCTAGCTGGAAGAGTGGCAATCTAGGGGAGAGCGGGGTGGTAGTCTGTTCGGAACGTGTTACACCCTGAATATGGGTGTAACATGTTATGAAAGGTGAACTTATCCTTTAAAAAGAATGTGCCTTCTAACATTTCGAAAAACAAACCTTATCCTTTTCGAACATAATGCAATAATATGCGTTGCAGCACACTGCAAAACGGTTGAGTTGCCTTAAGGCTTTATGTACACGGGATGTTTTCTCAACCTCTCCTGAACGCTGGAACACCACAGCTAGTAATCCACGTTTAAAAACGTGAGTTTAGCCACGTTTGCGTTCAGGAGCGTTTACTAAAGATAACCTCAGGAGACCCTCCCAAATGATTAGAAAGCACTAAAAACAAGTATGTTATTAACTATTTCAGCCATTCAGTGAGAGAACAGTGTGAATAGCAGCTGAGAAAGCAGTGTGCTTGTAGCTAGATGTTATTTTTTGGTTGGTTTTGTTAATATGGATCCCATGATGAGCATGTGTGAGGAAATGTGTGAGGAAATGCTCCTGATGTTGCTTTTGCTGAAGCTCCAAAGATGTAGAAAATTGCGTGAGAGGACCTCTCTAATTGACACATCCATTGATGGCTCAACGCTCTATCCACAGGATACTTTTCTAATATGTATGTTCAGCTGCGTAATTACGCAGAGGAAATTTTCCATTTTACACGCATGTCAATTGCCACCTTTAACGTTCTCGCAAAATTCTCAATGGTTGACAGGTGAGTGAAATTCCG
Source organism: Aquarana catesbeiana (assembly GCF_042186555.1). Taxonomy (NCBI): domain Eukaryota; kingdom Metazoa; phylum Chordata; class Amphibia; order Anura; family Ranidae; genus Aquarana; species Aquarana catesbeiana. The sequence continues at coordinate 67,200,867 of NC_133336.1, read as the reverse complement.
ATTCAACTTCAGCGTCAAGTAATGCAAGTTGTGTATTGTACAGCATAATTGTTTGATGAGGGGAATATCACATCATATATCAAGCTTGCATACAGTGATAATTGAGTTTTTAGCATTTTCCAGGCTCAAAAGTAATAAAATGTTTCAGATATATAATGTTCCTTTAAAAGAGCTACTAGATGAAAACACGGGTAGCCACGTTTGGCCGCGTTTGAAATGCCTCTAAACATCGCTTCTGAACGCATTTTTTTTTTTTTTTTTTTTTTTTGGGTTAAAAAAAAAAGCCTTTAACCCCTTTCACACTGGGGCGTTTTTCAGGCACCTGTAAAGTGCCTGAAAGAAGCCTCATCTGCAATCCCAATGTGAAAGCCTGAGCCGCTTAAGACCCTTTTCACACTGGGGCGTTTTTTGGGCGCTGGCAGTGTGAAAGGGCTCAGGCCATCAGCACACCCTGCCCGGTGGCAAAAACACGAAAGCGCTGCAAAGAAGCTGCTTGCAGGAGTTTTTTTGACGCCCTGCCAGCGCAGCGCCCCAGTGTGAAAGCACCTGGGCTTTCACATTGGGATTTCAGATGAGGCTTCTTTCAGGTGATTTACAGGTGCTTTTTTTCACGCTAAAGCGCCTGAAAAACGCCCTAGTGTGAAAGGGGTCTAAACGCAACTGCCTAGAAATGACTATAAATGACCCTGTGTACATGTACTGATAAGATAACAGAGGAGAGTTCAGGAGCAGTTGAAAAAAATGGCCAATTGTTCCTGAATGTCCGTTTACCAGCAGCAGTGTACATGAGGCCTTTAGTGTGTTGGCGTGCTGTTTAGAATGGATGGCATCACAATGTAGTAATGCATGTTACCACGCAGAATTAGTGTAAATGAGTGAAACCGGTTTTGAAATCGTATCAACACGTTTAAAGCGTATGAGATTTTATATATCGGGCTTTATTGCACTTCATTTACTGTATTTGGACTCTTATTTTCTGTATTCATTGCCCATCCCGCTGGCTCCTGATCAGAGATCGGAAGCTATCTGTGACATTTGCCAGGCTGGGAACACACAGTGACTGCACTCTCAGCACAGAACCTTTAGCCGCCATGGATGCATATATGCCACATGGGCATTCAGGGCCCACCTCCCCGCTGTCATACACATGAGTTGTGTGGTCGGCAAGAGATGCAGGTTTTTTTTTTTTTTTTTTTTTAACCTATGTATATGCCTCTTAAAATTGTGGCGGTCCAGTGGTTTTGTAGTTCTTCTGGCCTAATATAGCGCCAGTCCTTGTGATCCGTGCTGTTGATAGTTTGAATGGGAAACCCAAACTGGCAACGGTACAGGAAATAACTTGCTATTCTGAGCTGGTCAGTGCTGACAGAGGCTGGGTTTGCATTGTGACCTAGCTAAGGGATGGTGAAAGAGGAATCTGGCTGGCTGCCTATCAGTCTGGTGGAGGTGGAGGGTTGCTGTTGCCATGGTAACGCCCCTTGCCATTGAAAGCGTTCCTATCTCCTGTCGGGTCAGGTGGTGCTGGAGGTGGTGATGAGGCCGGCCTTGGCTGCATACTAGCTTTGTCCTGGGGGAATAAGTCAGGTACTCCGCAGAGAGGAGGAGACGACATTATCCATGTTCTGTCATCTTATCCTTCAACACCTCCCGGGAGAGCTGGGTAGTCTGCTGCAGTCTGTGCTTACTTGGAAAGTTCCAGTAATTGGGCACCTGCCCTGCCAGGTAATTTATGGATTTAACATGCTAAAAATAGTCACTATTTGTATAATAAGTGATTCTGGGTTGGGTAGAGAATTTAAAGGGAAACTATTCTATACCTTGCAGTGCCTTCACTTCCCTTCCCTTAAAAAGGGAATAAACCTGAATGCAAACATTTATTATATTGCAGCTTTCAAAAACTTGGATGTGATGGCTGCATTAGTTTTTTTTTTTTCTTTCTTTTGTTTTCATCTGGTGATCTGGCCAGCAAGTCTTTTGTTTGCAAAAAGCACAAGCTCTGCAGCAGAATGTATCCGTTTTACATGGATGAGACAGAGCACTTAACACTTTCAGGGGTGCTTAAAGTGGTTGTAAAGCCTTAAAAGAGAAATATATATAATATATATTATTATTTTTTTTTTTTTTATTTCCTATTCATACTTATCGATCTGATGCTGTATCCACCTAGGTGCTGCAGCTGTCCCCCGGTGTGTCTGCACGGAGAACCGAGCCACCGAACACCGCCAATGGCTCAGTTCTGTCACCTCCCTGAGCGGAGAGCTGCTGACTGTCTGTCAGCATCTCTTCTCCTCTGCTCCTCCATGCTAATTGGAGCGCTGAGCTGTGGAGGGGCAGGGAGCGGCCATCTCAGCAGCTCGCTGAGAGGCTGAGACTGCCATCTGTCCAGGCAGCTGGGGGATCCAGACTTTGGAAATCGGATGACACGCTGCCTCGGCTGATTGCAGTGACGTCCTTGGAGAGCTCAGGCTGGACCTCTCCTTCTAGGGTTTTAACGTTAAAGGGCAAGTTCACCTTTACAGAAAACTCTGTAAGGTGAACTTACACAGGTCCTTGCCCCCTCCGGTCCTGCTGACCTGGACTGCAGATATCTCCGGTTCTAAGACCTGGTATATCCACGCCAGGAATCCCCTGAGCTGAATGTACAAAATGTCCCTTGTCAGGAGGGATGTTTTGGAGCATTCTAATTGGTCAGCGCCATCATGTGGGCAGTGCTGACCAATCAGCAGTTGCATAGCATGTCCCTTTAGCTATGGAGAAGACGCATGGCTGCAGAGAGGATTTCTAAGCCCCGGGCTCCTGCCGTGGTTATAGGATATACCAGGGCTTAGAACCGGAGCTTGCCTTGGTCCAGGTCAGCGGGATGGGGGAGGGGGGTTGGAGTGATGAGGAGGGGGACCTGTGTAAGTTCACCCTACCGGTTTTTCTGTAAAGGTGAACTTGCAGTTTAATGCATTCTATGCATTAAGGTGAAAACCTCCTATGCTGCAGCTCCCCCCGATCCAGCGATATGCACAAGAGCAGCGGCTCCTGCTGCTGTCTCTCTCCTCATTGGCAGATTGATGGCAGTGGCAGCCCAGTACATTCGATGACTTGACATCCATAAAGTGATCGAATGTACTGGGAATTTTCATCCAAATGTTTAAAAATCTTCTGGTGTATGGCAAGCTTTACTGGCTAGATCATCATTTGAGAATAAATGAAAAAGGCCTAAAAAAAGGCAGCCACCACATTTAACCACTGCCCGCCAGCCATCATATGACGTCCTTGATTTTGTACGGGTATATCTGAATGATGCCTGCAGCTACAGGCATCATTCAGATATCAGCTTTTTCAGCCGGCGATTCCCTACACCATAAGAATGATCATAGTGGCTGTTCCACCGCTTAATTGTTCTTACGGGCCTTGAGAGGGGAAGTCCCCTCCCGCCACCCTCCGGTGCTTCTACCGACTCACCGCTTCCATCGGTGAGCTAGAGACAGGATCCGCCGCCCCCGGATGTTTACCATAGATATTTCCGGTGGACCAGATGGTCGCCGGAGTCTCTATGATCGTTCAGAGGCTGGGCGCGATGTTATGACGTCACGCCCAGCCTATGCATTCAAACAAACGCCAAGATCCTCCTTCTTTTTTTTTTTTTTGATTTCGGGCTTCCTGGCCTAGAGGTGAGATGTGGGGTCCTCTGTAAAGAGGACCGATTATGCCATATTCCTATTACAAGGGATGTTTACATTCCTTGTAATAGGAATAAAAGTGATCAACATTTTTTTTTTTTTTTTTTTTTTTAAGTGCCAAACTAAAAAAAAAAAAAAGTTAAATTAACAATAATTAAAAAAAAAAAAAAAAAAATTTAAAGCGCCCCTGTCCCCGTGTGCTTGCGCATAAAAGCAAACACATATGTAAGTCCCGCCCACATATGAAAATGGTGCTCAAACCACACATGTGAGGTATCGCCGCGAATGTTAGAGTGAGAGCAATAACTCTAGCCCTAGACCTCCTCTGTAACCCCTCTGTTTACATGTAACCAGTAAAAAAATGTAAAGCGTTGCCTATAGGGATTTTTAAGTACCGAAGTTTGGAGCCATACCATGAGCATGTGCAATTTTGAAGCATGACGGAGTAACTTCATCTTTCACATTATGCAAAAAAATTGGGCTAACTTTTTACTTTCCCCCCCCCCCCCCCCCCTAACTTTTTACTTTCCCCCCCCCCCCCCCCCCCCCCCAAAAAAAAGCATTAAAAAAATTGCTGCACAAATACTGATAAAAAGTTGCAATGACTGCCATTGTATTCTCTAGGGTCTTTGCTAAAAAAAACATATATAATGTTTGGGGGTTCTATGTAATTTTCTAGCAAAAAAAAGATAATTTTTACATGTAGGAGAGAAATGTCAGAAATGTCCTGGGTGACAAGTGGTTAAAGGACCAGTAAGTTGCAATTTAATGCATTTTTGCTTTTGGTTTGAATATGCTTTACAGCATATCTGTTGCTAAAATAAAGTTTCTAATGTAGCCCTTGAAAATGGGAAACAAAATACTCCTTTCTGCAGATGCCTGTCCCCCCGAATACAGTTGTAGTGAGGAGAAATCGCCAACCTGAAGACTCCTCAAAATTCAACACTTCTTAGAATGTCATATTATGGTTCACTCGTTGCAATCAGCGTTTCATTACATCGACTCCTACATCACTACTGTATTCTGAAGTGATTTGGGAATCTGTGGGAGGAATCCTAAAACGTAGGGAGCAGGAGTTAAAGCCCACCCTTTTGCTGCCACACATGTTACGCAGGCAGCAACAGGTTAAAATGGTATTCAAGGTTTGGCTTTTAAAAAAACAAAAAATAAAAGAATAGCAAACTTGTAATACTTACCTGCTCAGTACAGTTGGTTTTACCTGTCTGTTCCCCTGGCTCCTCCTCCTGCTCCTTGACCAGTGCCCCTAATAGCAAGCCGCTTGCTATGGAGACACAGGTGTGTGCTCACCCCCAAGCCCTGCACTATGCGTCCATAAGACACACAGAGCCATGGCTTGGCCCGCCCTCACTCTCTCCTCATTGATTTACTGGCTGTGATTGACAGCAACGGGAACCAATGGGTTCCGCTGCTGTCTCAGCCAATGAGAAGAGGGAGTGCCGGGACAGCCGAGGAACCTTTGCACATCGCTGGATTGAGAGGGGGCTCAGGTAAGTATTAGGGGGGCTGAGGGGGGTACAGCACACAGAAGGTTTTTTACTTTCATGCATAGAATGCATGAAGATATAAAGCCTTCAGTATTTACAACCACTTAATTTACAGAACCGAAGCAGACAAGACCATGATTTTCTGAAATCTAAAAGCCTAAAAAAAGAAAACAAAAATGCAACAACCGCATCTGACTGATAAGCTGCAAATTTTACAATTTTGGTGTTGTGTTTATTATCACTTTAAGGCTGAGCCCGCACTGCAAGGGAGAATTCTCAAGTCTCCCAGAGTTGGGTTTTAAATAGGGAATGCATAAGTGATGAAGCTGCAGCGATTTGTTCATATCCATGCTGTATTTAGAAGAGGAAACAGAACTTGGGCACAATTTTTGCTAGCTGATTTATGAAGCATGATGCTTCCTGAGCACCGGCTGGAAAAGATCTGTTGAATACAGATAGGGTGCCGCGTGGTACGGTGAGAAGATTAGATGCTGATTAAGGAAACCGGAATTAAATGCATGATATGTGACTTGGCTGTAGCAAGAGTAATCTATTGTTTTATCATCAAGCCGAAAATTAAATTAAGTAATGTTTACAATGTTCAAAGCAGTCAACTAATTGGTGTCTTAGTGCAAGCTTGCATCATAGGATTCTTGTTGAATAAGAAACAATTTTTACCATTAATTCACCAATTTTCTGGATGACCTGGGGCCAGTTCACACCATGCTGAGCCCAATGGAACGCAATGAGATGTCAGTTTGAGACATTTCAATAAAGTATGCAAACCTCACCCTAGCAGTACAGACTCTCCAATCCATGCTCCTTTTTACCATCGGATTTGTTATGGATTGGGGCTACTAGGTATAGGGAAGCATATGACCTTGCCCACGTGACAGTGCTTGGACCTGTGCAGCCAAAAGCCAGGCCTGAACACTGCTCAGGTAGGCTTTGATATTTGCCTCCTGCATTGGGGAGGCAGCTTGGATGGGTGAGGATATCCTCCTGGGGTGTGGGGCAGCTATACAGAGATGCTGTCACTCTACCCTGAATAGGCAAATTTAGAATGTGTCCATTTCATATTTCAGACATTCTAAATTTGCCTTCAACTCTCTCTAAGCCTGGTTTCACACCATTGCAAAGTCCTAACCCCCATTACATGCATTGCAGTCACATTAATTTTCAGCCTTTAGGTTTTATTGTCAAAGCTTAAAGTGGAAGCAAATTCTTTTTTTTTTTCCTTGTACATACAGGTAAGACTATAATAAAGCTTTACCTGTAGGTACAGTGTATATCTCCTAGACTTGCATTGTTTAGGAGATATTCCCACTGCATGTACTCTGAAGGGACTGCATACCCGTGCCATCCCTTCAGAGCCCTGTGCCGTGGTGCGCGACTCCTTCGCACATGCGCATTAATGATGTAATTGGGGTGTGGCCAATCAGACGGCCAGGGGATGTGAACCCCGAAGGGAAGACTGGATGAAGCTGGAAGTCCTGTTAGCGGTGACAGCATGCCGCTGGAAGGCTTAGTTCTAAGGTAAGTATTTCATGATGTGCTAGTATGCAATGCTTACTAGCACATTATGCCATTTGTCTTGTAGGATTAAAAAAAAAAAATGCGGTTTACTACCGCTTTATTAGAACAAGATGAAGTTAGAAGCTGATTGGCTACCATGCACAGCTGCCCCAGTTTTAGAAAATCAACCTCATTGTTCTTCCCTTTTAATAATAAAAAAAAAATAAAAAAATGATAAAAGATACAAAGAAATAAGGCACAAGAATCATAGCTTACAACATTGCAACAATAACAGCATTTTTGTTAGTTCTGGTGCATTTAAAGGCAAAGTTTTAGGTATGATTTTTTTATAGCATTGTTACATTGGTCCAAAATAGACCAATAGAAGTATGCATATCTCCTACCTGAGCAATCCCTATGTAAGCTGCAAATCACTGTGGTAGCCAACGCTACTGCAGTGATAGCAACCGTCTTCCTGGTTTGGTGTCGAACGGCTGCCCTTCTGCATAGTAACCACAGGAGGTCACCGGCTCAGCATTGCCCCATTCAGAGAAAGCCTTGTGGTTTTTTTTTTCCAAGGATTATAAGATGTTCTCTGGTTGGACAGGATGGAGATGGTGGGGTAGTTGCATCATAATATTCACCTTATGCGGTCAAAGAAAGCCTTGTGTTTTTTCAGTGAATTCAAGGTGCTCTTTGATTGGACAAGGTGAAGATTGTGACGTCACCAACCCACTTCTCCACCTCGTCCAACCAGAGTATGCCTTGTAATCATGGCGGCAATGCCAAGAGGTACTGCCTGTGCTTACTATGAGGAAGGGTTGTGATATGCATACTTACATTGGTTCAAGCTAGACCACTTTATGCTATGAAAATCATACCTAAACATCAGTTTTATTGCTCAAAATAATGGGCTTTATCAAGCATACATTAGCACGACGTAGTCAAGTGTGCACAATTTTCATAGGCAGAGTCTGTACAGATGACCAATGCCCTTTAAATCCCAATGAAAAGACGGCATTGCATTTGTAGATGTTCTGCGGTGAACTGCTCCTATAGATCGCCCTTTACCTCATCACCATTCTATATCCACTGAGTTTCTCTCATCTGCTGTTTTCAGTGTTCTTCTACAGCGGCTGCATATAAAGAGTCATCTGAGTTCATCATTACTCCCCCGCTGGTGACATTCTCGTCCTCGGAGATGGTTCGATGCATAGAATCGTCCCCGACACATAGCCAAGTAGAAAGTGATTGGCTATTGTTTTCCCTCTGCTCCCCAAGGTGTATGTGTATACAGCGCCAACGTGACCTGCTTGTTAACGATGTCCGCGTAGACTGAGGAGGTAACGCATGTCCTGGGTTTTAATCTAAGCTCTTGAAAAGTCTTAGTGAAACACAATTGCTTATGAATGCCAATTCTGGTTAATTTTTCAATATTATAAGCTTGTATGAAGCACCAATGAAGGATAATAATTTGCTTTAATCAGTTTCAATGCGTCATAGGTAAGCCAGTGATTTACCGCCATGTTGGGGGTAAAATTGCTTAGCGTGCATAAAGCCCAATTGAACTTTCTGCCTTTATTACTGTAATGCAATCAGGCTTTATATACAGTAATAAATAGGCTTCTTTTTTTGCACTGTGTGCTGCAGCAAGGGCTAAAGTACTTTTTGCTCACAGCATGCTGGTGAGTCGGACCTCTGCTCCACACACTTCTGTGGTCCTGGTCTCCAGTGATCTGATATGCCCCTGCACAGTACTCCAATCAACTGCACTCCCTGGCTGTACTAGATTAATAAACACAGGCTTTCGCTCTCATTCATAGCACATAACTCTGCAGTGCGTTGTGATAAGGCACTGTAGTGCTTTCTTTTTGTTGTCCCTTTTTTTTTTTTTTCTAAACTGTTCTGTAATACGTATGAGCCGCAGCATGATGTGATATAGTGCGTCAGATCGTGCTGTTCACAATGCAATGGGTCATGGTTTTTGTCAGTGTGTTGATCTGAACAGTATCCATAGGACAGGGTGCCTTGTTCTTGCCATGGGGACTGCATTGGGCGAATGCTGCTGATTTGAACAAGCCTCAGCCCTGGTTCACACCTTTTGCACCTTTATGTGTTTTGCAGTACCTAAAAATGCATGTGATGAATAATGTATAGTTTCCAATGAGGCTGTTCACATCTGCGCACTGCGTTGTAATATAGGTATATCTGATATTTTATGCATATACCTGTGTTTTTCTAGCGCAGTGAAGTCTATAGATGAGCATGAAAATACACCAAAAAACACATGGAAAAATACACGCTAAGGCTGGATTCACACTATGTGCGGCTCGGGGCACAGAAGGGGGTCCAGTTTGTCCCTGTTCACTGTTTCAGATCCAAATTGGAGCCAAAGATGCACAGGACCCTTCTGCTATGCGCTCCGCAGCCGCCCCGGGGATTTGAGAGCCGGTCACACTCTCCTGTCATGCGAATTGGATGCGGGAAACCTAGTTGGTTACCAGGTTTGCACACATCTCAGGAGGGATTTTGGTCCACTCTTCTTTACAAATCTTCTCTGAATCCTTAAGATTTCTTGGCTGTCGCTTGGCAACTGGAAGTTTCAACTCCCTCTATAAATTTTCTGTAGGATTAAGGTCTGGAGACTGGCTAGGCCACGCAATCACCTTAAAGCGGAGTTCCGCCTAAAAAAAAAAAAAAAATTTAAAGTCAGCAGCTACAAATACTGCAGCTGCTGACTTTTAAATTAAGGACACTTACCTGTCCACCTGTAAGTCACTTAAAGAGGCAGTTGCCACATAACTCACAAAAGATTTTAAGGTTGGCACCATTTATTGACTTTTTAAACTGTTTTCAAAGTCTCTGCGACTTTAGGTCTCACCACTATGAACGGGTGCTATTGAAATTAATGGGCTGTGACTTGTCGAGCATGACAAAGTCGCATGACAAGTTGCATGAGTGGGAACTGAGCCTTACTCTCTCCACTCTATCCAAAACAAAAAAAAGAAGTTTTTTGCTTTTTAGTTATACTCTAAATAAATCATGTGCTTTGTCTATGCAGGACAAGGCCAAGGGGTTGCTTACTCCCACCAAAACATAATTGTCTCCTTTTGCTCCCTCCACTATTCTATTAAACCACTGGGAGCAAATATAGTACTTCTGTGTATGGATGCATGGGACAGTGCCAGCAATTGTCTCAGCACAATCACATTGGGTACCAAGAGACTTGGGCTTATACAGGCCAAAGAGATAGCTGGGGTAATAAATGAGCAAAGCACAAGTTCACCATAAAGCTTGTCATGGATGATGAAGTCCTACAAGATATTGTTTGTCTTTTTTTGTTAATTGCTTTAAAGCCAGCCACACAGGAGTAGATGATCAGATTTTATAGAAAGATCTGTCCTTCAAAACAACTGTTTGTAGCAGTTTACTTTTGGCATGTCTAAAATGTGATGCAAGATAAAGTAATGTTGTACACATATTGTGGATTGATTCGAGAGTGTACACTTGTATCAAAGGTTTGAAACAGTTTCTCCAAATTTGTCAAGGCTGTATTTATTCTGATAAACTGCTGGCAGTGCTTTGATTGACCTTGCATAACTTTAATATTCCAAAGTGCATGCTGTCCCTTCAGTTCTGTCCCTCCCGTTCTTCCTTCTTAGGGAGGATCAGCACAACACAGTATGGTTGGAATGTGCAGATCTGTATTTTTGTCCTCTTCATTCCTGTGTGGTATCGCATATAAAATGTACTTGCTTACCATGGTGTGTGTGTTGAGCAGCAAGTATCCAATCTTAGTCAATGACAATGAGGCATCTTTGGCATTTGCTGGGAAATCTTGGCAAGGCCGAGTTTTGAAATGTATGCTTTTCTAAGCAAGTTCTGTGCTGTCAGATGGTTGGTAGGTGTCAAATATTCATGATCCTTACCTATTTTATTCATCAGTTTCTCACAGTGAATCAACTAATGAATAAAGACAGACTTTAATCATCGTTTTTTTTCGTTTTTTTTCTTTGGTGAGTTTAAATGAAACTGTACAAATATAATATAATAAAATATTTCAGTCATATTGATTTACAGACTTTATTTTACAAATAAACATGAATTTATATGTAAACCCCCACCTGTAAAACAACTCAGATTAAAACAGAAATTAAAGGATAGATAGATAGATAGAGATATATATATACACATATATATATATATATATATATATATATATATATACACATATATATATATATATATATATATATATATATATATATATATATATATATATATATATATATCTATGTGTGTTTGTGAAAAATTACACTTTAGCCACTTTCCCTCCCCAGTGTCATGTGACTTGTTAGTGTTACAAGGTCTCAGGTGTGTTAAATTTGGTGTTATCACTCTCACTCTTTCATACTGGTCACTGGAAGTTTAACATGGCACCTCATGGCAAAGAACTCTCTCATGATCTGAAAAAAAGAATTGTTGCTCTACATAAAGATGGCCTAGGGTATAAGATGATTGCTAGGACCCTGAAACTGAGTAGCAGCACGGTGGCCAAGACCATACAGCGGTTTAACAAGACAGGTTCCACTCAGGACAGGACTCGCCATGGTCGACCAAAGCAGAGAGAGCCTCAGTGCCAGAGGTTGTGTTTGGGAAATAGACATATGATTGCAGAGGTTGAAGAGGGGGGGGGGGGGGTGTATCAGCCTGTCAGTGCTCAGACCATACGCTGCACACTGCATCAAATTGGTCTGCATGGCTGTCGTCGTAGAAGGAAGCCTCTTCTAAACATGATGCACAAAGCCCGCAGTTTGCTGAAGACAAGCAGACTAAGGACATGGATTACTGGAACCATGTCCTATGGTCTGATGAGACCAAGATAAACTTATTTGGTTCAGATGGTGTCAAGCGTGTGAGGTGGCAACCAGGTGAGGAGTACAAAGACAAGCCTGGTGGTGGGAGTGTCATGATCTGGGGCTGCATGAGTGTTTTGCTGGCACTGGGTAGCTACAGTTCATTGAGGGAACCATGAATGCCAACATGTACTGTGACATACTGAAACAGAGCATGAACCCCTCCCTTCGGAGACTGGGCTGCAGGGTAGTATTCCAACATAACGACTCCAAACACTTCTCCAAGACGACCACTGCCTTGCTAAAGAAGAGGGTAAAGGTGATGGACTGGCCAAGCATGTCTCCAGACCTAAACCCTATTGAGCATCTGTGGGACATCCTCAAACAGAAGGTGGAGAAGCGCAAGGTCTCTAACATACACCAGCACTGTGATGTCGTCATGGAGGAGTGGAAGAGGACTCCAGTGGCAACCTGTGAAGCTCTGGTGAACTCCATGCCCAAGAGGGTTAAGGCAGTGCTGGAAAATAATGGTGGCCACACAAAATATTGACACTTTGGGCACAGTTTGGACATTTTCACTTAGGGGTGTACTCACTTTTGTTGCCAGTGGCTTAGACATTAATGGCTGTGTGTTGAGATATTTTGAGGGGACAGCAAATTTACACTGTTATACAAGCTGTACACTCACTACTTTACATTGTAGCAAAGTGTCATTTATTCAGTGTTGTCACAAGAAAAGATATAATAAAATATTTACAAAAATGTGAGATGGTGTACTCGTGTGTGTGTGTGTGTGTGTGTGTGTGTGTGTGTGTGTGTGTGTGTGTATATATATACATACACACACACACACACACACACACACACACACACACACACACACACACACACACTGTGGAAATCCATTATAAATAACTTGGGTGGGCAAGCTTATGGAATTAATAGAAATGCCAGCAAGCTCTGCCTGTCAGAACATTGCAGGATTTAGCGAAAAGGACAGGGTAATGTACAATGCTGCAGGTTTCTCTAGGTGTCTGTAATTTAGACCTGCAGCATTTTTTGCTGCTGTCTCTCTTTAAAGCGGTTGTAAACCACTGGATGTTTGTTTGTTTTTTTTTTTTTTTTTTCCCCCCTTACCTGCAAGGTAAAGCCATAATGTGCTAGTATGCATTGCATACTAGCACATTATGTGAAACCTACCTAAAAACAAAGCATTCCTGTGATGCAACGTCATCGCTGGATGCCTCTTTCATCTTCACCAGTCTTGCTTTCGGGTTCGTGGACTCTGGCTCTGTGACTGAACAGAGCCACGATGACATCACTCCTGCGCTTGCACGTGGGAGCAGCCGTTCATGGCACAGGGCTCTGAAGGAACGGCACGTTCCTTCAGAGCGCATGCGTCCGTGATGTTACTGGCTGCATGTACAGAAAATATCTCCTAAACGGCCCACGTTTAGGAGATATTTACACTTCTGGGAAAGCCTTATTATAGGCTTACCTATAGGTAAATTTTTATGTTGGAAGTTTACTTCCTCTTTAAAGCTATATAAACCACATAACAAAGCAGGTCTATAATCGTTGATTGATAGCAGAAGATAGTAGTGTGTCAGAGAGTTTATCTCCTCAGTCTGGTGCTTCTTCTTTCAATACCAAGTCACAGGACGGGTGGCAAGGAGACCTGTAAGTGTTGCTTAGAGTCAGCAGAGAAAAATCAGGTCTACCAGACTGTGCTGTGTTTGTGTGGCAGAGCTGTATACATCTAATGTACAAAAATACAGTTTATTTAGCAGATAAAACTGCTCGCGTGGTGTTTTTTTTTTTTTTTTTTTTTTTTTTTTTTTTTTCCTAAACCACTTTAACCACTTCAATACAGGGCATTTTCATCCCCTTCCATTTTTACTAGTAATGGCAGTGATCTGTGTTTTTTATTGTGACTGCGACATTGCGGCGGACAGATCAGACTCTTGACACTATTTTGAGACCATTGACATTTATACAGTGATCAGTGCTATAAATATGCACTGATTACTGTATAAATGTTACTGGCAAGGAAGGAGTTACCACTAGGGGGCGATCAAGGGGGTTAAATGTGTTACCTAGGGAGTGATTCTAACTGTGAGGGGATGTGACTGACTAGGGGAGGAGACCGATCAGTGTTCCTATATACTAGGAACACACAATCTGTCTCCTCTCCCCTGACAGGACGTGGATCTATGTGTTTACACACATAGATCCACGTTCCTGCTTTGTCACGATTGATCGCGGGTGCCCAGGTGGACATCGCGGCTGTCGGGCACATGCATCGGTTCCTCGGTGATGCGGCGCACGTCCCCACCCTCTGTACTGCTGGGAAGCTGAGGACATCATATGACGCCCGCCCAGGATGGGAGATCCCATCCCCGGACGTCATATTACTATAGGCAGGTATTGAAGTGGTTAAGCAGTATTAAACCCAAAAGCAAACTTTTATTATATTCCAGCTTATTCATTTTCTATTTTTTAGGCTTTCTTTCTTCTATTTTCATCTGGTGATCCAGCCAGCAAGAACAAGCTCTCTTGCAGATGTATTCATTTACAGAGATAAGACAAACCATTTAACACTGGCAGGAGGGCTTAGAAATGGTTAGCATTTATTTATTTATGTCAAACCTTTATCCCATAATGGGGAAAAAAAACGTAACTGATTATAAAGTGTAAGCAAGAGTTTGGCTTCAGTTTGTTAGTGTATTTAACGCTCCCCTTCCCCCTAGACTGACAATGCTGCTGTCCAAAGGTGCTCCCTGTGTTCCTTTATCCAGAATGAAGATACCTTTAAAGTGGTTGTAAACCCATTAAAAAAAAAAAAAAAAAAAAAAAAAAAAAAAAAAACTAAACACCTGCAAGAGAAAGGCATAATGAGCTAGTATGCATAGCATATTAGCTCATTATAGAATACTCACCTGAGATCGTAGCCCTCGCTGCGGTGCCCGTACACAGCACCGGCCGGCAACATCACTCCCAGGGGTTACTTCTGGGTATCGTGGCTCCGGCGCTGTGATTGGCCGGAGCCGCGATGACGTCACTCCCATGCATGCGCAAGGTAACGGCACACTCGCTGAAGTAACGGCACACTCGTGCCATTGCTTCAGTTTGTGTTAGTGCCCATGTGCCGATGACGTCTGCACGTACAAATACAGGGGATATCTTCTAAACCGTGTAGGTTTAGGAGATATCCAGGGTAGCTACAGGTAAGCCTTATTCTAAGCTTACCTGTAGCGAAAGTGGTCTGTAAGGGTTTACAACCACTTTAAAGCGGAGCTCCACTCAAGAATGGAACTTCCGCTTTAAGGGAAGGTGACTTCCTGACATGCCACATTTGGCTTGTCATTTTTTTTTGGGGGTGGAGCGGAAACCCTCTTTTTTAGAGGTTTCCAGCTCCTACTTCCTCCTGGCACACCGCGGCACCGGAAGGGAGATCACCTCTCCCCCCCCCCCCCCTCTCGGCAATCATCTGGGGCACGTCACAGGTCCCAGATGATTGCCTGGCCAGTCATGGCACGCTTGGCGCCCACCGTGACAATGCCAGCGCCGCAGAGAGGAGGGGGAGAAGAGTGGGGCTTCGTTCTCCAGCATCGCTGGACCCTGGGACAGGTAAGTGTCCGATTTATTAAAAGTCAGCAGCTGCAGTATTTGTAGCTGCTGACTTTTATTTATTTATTTATTTTTTAAGCGGAACTCTGCTTTAATACAGGAGGAGTGTTACTGGCCAAATCATCAGGTAAAAAGCCTAAAAAATTTAAACTAGTGCAGCCACCACATCTAATGGTTGGTAGGCTGCAATGTATTACATTTTTTTGTTTTGGGTTTAATACTGCTTTCAGGTACTTTGCTCTGTAAATGGTTGTCTTAAAAAATAAAATGACCAAAACCATATACATTTATTATAATGAAGAAATCTCTACATATAAACTGTACAAACAGTTTTTTTTTTTTTTTAATAGAGCGAAACGCAAATACGATCTCAGTATATGCACAGTACCATCATTATTCTTCATATGCACTTTGTGTAAGTTTTCACCATTTTAGTGGTGAATACAATAGTGCCTTGATGAATGTGTACACCCTTATATAATTTAATTTCCAGCTGTCTACAGAATTGGAGTAAAAATGATTCATGTATGTACATAAAATTCAGGGCAGACAAAGCAGCTGAAGGTAAGAGGATCTAGAGCATGCTATTATGACAGCTTAATTATATATTTTGCTTTTTCTTTCTTGTAGGAGAGACGGAAAGTCTGAATACCTGTTCTAGGCCTGACATAATGACAGGAACATCTTATTTATTTTTTCGCGGCAACAGATACTTATGGGTGTAGGGCCAGCCTAAAATGACTGCACATATATTTTAAGGGCAACCGAACAGCTAAATGCACAGAGCTGTTTTAGCTGCAGAAAGATATCTACATAAAGTACGGTACATATTTATAAAATCCCCTCTCCCTGTTGTGTGTCCACAGACTTATTACATATTGAGGGTGACAGTACATAAAGTGCATTGGCCTTAAAAATTCATACTCCGTATGAATCCGTAGGGTATATGTAGATGCTACCAAATCAGGTTATAGGCTTGAATAAAGCTCCATTCACCTTATTGTGTTAGGGAAACATTGTTTCTTTTCTCGGACATCACGGGACACAGAGCCACAGTAATTACTGATGGGTTATAGGGTATCACTAGGTATTGGACACTGGTCACACCCTAATCAGGAAGTTCAACCCCCTATATAACCCCTCCCCTTCCAGGGATACCTCAGTTTTTACACCAGTGTCTTAGGTGATGGACGTGCAAAGATGTCCTGTGCTGAAGCTCCAAAAGGAATATTCTAAGATCCTATACTGGGGCAAGCCAGGCAACCGGATCCATTCAAAGTGTCTTTTCATGGCCGAATTGGATGGTACCCGGGCCTCGTGTCCGAAGAAAGGAGGTTTTACCTGTAACGCTTCTCTTTTTAGAGAGCTGGACCCCGCATATCAGAAAATGGCTTTAAACTTCCTAATTTCTGGCGAGGTGCTTTACAGGCCCAGAACTGAAGGATCCCCCTACTGATGGGGGCCCCAGTCTCTGACGGTTTTTCACAAACGGAGCCCACCGTGAGAGGCGAAGGCTGGGTCTGTGTAAACTGAACCCTGCGGCCTGGATAAGGTAAGAGGAGATTCCACAGAATTTTAATTCTAGTGGCTTTTCTCCTTTAAGGTGAATGCATGCTGTGCCTATTGTGACCACCGGGGGCGGCCAAGAGCACAAACCTTCTCATGTTTGATCTGTCTCAGCGTCCGCTGCACTGGCTCTTCCTCCAGCTCCAAAGGTAGATGGTGGGGGGTTTTTTCTGCTGGGATGGTCCCCCCAGGCTAGGGAAAGGCTCAGGTATGCTGTAAGGCGGGTGAGACCACACTGTCACAGCCGCTACCGCCGCCGCCACCGAAGCCGCATTGCGATGCAGGGCCCATCACTGCCGGCCTCCTCCTTATTCCCCCAACCCCAGCCTCCCTTCAGGATTGTCAGAAAGGGTCGGCTCGCGCGGGAAGCGCTCGTTTTTCAAAAACGAGGGGGGGGGAAGGGGGGGCGGGGCATCAGCACAGCGTCAGCGTGCCCAGACGCCCACAGTGCCAGAAAGCATGGCTATTTAAAGCACACTGTACAGGTGCTCTGAGCTTTGGAGAGACACAGAGCTGACAGTCACATGTAGGGTGGGACACAGGCATTCCCCTAGGCCAGTGGTTCTCAACTCCAGTCCTCAGGACCCACCAACAGGCCAGGTTTGCAAGATTGCTGAAATACATCACAGGTGATATCACTTGCTGCTTAGTGATTGCAGTATTCTAGTCTGCAACTCCCCAAGCTAATACTTAAAATCTGGCCTGTTGGTGGGTCCCGAGGACTGGAGTTGAGAACCACTGCCCTAGGCTGCATTCACTAAAGAACACCGGATTGGGCATTTGGTAGCAAGGCTTTTAGCCAGACTACATCGCTCAGCAGTCAGTGTTCGTTTTTGATACCTCACACCTTGTTGCTTTGCACTATGGGTAGAAGAGGTTCAAGCACCCCAAGAACCAGAGGCACTAGGGGGTCTCGTTCAGGTTCTGAGGACCCCCTGTCTGCTACACCATCCCCTCCTGAGGGACCAGGGGCAGCTGGACAGGGAGAGCCATTGGGGTTAGGGGCTACATCTGCTGCCGGCACTTCAGCCCCTGTGTATATTACACAAGAAGTTTTTTCCTCAACCATTTCTGGATTAGAGAAAAAACGAATGGCCGCGATTACATCTTCACTCAGTGAAAGAAAACGCACAAGGCCTTCCTCTGCTCCCCAAGACCCTCAGTCAGAGGAGCTCTGGGATAAAGGAGATGAATCCCTTTCAGAGGATCGGGATGGGACAGATGATTCCTCTTCGGAGGATTCAGGTGGAGAGCGACCCTCTGCGACTTCCCAAGAGGAGAAAGTCTTAGTGCAGATCCTCACTGGTTTGGTCCGTTCCACATTTAAGTTGCCCATACCTGAAACTACTACAGAAACCTCTTCTGCTTTGGGGTCACTGAAACCTTTCCAAGCAGCACATGCTTTTCCTGTTCATAATTTACTTGAAAAGCTGCTTTATTCTGAGTGGGATCACCCAGATAAGCGATTTTCTTCCGCCGAGAAAGTTTTCTACACTTTATCCTATGGAAGAAAAGTTTATTAAGAGGTGGGGAATACCGGCCATTGATGCGGCCATTTCCTCTGTAAATAGTAATCTGACTTGTCCTGTAGACAACGCTCAGATGCTCAAAGATCCTGTGGATAAAAAGATGGACTTCTTATTGAAAGATATGTTCTCTCTAGCAGGATCAGTGGCCCAACCTGCAGTAGCAGCGATTGGAGTCTGTCAATACTTAAGAGACCATGTTAAACAGGTCATCAAAGTATTACCTGAACAGCAGGCCCAGGGGTTTGCTAACCTTCCTGCGGCTTTATGTTATGCTGTTGACGCTATTAGAGATTCTATCGTGCAAACCTCTCGCCTCTTGCTTGGGTTGGTGCATATACGTAGAATCTTATGGTTGAAAAACTGGTCAGCCGAAGCACCATGTAAGAAGCTTCTAGCTGGGTTTCCCTTCCGTGGTGAAAGGTTGTTTGGAGAGGACTTGGATAATTATATCAAGACGATCTCCTGTGGGAAAAGCACTCTCTTACCTGATGAGAAGAAGAGTAAGCATCCCTCTTTTAAACGGACTCTTTCCCCAGCGCCAGGGGCATCAGCCTCCAAGCAGTCACGACGGTCTCCTCCGTCTGGGGCAAGAAACAAGAGTCAACCCCAGGGACACAAGAAATCCTGGGGGAAAAGGTCTTCTAAGCAAGACACTAAGACCTCTTCATGAAGGGGCGCCCCGCTCGCTCGAGTGGGGGGGAAAGACTGCTGCAGCTCTCAGGGCCCTGGCAGAAGGACTTCCAGGACAGATGGGTGATCTCCACGGTAACCTTAGGGTACAGACTGGAGTTCCAAGAATGTCCCTCTCCTCGTTTCCTCAGATCAGGTGTTCCCAGAAAGCCAGAAGAGAAGCAGTCGCTCCTTCTAGCGATAAAGCGACTTTTGTCGCAAGAGGTCATTGTGGTGGTTCCCACAAAGGATCAAGGATTGAGACTCTGTTCCAATCTTTCTATGGTCCGAAAACCAAATGGGGACGACAGACCCATTTTGGATTTGAGAGATCTGAAACGATTCCCAAGGATGCAGTCCTTTCGTTTGGAATCAATTCAGACAGTAATCTCCGTCCTGCAGGGAGGAGAATTTCTGATATCGGTAGGCATCAGAGATGCAGGCCTATATGTGCCCAGTTTTCCTGCTTAACTGAAGTGTCTGCAGGCAAAGATCACTGCTCTAAGGGAGCTGATTCTGACAGTCAGGGCCAAGAAGGGTCTTTCTGTCCGCCTTTATATGAGGCTGCAGGGGAAGATGGTGGCTTCATTCGAAGCAGTTCCCTATGCCCAGTTCCAAGCAGAACTGTTGCAACACAGTATTCTGTTGACCTGGAACAGGAAGGTGCAGGCATTAAACTTTCCAATGCACCTATCGCATGCCATGCGTTGGAGCCTCAGTTGATGGCTCATACCCGAAAACCTACAGAAGGGGAAATCCTTCCTACCGGTTGCCTGGGATCCTCTTGCAGGCAGGACGGATGCGTTGGTGATTCCGTGGCATCGGTTCTCACCGATTTATGCATTCCCTCCCATTCTGCTACTGCCACGGCTCCTTCGCAGACTCAGGCAAGAAGGGAAGTCGGCACTTCTGGTGGCTCCCGTTTGGTCCAGAAGAACCTGATAAGCAGAAATAGCAGGGATGATGGTGGGTTCCCGGTGGACCCTACCGATACACCCAGACCTGTTAGCTCAAGGTCCGGTGTTCCAGCCTGCCTTACAAATGCTAGATTTGACGGGTGGGCTATTGAATCCCACGTTCTGAAAAATCGTGGGCTTTCAGGTCCTGTCATATCTACCTTGATCAATGCAAGGAAGCCAGCTTCCAGAATGATTTATCATAGAGTCTGGAAAGCTTATGTATCCTGGTGTGAATCCAGGGGTTGACATCCCAGGAAATATGTCATAGGTAGAATTCTGAATTTTCTACAATTAGGATTAGAGATGAAGCTGGCCTTGAGTACCATCAAGGGCCAGGTGTCGGCCTTATCAGTGTTGTTTCAACGGCCGCTTGCTTCGCATTCTCTGATCCGAAACTTTATACAGGGGGTGATGCGTCTTAATCCTCCGGTTAAGGCGCCCCTAAACCCCTGGGACTTGAACTTGGTTCTATCGGTGTTACAAAAACAACCTTTTGAACCAATACGTCAGATTCCTTTGGTCTTACTGACGAGAAAACTAATTTTCCTGGTAGCTATCTCTTCTGCTAGAAGAGTATCAGAAATAGCAGCTCTTTCCTGTAAAGAGCCTTACTTGATTATACACAAGGATAGAGTGGTACTGCGCCCTCATCCTAGTTTTTTACCGAAGGTGGTTTCAGATTTTCATCTAAACCAAGACATTGTGCTACCTTCCTTTTTTCCAGAACCTTGTTCTTCGGAAGAAAGGTCATTACATTCTTTGGATGTAGTAAGAGCAGTCAAGACCTATCTGGAGGCAACTGCTCAGATTCGCAAGACGGATGTCTTGTTCGTGCTGCCGGAGGGTCCCAATAGAGGACAGGCAGCGTCAAAAGCGACCATTTCTAAATGGATTCAACAGTTGATTATTCAAGCTTACGGTTTGAAACGGAAGGTTCCCCCGTTTCAGATCAAGGCACATTCCACAAGGGCTATTGGTGCTTCTTGGGCAGTGCATCACCGGGCCTCTATGGCTCAGATCTGCAAGGCCGCAACCTGGTCTTCAGTTCATACATTCACCAGATTCTATCAGGTGGATGTGAGAAGGCATGAGGATATCGCCTTTGGGCGTAGTGTGTTGCAGACAGCGGTACAAGGTCCTCAGGTCTGATAGCACCCTACTTGGTTGTGATTTCCCCCCCCTCAGTTGGCATTGCTTTGGGACATCCCATCAGTAATTACTGTGGCTCTGTGTCCCGTGATGTCCGAGAAAAGAAAATAGGATTTTTTATTACAGCTTACCTGTAAAATCCTTTTCTTTCGACGGACATCACGGGACACAGAGGTCCCGCCCCTCTTCTAATACACCTATACTGCTTTGCTACAAAACTGAGGTATCCCTGGAAGGGGAGGGGTTATATAGGGGGTTGAACTTCCTGATTAGGGTGTGACCAGTGTCCAATACCTAGTGATACCCTATAACCCATCAGTAATTACTGTGGCTCTGTGTCCCGTGATGTCCGTCGAAAGAAAAGGATTTTACAGGTAAGCTGTAATAAAAAATCCTATTTTTGTGCATTACCGCAATAGGTGGCACAGTAAGCTACATGTAAGGTGCGATGCCATTCATTCAGAGGTGCACCCCATCGCACCTTGCCGATGGAGGTGTGCCCCACCACAATGCAACGCACCGTGTGTTGAGCTGTCCATAAAGGCTCAGGTCCAATATCTGCACCTTGTGGTGTTTGCGCGCCCAATCATTTTGAACAGGCTACCCTACACAGTGCATGTTAATGTGAAAAAAAACTTGTGCTTTAATGCGCTGCTCCTCAGCAGTTGTGAACCTATCCTCATGCTTTCCATATATTAAGTTACTGCTCCTGAGCTCCCAGCCTAGATAACATGGTGCCTGGCTAGCAATCCTTAAAGCGGAAGGAAACTCATAGACTAAACTGTTTCAAAAAAGTTACATTTCCGGCATATCTGTCCGATTTATCTCCTACTCTATTAGCTTTTAGACTACCCCTGATAACCCTCATTTTCAGAGAAGTCCATCCTACTCGCACCCCACAGCTGCATGTCTATTTTCTCCATCAGCTCATCCTCCACAGTTATTACCTTTTTTTTCACTTGACCTTCCCTTCTAGATTGTAAGATCTAATGAGCAGGGCCCTCTGATTCCTCCTGTATTGAGTTGTATTTTAACTGTACTGTCTGCCCTCATGTTGTAAAGCGCTGCACAAACTGTTGGCGCTATATAAATCCTGTATAATAATAATAATATAACTGTCACATTGATTGTGCTCTCAACCAAACTGTCAAACCATCCAAAGGCTGGGGTCATGACTGATCACGTGTGCAGCATCATGGCAGTTAAAAATTAAAGAGGCCAAGATGGCAGCTTCCTTGGCTGAAAATAATAAGGTTTACATTCACTTTAAGGACTACATAGCCTGTTCCTGTTTAGATCTCAAAGCTCAACTCATTTGGCCAGTCACTTGACTTGCACGGTTTTCTTCTGATCTTCCCCAACTGTGGTCGGTCTTGTAGGAAGCTGAGAGCTTTGGTAAACATTGGTTTACACCACCAGCATTGAGCTTTGTTACTTAACACAATTTTATTAATGGCTTTGTGGAGGAGGACATCTATGATAAATCCAGACTCTATTTGGTGAGCTGGAAAAGGTGCATCAGTGACATCCTCCTCCATATGGTGTGGGGATGTACAATCATTACAAGCTTTCATGGAAGACCTGAATGACAATGATTGCAGAATTAGGTTATCATATGAGTATAGTAAACAGGAGTTAGTTTCTTAGACCTTGAGATTATGATTAAAGAAAGCAGGGAAAAGTGGTTTATCTCTGAAATCTGTCATCCATTTGAGGTGGAGGTTGAGAGGTCACCATTCCACCTCTTCCAAGAAGAGAACTTGTATTCACGGAAAAAATTACAAGGCTTTCTCTGAATTGTAGCAGTGCCGAGCGAGCAAACCTCTAGGATTACTATGCAGAAGGCCAGCAGCTTGGCACTGTACCCTGAACACGGTTACTACCAGTGTAGTAGCAGTGACTACTACAATGATTTTCATTTTTAACTGGATCAGTGCTTTCCTTCATAATTCTGCAATCTTTTTTTTTTTTTTTTCTTTCAAAAAGGCTGGTACCATCTTTGTTCAGGCATTATGCAGGGTTTGGCATACTGACCACTGGTAGATTATATTGAGGCACACTCATGGGACAGTGAAATTGTAGATGGAAGGATTAAGTCATTAACTAAGAAAGTTAGGCTCTGGTAACATAGTGAAACAAAATAAGATGGGTGCACAGAATAAGGTTTTCTGGGTAATAATTGTAATAACAGGAATATTTTGGTTTCTGGTGTTAGGCAGGCAGTTTACATTTAAAAAATTTACCTCGTAGTACATAATTTAACATATATTGGCCCTATTTAATAAAGTATGGAAGGAAAAAGAAAACCTGTACTGAGGAAACATTAAAGTGGCCATTATTGACCCCCTCTTTTGAAAATGCTAGTTCCCTAAATGTAGCATGAATCCAATATCTTCAGTACTTTGAGCCACCTAACCGAAGCATGTATGTTATTGGGAGTTTTGGTGTCTCTGACCTGATTCTTCTAGTCACTGTAATTGAGTTGGAGCAATGAAAGCCTTCGTATTTTATCTAGTACTGGTGTCCTTTTAAATAGTGCCATAGGCTGAAGTGGTTGCCTCTTTTGCTAAAGACCAAACGCAATTTTCCCTACGCACACTTTTCAAGAAATTCGCTGTTTAGTGCTGGATGCTTTAACGACCATAGGCTGAAAACCGTTGTTAATCAAAGTAAAGAAATGTCATCAGCACACCAAGGATTTCTCAAAAAGGTCCAAAGCTTGTGTGACCACGTAAATAAAGCACTAAAACAAATGTCAACATGACAGCCTGGCAACCTGGATCTTTAAGAGAAGCCGGCAACTGTTGCAGCCTCAATGTTTTGCTTCTGAGCAGTTAATGCTGACCACATGTCTAAAAGCCCAAGCACTTGCTTATGATCATGTGATCCATTTGGTTCACAGTGGTCAATCTTCCCATTCTGAAAAGGTCACATGAATAAGTGCCTAAACCTTCAGATAGGTGGTCAGCACGAAGGGAGCAAAGAGCAGATTTACTGATCGATATCTATCTATTAACATAGACCTATACTTAAATGGTAATTACAACTGTACAGTATTATATGAGACTTTGGAATGGAGTCAAGTTGAAATATTTACTTTTCCTGATGAAAAAAAAAAATTTTTTTTAGACCACAGTTCTTATTTGTATTTACTAAAACTGTCCAGATCCTTCATTTTGTTGTTTTGTATCGACTGTTGTGTCTCTGGACAGAGCAATATCAAGTGTGGTTAAAAACGGCAGTGATATCTTTCATATTTGTGGGAAATTCTACACAAAAGGTGCCTTAATCCCCAGAACATTGCTGCCTTGTGCATTGGTTGCCTTTCACTGCTAGAGAAAAATGGCTCAAACTCTTTCATAGAGCCGCTGCATTGTCTGCCGTTCTACACCGCTGGATCCTGTATACTCTTCTTTTATGGAGTTTACTGCTAAATGCCCCATTCTTTGGCTAGAGCATTTAATTTTTGAGTTCATCCGGTTCCCTAGTGGAGTTCTAAAGTTTTAAGTCTCTGTTGTATATTTATAAGTGTAGCAAGCCTGAGCATAGCCCTGGGAAGTTCCAATCCTCTAGTAATTGTCATATTTTACATTTTAGCCAGTTTTAAATTTGTGTTTCTAATGTTTTTATATAGAAAAGGTTTACAGACCTAATTTTTCTTAAAACGTTTGGTTTTTGAGGACACTACTGTCTGTGTTGGACAGTTCTTTTACATTAACTTTTCACACTAGATGGGGTGTTTCAGAGTCTCTATGGCATGAGTAACGTTTGCATGGTGGCTGTTTGGTCTGACCTCGCGGTACCTTCCTTTTGACCACAAAGTGTGACAGACTTTGTTGCTGGCCAGAAGGAAGGTATGAGACAGAAGTGAACAGGGTGCAACCAATACCCTGAGGTTGTAAACCATATACTAAAGCAGCCTTTTTTCTTTAAAGGAGTTGTAAAGGCAGAGGTTTTTTTTTTTTTTTTTTTTTTTTTTTTTTTAATCTTAATGCATTCTATGCATTAAGATAAAAAGCCTTCTGTGTGTAGCAGCCTCCCCAGCACCCCCTAATACTTATCTGAGCCCCATCTCTATCCAGTGATGTCCATGAGTCCCTCGGCCGTCCAGGACTTTCCCTCCTGATTGGCTGAGACCTAGCAGCAGCGCCATTTGTCTCCTGCTGTTGTCAATCTAAGTCAGTTGGCCAATCAGGAAAGCGGCGGGGCCGAATGGCAGCTCCGTGTCTGAATGGACACTAAGCTGCAGCTCGGCTCAGGTGCCCCCATAGCAACTTGCTTGCTGTGGAGGCACTCGACAGGAGGGAGGGGCCAGAAGCAGTAAGGAGGGAACTGAGAAGAGAAAGATCTGGTCTACTCTGTGCAAAACCAACTGCACAGAGGAGGCAAGTATAACGTTTGTTATTTAAAAACAAAAAAAAGAGACTTTACAATCACTTTAATGTGTATAGCCACCTGGAGGTGCTTGATATTCAGTCTTCAGGCAAGTTTACCATAGTCAAAGATACCATGGGTACACTTTAAAGCAAACCTCTGCTTTGTTTGGAATAATTTATTGCAGAGCAGGAGCCATAAAGTGATTAACGCTTTTATGTCCAATCAGAATTAACAACAGTGGTTAACTTCACTATAATTTTGTTGAATGATTTGTCAAAATTTTTACCTGTTTGAATGGACTGAAATGATGCCAGACCACACCAAAAGTAGTGCATGCTCTACCTTAAGAAACACATAGGTGATGCAGGCTTTTGAACCCCCCTCCATAGCTATTCAGGTAGAAAGGTAAATATGAACCGATTTCTTTGCAGGAGCCCTTTTTCCCTCCAAAAAATTAAATTTAGCTTTGTGACCACGCTATAGCTGAATGACGGCTACAGCTTGACCGCACTTTGCCGAGGGGCCATCATATGACTTCCTCCTGTGCTCGCGCTGCCTGCATGCCCCAGTGGCCTGAATCGACAGTGATCTGTGATCAGAGTAAAGAGCCAATCACGGCGGCTCTTTACCACGGGATCAGCTGTGTCCAATCACAGTTGATCACAATGTAAACAATATTTGCTAGTTAGCAATCCTCCCCTCACGCTGACAGCTTGAGAGGAGAAACAAAAAGCAGCAAATCCACACAGGGGACATCTGCACTGACAATCAGGGCACTTATTAGTGCAGCCTCATCAGTACGTCCGTCAGTTGCTGTTTGGCTGAAAAAAGTAGCCAAAATCAATGCGATGGAGGACTTGGTGGCCACAGAGAAAAATGTTTGTTTTTTCTTTTGGCACGAGTTTGTCTATTCTGAGGAGTACGTGGAACTGGTGACTTAAATCCCTGGGAGTAGGGGACTTTAAAGCGGAGTTTCACCCATTTAAAAGTCAGCAGCTACAAAAAGTGTAGCTGCTGACTTTTAATAATCAGACACTCACCTGTTCCATGGTCCAGCGATGCATGGAGTCCCGCTCCTCTCCCCCTCCTCTCCGCGACGCCGGAATTGCTACTGTGGGCGCCCGGCTGTGGCTTCACAGGCACGCACTGCGCATGCGCGAGCCACGCTTCGCGCTGTAATTGGCCAGGCAATCTTCTGGGACTTGTCCCAGAAGATTGCAGGGAGGGAGGGGGGGAAAGGTGATCTTCTTTCTGGTGCCAGAGAGGAAGTGGGAGCTGGGTGCCCATAAAAACAGGGTACCCGCTCCTCCCCCAAGAAAATGACATGCCAAATGTGGCATGTCAGGGGGTCACCTACGCTTAAAGCGGAAGTTCCATTTTTGGGTGGAACTCTGCTTTAATGCTGGCTCCCCAGGCTTGGAAGGAGTGGTTGACGGGGAGGTTCTTGTCCTCACACCCCTCCTTCCCTTTTATTTTTTTTCCTTCCTTTCCCTTTCCCACCTCTTCTTCTTCTCCTTCCCTCCCCCGCCTTTTCTGTTTCCTTTTTCTTACTCGTTTTCTCTCTTGCTGCGAGGCCCCTCTTGTTAACCGGTGTATACCGTGTGAATTGTCATGCAGGATACAGATACTTCTAGATCCTGATGTTTAAAGTCTGCACCTCCAGTTAAATGTTCACGTCTTTATATGCAGAGTTTTTGTGTGCTGTAGACTAATTATTCATGGAATTGTTCCTCGTTATACTCATCTTGGTTGTGGTTTCTCTATGTACCGTGTGCTCTCTTTTTAAAGTATTGAAGGAACAAAAAAAAAACCCTTCCCTGCATTACCTGCCATGCTAATTTACTGCTGAAGTTAAAGTGGAAATGCCCATTTCTTCTTGGTATGTGAGAATATTCTCCACCCATCATGCAGCTCTTGGTCTGAGCAGCCAGTGTCCAGGCCTGGGCACCATGTTGTAGGGTCCAAAGGAGTTAATGTTTGGGTGTCCTGTATGACAAATAAAAATTGATTATATTAAAACCAGTAGACCGGTATTTGAGACCTACTATACTGCTATTAACGTTTGCTTTAACCTTGGGAAATTTTCTATAGCTCACAGATTTTCAAATATGCTAGGGAATCTGAGCAGACCTGATTTTTGTTTTTTATTAAGCTGAATGAATTTAAACATGCTTAAAAAAAGACAGAAAAGAGATAATAAATTCTCTTTAATTACTGTGCTTTATTCTGTATTCAGTCTTCCGGTACAATGCATTTTTCTTTTCTCTACTCGCTCCATGATGACAAATTCAGGACTAGTGAAAGATTTATATTGTTGTGCTTCATTATTGTAATTTTGGCATTATAGTGTGAAGTATAGTTTCAACCCCTTCCCAGCAGTTAAAACATTAATAAGAGATTGCTAAATACCGTCATTTTGTAAATACTTTCAGATGTATGCGCTGTGATTTACGACGCAGTAATCAGTAATCGCCCCCATATGAGCCGCTTTAAGATGGGAGAAAGCAGTGCGGTATTTTCAAGAGGGAAATTTTTGCATGAATAATTTAAAATGGGTAGAGATGAGATGGTTTCAATGTCTTTTAATGTCTGTGTGTGTAGTGTGTCTTCTGTGTTAGCGCTGATGGCTTTCCATATCGTGAAGGATATCACTACTATATTTTTTAAGAAAAGCTCATGTTGAGCTACAGTTGTTTTTTAACAGGGCACAGTTGTCACAATATGTAAAATCAAGTCCTTCCTGCAAAAAAAAGTAGTTAATACTCACTCACCCCTCCACTGTCTGCACCACCAACCTATGCTATAATATAAGGACATTGGGGGTTATTTATGAAGGGCAAATCCACTCTGAGAGCTCTGCTGATTTTATCATCCAATCATGTGCAAGCTAAAAGGCTGTTTTTTTATTTTCCTTGCATGTCCCCTTCGGATCTAAAGCAACTTTACTTCCAAGTGCACTTGCAGTGCAAAGTGGATTTTCCTTTAGTAAATAACCCCCGTTGTCTCTTCAATCTTTGGAACCTAATTATTCCCTGCTGGTCTCATTCCTGGTCACCATATTGCACTCAGTGGTCAATACCGCCTACCGATAGGTACCAAATAAAACAGTAGTGACAAAAGGGTCTGGCAGATTGACCAACCAAGCGTAGAGGGGGACCAGGAATCCAACACTCGTGAAACTCTTCCAAGTTCTACCAAAGTAGAAAAAAGAAAAAACGATGGCTGCCATTTCTTTTTTGAGGGTCAGTTCAAACTGTTTCAGTGCTTTACTGCATATACGTTAATATGCCAATGCCACGAAAAACTTTGACATGTGTTAGTAAAACTGTACATATCATCACAGATACTTTGTAAATCCAGGTGGAATATAACACACTTTTTTAGGACAAATTGGGCTTTCTTTTGGTGGTAAGTGGTAATGGATATCTCCTGAATATTTTTTTATTATTATCAAAGGAAAACTGGCCCAAAATAGTAAAAATACTTTTTACATTTAGCTGTATATTTCTTGCTAGTACTATAACCTACCACCAAAGAACAGCGCAAATTAAATTCTCCTGCTCCTGACAATCGCAGCGATACCACATATGTGTATGTTGTTTGTACTTGTAGTACAGTCTAAAAACAATAGTGCACATTTTGCTTTTTTTTATCCTACTTAAAGTGGAAGTAAAGTTCCACACATTACCTTTACCTATAGGCAAGCTTATAATAGGGCTTATGTATAGGTAGTGTAAATATCTCCTAAACATGAACAGTTTAGGAGATATTTACATTACATCCAGCCTGTGACATCACTGGCGCATGCGCTCTAAAGGAGCCCTGTGCCGTAATCGGCAGCTCCTGTGTGCAGCCGCTGGAGTGACATCATCGTGACTCTGGCCAGTCACAAACCCATAGTCCGCGAACCCAGATACAAGACGGGTGAAGATGAGAGCCTGCTGCAGCTTTGAAATCTCAGCACGGGAGGGCTTCGTTCTACGGTAAGTTCAACATAATGTGGCTAGTATGTGAGGCATACTAGCACTTTATGCCTTTTTAACTTGCATGGTGTAATAAAAAAAAAAAAAAAAAAATTCAGTGGTTTACAACCGCTTTAAGACACTGATACTATTTAAAAAAAAAAAAATCTTGTCCAAGAAAAAAAAAAATATTAAGGCTGACCTTGGCCCAACACTTACCCTGGCACTGACCTAGATCAAACCTTGTTCTAGGTATATTTTTGTATTTTTTTTTTCCACTCTGCAAGGAGAGAGAGAGAGAGAGATGATGTATCTCTCCCCTCCATTCACATAGAGAAAACACAGGGGCGGACTTCAGCACAAAGGGAGATACGCAAATATGTGGCCCCATGGAAAAAAGCCCAGTCCAGTGGGTCCGCATATTGGTGTTAGGTTGGCGTGAAGGGGGTTAATGTCAATAAAGTAGAGCACAACGCTGAGATTTTTGCATTGTGTCATAGCTACAATAGGTGTGGTGGGGATTACTTTTAAAGTAAATGGCACTGCATTGAACCACACTAAGTTTTTTTTTTTTTTTTGTGCGTTACCATGAGTTTGCTGTAATGCTTAGTACTACACACATTTTTATTGCACTTTAGCACAGCTTATAAATCTGTATAGAGCCTAAAGTGAACTTGTTTTTGCCCACTCAAGGCAAAATTACAGGCTTGCTGGATAGTCTGTCCTCTTGGTACCCCTATTCTCCCCTCAAGTCCTATGTAATAACATGGTGTGGACAAATACTGTATGTGACCGATTCTCCTTGGATGCCCAAGCAAATGGTTTCCTGTGTAAATGTTGACTTGTTGAACCAGGTGAGAGCCTAGACAGGTGAATGGGGAGGCTGGAGAGTGAATAGAAGGTAAGTAGCAGTAGGGATATCTCTGCCTTGAATAGGTAAGAATCAGATTTAAGTATCTCACCTGATATAATTTCCCAAAATATGGTATTGCCAATATTTCCAGGAAACTCAAACCTTTAACTTCCATGGAGTTAAGGTTTCCCAAGGCTTGACTCTCCTCGCTAACGCAACTTCCATTATTATCTATTTGTCATGCTCATCCAAATATGAAATGCCCTCTGTTGCTACATTACAGTGCTAAAATATTTTGGATTCTTCTGTCAATGATAAAACCTTTTTATTGGCGCTTTTCCTTGTTAATCAACATGTTTGTTAAACAGATAATAGGGTAAAGGCTGAATTTCATATTGTCTCCAGAGAGTATGCATTCTGGTAATGCTGGTGGGTTAAGCTCCTCATACCAGAATTCGCTGGGCTCTGCTGCCCTACATTACCCTGGGCTACCGCTTCTCATGACTCTGCTTGTCTGCAGTACTTGATTGCCGCCGGATTGTGCGAGCCAGGAATACCCAGCTGTGCTGTCATGTAAACAGGGAAAAATGTATCATTAACTCATTTGTTCCTCAACTACTCTTCGTACTTCAAGGCCTGATGCACATGGACTCAGTATTTTACCTGTGAGTGTGGATATGGTGCTTCTCCCCAGATGTGCTACTTTTGTGTTTGGGGAGAAGCTCTGTATGCCAATGCAGAAGCCACTGGTACTGAGCAATGCCGCATATAGCCATTCACTTGTATTGGTGACTCTAGGTGGCATTTGCAGTTCCCCTGGCACCAGAAAGTGCCAGGGATTTGACGCCTCAGCACACATGAGCTGCGTGATGACGCTCCGTATAAATAGTTATATCGGGCGTAAATAGGTGTAAGAGGGAAAAATGAAGGGCCAACGTGCTGGCTCCACAGTGGGGGTGCCCCACCTAAATGCAGATTATATGTATGGATAAATATACTACTACATATACAATCCCCTCTCAAAAAAGTGTGTAATATAAATATTATGATGATATGTGTAAATGATAAGGTCCAAAATTATACTCTCGTTATCTGTAGAAATATGCCGTAAGTGATATCCAAATAAAGTGCCAAAAATACCTATCAAAGGTGCAGAATATACAGTGAACGGTGCAATGACAGGTATCTAGAATTGATACATAAACTGCAGCCAAACATTAATAACAACATTAATAGTAGCCCATAAATCACCATATAGTTAAAGAGCTAGTGTGATAAGTGATATTCTGCAGCCAAGTTGTAAAGTCCATACATATTATAAATAAACAAAAAATTATTATATAGTGTTCATATAGCAGTCCATGATTTATGCATAAAAATATCTTCAGAATGGTGACAGAGAATTTTCAAAAAAGTGACTTGAGTGCTCTCAGTATCCTTGGTGACTCGGTGCTCCCCCTCAAGGGTCCCCACTCACCAGATCCAGTCACCCCAAAGGGGCAATGCGCGTATCGATGTGGCCTCTGTGATGTCCTTGTCAGCGTGATCGATGGAGCTCCAAGGGTAGTCCTCAGCATTCATGAAAGAAGTTGGGCTTGGTCATGGTAATTTCCCTCGTATGGAAAAAAGGAATAGTAGACTCCCATGGTGTAGTAAATTAAAATTTAAACATTAAAAAATTCTTCCAATAAAAGTCCAGTAGCAAACTGGCTAGTCCAGCACAAGATAACAAAAAAAAAACCCCAAAAAAATATACTCTTCTCCACTCTACTAAAATTTTGTATTTGTATCTCCATTGTAAACTTTTTCTATTCTTTTCTGACTTTGACAGGAAGTGAGGACAAATCTCCATGATGAGAGCAATAAAAACCTGACTGTTTCTATCTCTTCTACCTCTCTGTCTGAAACAAAATTAAAGTATAACTATAGACAAAACTTTTTTTTTTTTTTTTTTTTCATTTTGGATAGAGCAAGGTAGGGTTTTAATGCTTTTAAGGTTTATTTTTGCCCTCTTAGTCCCAATGGGGAGATTTCCCTTTACTTCCTGTTCCATAGTCAAAACAAGAAGTGAGAGGGAATCCCTGCAAATTAAGGGAATCTCTTGGGGACCCCCAGGTCACCAGAACTAGTGTCTCCATTAGAAGATTTCACTTCTATTAATTTTCTGGGGGAAACCCAAAATTTGGGATTTTTTTTTTTTTTACTTAAACTTTCAAAGATAATGTGTGAACTGGACAAATTGAGAGGGTGGATCTCCCTAACGGGAACACAGCACTAGAACCTGACGGGGGGTCTAATCCCTCTCCCCTCTATCCAAAACTTAAAAAAAAAAGTTTTACCTTTTTAGGTATACCTAAGGGGGGGGGGGGGGTTAAACGCCCATTGATGACTAGTACACCTAGAATGAACCTCAACAATTGCTGAGTATTAAGTGTTTAGAGATTAATTGTTCTACCCCTTTCTTAAGGTGACAGTCAAACGTGGTCCCTAAAGGTTGGTGGGGATCATTCACCTTCTTAGTTTGTCCAGGTAAGCATGGTCTCCAGTACATAAAGATAGTATATTGAATTGTCATGGAAAAAAAGAGGTAGGGGAAAATCTTTCAATGGGTTAAACTGCTTTGGTGACGACTATCTACGACGAGAGAGCCCCTACATCTGGAGAGATCTTCTTTCACTTCCTATTGTGCTTTTGGGACAGGAAGAAAGGGAAAATCTCCCTAAGAGGACACAGATGGAGAAAAAAACCTTAGTCTTAGCTGTTCTCTACACAGTATATTCAAAATTAAAAAATTAATAAATGAAAGTTTGAGCTCTACATACATTTTTGATTAAAAAGACACACATTTCTTCCAAGATGGCAAAATGTAAATATAATTGAAATCTTTGTTTGCAGACAGTTGAGTAACATTAGAAAGACTGTCCTGAGCTGCTTTTGTAATTGCACTCGGTAAATCACATGGGATTAGGGATAGCTAACTAGTTGGCACAGTGGCAACCTGTTTTTGTATCAAATACTTTGTGACAAGCCAGAGGCAATCGGGGTGACCCAGATTTCTCCAGAGCTAGACGGCAAAGTCTGACCTCAATTTTTTTTTTTTCTTTTTCCATTGTGCGCTTGAACAACAACGCAGACTAGAGGAATCGATTAAATAACCCTAGACATGTCAGAAGGACACAAAGGGCAGTATCCTTTGCTATCATGATCCTGGGTCTCATCCTACACCTAACACTAGAAGGGCACATCTGTTAATGGTGTAGTCCAGCAAATATTTCCTATCTGTCATACTGTAAGCTCCTGTGAATGGAATGGGATATATATATATATATATATATATATATATATATATATATATATATATATATATATATATATTTTATAAAATATTTGTTTTTTAATTGTGTTTTATTGGTAACAACTTTCTATCGCCTTAATATCTAATCGGCCAGCCAATAATTTGGCATCAGCTCAATGCATAATATCATGCAGAGGCAGGTTTGGAGGATGGGCTATAGCAAAAGGCAGATGGGCTAAAACAGCAGAAGGCCATGGTGGGTTCCATTGGTGTCAGCCAAGAACAGAAGGCTGAGCTTGAAGTGGGGACAGGCTCACCAAAACTGGACATCTGAAAACTGGAAAAATGTATCCTGGTCTGATGAACCAATATTTCTGCTGGGGCACACAGATGGTAGGCCAATCACTGGTTCTAAATCTAATACCACATATAAAAGATGTAGTAGAACGAGAGAGTCATAGCAATAATGTTTAGCTGACAAATCTGGAGAGATTGTGGGATGTCACCATGGATAGGCATCTCCAAGTAATGTTTGTGGAATATGAAATCCATGCCATAAAAAATTTAGCCTGGTTTTAAAACAGTGGAAGCTTATAGCTAGTATTGGTATAGTGTTCCTTTATGGTTTATTTTATATAGTGTGTAGGTGTATGTAGGTTGTGTCCTGTAGTGACATAGGGGTCCTCAAAATGAACAAAAAAAGCGTCAATTTTGAAAAAAACGCACTATTTTTTACTTTTTGCTATAATAAATATCCCCAAAGATATATAAAAAAAACTTTTTTTTTTTCCTCAGTTTAGGCCGATATGTATTCTTCTACATTTTGGGACCGTTGGCATTAATACAGCGATCAGTGCTATAAAATTGCATTGATTACTGTAAAAATGTCACTGGCAGTGAAGGGGTTAACACTATGGGGTGCTCGAGGGGTTAACTGTGTTCCCTGGGAGGTGATTTTAACTGAAGGGGGAGGGGACTGACTGGAGAAAGTGGCGGATTGCGGTTCCTAGCTAATAGGAACACACGATCTGTCACTCCTGTCAGAACAGGAAAGTGTGTGTTTACACACACTCGTCCCTGTTCTGTCTCTCCTGCTCACGATCGCTCGTGGCCGGCGGTCATCGTAACCGACGTCCACGAGCACCAGCACCCCGCTGTGCAGCGGGTGCGTGCGCCTGCTATCCTGACCCCGCGAGCCACCGTATAGCTACGACGGTTCACGCAGGGGAGCCAACCTGCCGCAGTATAACTGCGGCGGTTGGTCAGGAATTGGTTAATTTGCACCTGAACTGGACCTAAAATCGCACAGGACCCTTTTTAACCACTTGCCAACTGCTATAGCCAAATGCTGCTACAGCGTGGCTGGCTAGTTCTGGGACACCGTCATATGATGGCGTGCCTTGATCGCGCCCTCTGAGACGCCCAGGTGGCGAGCTCTGTGGTCGCAGAGTCCATAGGACATTGCTCATAGATTGAGAGAGAGACAATCAGCGACTCTTTACCACGTAATCAGCTGTGTCCAATCACAGCTGGATGTAAACGATAGCCGGTTATCGGCACACCTTTCCTCATGCTGACAGGAGAAGAGAGCTGATAACTGGATTATCTAAAGGGGACATGTACACTGATAATCAGGGCACTGATTTTCAGTGCAGTCCCAACAGTGCCCATTAGTGCAGCCTCATCAGTGCCCATCAGTGAAGGAGAAAATTTACCTGTTTGCAAAATTTTATAACAAACTATGAAAATGTGTTTTTTGTTTTTTTTTTTTTCCCCTCCAAAATTTTCGGTCTTTATTCGTTTATTTAGCAAAAAATAAACCCAGTTGTTAAATAGCACCAAAAGAAAGCTCTATTTGTGTGAAAAAAAAAAAATGTTTGGGTAGAGTGTAACATGACTGTGCAATTGTTATTCAAAGTGTGACAGCGCTGAAAGCTAAAAATTGGCCTGGGCAGGCAGGGGATATAAGTGCCCAGTAGGCAAGTGGTTAAAACCACACTGCAGCCACTCCACACATGTGAACCAGCTCCAGCGAAAGCGGGTCCAATTCACCTATTATGCTAATTGGATGCGGTTAAAAACAAATCCAGTTCTCATATTCAGTGTGTGAACCGAGCCTAAACCATAGTAAACCAATCAGCTTCTAACTTCAGCTTGTTCAATTAAGGTGTTTTTTTTTTTTTTCGTTTTTTGCATAATCATACTTCGGTGGATGCAACATCAGACTGATGCTGAATCTGTCCCCCGCTGCCTCTTCACTGAGAACCGAACATCGCCAATGGCTCGGTTCTCTCACCTCCCCGAGTGGAGAGCTGCTGCCTGTTACTGGAGCGCTGAGCTGTGGAGGGGCGGGGAGCGGCTGTCTCGTCGGCTCGCTGAGACTGCCATCAGTCCAGGGAGCAGGCCGGTCGGGATGACGCGGTGCCTCGACTGATCCTGGTGAAAACAGGTCACAGGAGTGCAAAACAAATTGCATTCCTGTGACCCTTTAGGAGAAGCCCAGCCTAAAAAGGTCAGGCTGGACATCTCCTTTAAACTTTGACAATAAGACCTGGTTCACACCTATGCAGGTTGCAGTTTGCATATTCCAGGTGCATTTTCTGTTTTTCAGTACATGTTTTTTTTATCCATTTGAAGTCTATGGAAGCAAGAACCAGAAAAAAAAAGTCCCTGGCTTTTTCCATAAAATACACAGATGTGAACTACTTCCATAGGAAGCCATGTTAAATGGACTGTAGTGTGTTTCTGCAAAACTAAAACCGCATTAAAAAATGTATAGGTGTGAACCAGGCCTAAAACCTGGAAGCTGGTGGTTACTATGCACAGGTGATCTTGTTTGCACCAGCTTTACTAACTCTCCCCCTTTAGGCCTCTTTCACACGGACGATCCGTTCAGGTCCGCCTGTTAGTTTTTTAGGCGGATCTGAATGGATGCTCCATAGACCTCTATGGAGCGTCGGATGTCAGCGGTGACATGTCCGCTGACATCCAACCCGCTCCGATCTGAAAAAGTGTGACGAAGGAAAAACCTATTTTTCCATCCTACGGATCTGATCCCCCATAGGGGAGAGCGGTGCTCTCACAGGTCTGTCGGTGCACAGTGTGCAGTGACGGACCTGTCATCTGCCTGCTCAGCGGGGATCCACGGAGCGATCCCCCGCTGAGCAGAGCGGGCTCCGTACACGGACACGTCCTTGTAAAGGAGCCCTTAGTGTTGGTTTCTGAAGAGACTTCAGCAGACTTTTTTTTTTTTTTTCTGCATTTCCGTGGTGCTCAGCGGCCTGGCTATTTCATTAAGGGAATAACACAAATCTGTAAATGCCACATGCTTGTCTCTCTGGCCTCATTACTTTTCTGAATTGCTGACTTAGAACAACCATGTAGCAAATGACATTAACAAACAAACATACGATAATTTAGTTATAGACTATATATAGAATTTAGAGTTGAACTCTGGGCACTTAAGCTTGTTATTTAATTATCTTCCTCAATAGCCGCAAAATATATAAATCTACTTTTTGTGTGCAGCAAATGCCTTTGCCAACCCGGAAATGACCATGTAAAAGTAGTGATGACCTCATCGCCGTGGTGTACGTACCTGTGCAGAGAGCAGAGCTGTGGGAGGGACCCAGCAAATCCTACTACAGGCTGCCTGCAGAAAACTACAGGAGGGGGCGGAGACAAGACCAGTCATTCTGCACAAGGAGAGAGAACAGCAGTGACCGGTCTTTATTACAGGAAGTTCCTGCCCAGAGGCAAAGTGTCCTACTGGATTACTGCACAAATCTGGGATAATTTTACAAAGGATACTGTAATTCAAGAATACACAGCCTTTTTCATTTGGACAATGTTTGCTTTATCCTTGAGTTTAGCTTTAATATGACCATGTGTGTCACCACAAGTTTATATACTTCCTATCAAATGCTGGGCTGTCACTGAACAGGACTGAACACATGACATCCTGCTAACAGCATGTAATGAACAAGTTCCTAAATACTTTGTACCCGTCTAAAAATAGCGTGTCCCAGATAGACGGCAAGAAATCCTTTAATGGGGCAAATTATGCAGCATGTGTGCAGCCACAGAAAATGTATGTGAGGATTTTTACGGAAGCCTATAATGAGAGGCATCCATGAACGCCTGATCAGATAAGTTCTCTGAAGAATCATCTGAAGAAATGGCCAGGCTCACAAATAAAATCAATTTTTATTTATTTATTTGGGGGCTCATTCCAAATTTGGACATGCAAGTTGCACTTTTCCCCCCTTCCTGTCCAGGCCAATTTTCAGCTTTCAGCGTTCACACTTTAAATGACCATTGCGCAGTCATGCAGCACTGTACCCAAACTAAATTTTTATCATTTTGTTCACACACATATAGTTTTCTTTTGGAGGTATTTAATCACCACTAGGTTTCTTTTTTATTTGTTTTGCTAAATCAACTAAAAAAGACTGCAAATTTAAAAAAAAAAAAAAACAAGTTTTTCTTCGTTTTCTGTTAAAAAAAAAAAAAAAAAAAAAAGCAAATTGTTCTTTATAAATTTAGCCCTATCAATCCTGATGTACTGATGGCCTATCTCATTTCTTGAGGCCCTAAAATGCCAGGACAGTACAGATATCCCCCATATTTACCCCTTTTTGGAAAGTAGATAGTCCAAGGTATTTAGTAAAAGGCATGGCAAGTTTTTTAAAGTTGTCATTTTTTTAAAAGTTGTCATATATGTTATTATAATTTTTTTTTTTTTAACAATTACATTTTTTTTTTTTTTTTTTTACATACGGTCACCAGTGCAGTACAGCGTCGTCATGTAACTGTTGCGGCGGTGATCAGGGACACTGGTGACAGTAAAAAAAAAAATTATGATAGTTTTATCTTTTTTTATTATTTTTCTTTTTTTTTTTTTTTTTTTTTTTTACACACTGTGAGCAGAGCAATATAATGTTACCATAGCAACATTGTATTACTCTGGGGAAGTGATCAGAATTTTTTTTTTTTTTTTTTTTTTTTTTTACACAATGTATTTGCTTATAACAGTGAATTACATTGCTATAAGCAAGCATCTTACTGTCGGTTTTGTTGGGATTAGCTGTGATTGGTCAAAGCTAATTACATGGTACAGATAAGTAGTGATTACATTGCCCAATCACAGCTAGCAACACAATTGTCCGCATTTGGCATTAAAGGAAGCTATCCATTGTGTAAAACTGTCATGATTCGCCACGGTGGTCACATGGTACCGGCAATGAGCCGGAACTCTGATCAGTCATCGGTTGTGTCCGGCCGGTGACAAATCGTGCCACTGTGCAATCTGCGCTTCCTGAGATCATAAGACGTCCACTCAGGATGACAAAGCCAGCCCCCTCTGTCATTTGTCTATAGGCCAGGCGTGAAGTGGTTAATTGGCAATTTCAGTCACTTTCCATCCAACAAACATCATATATAGTATATGCCAGAACAAAGCTGTCTACCACTCCAGTTGATCAGCCCCATGAATTCTGTTGGTTATAAAGGTGAAATTGGGCAATAAATGGACAGCTTCAGTATAATGTATTGAAAGATTGAATCTTAAAGGGGAGTTCCACCCAAATATGGAACTTCTGCTTTAAATGATGGTGACCCCCTGACATGCCACATCTGGCATGTCATATTTTTTTTTTTGGGGGGGGGGGGGGGTGGATAACCAGCTCCCACTTCCTCCCCGGGCTCCGCGGCACCGGAAGGAAGTTCACCTCATCCCCCACCCCCCCTGCAATCTTCCGGGACACATCACAGCAGATTGCTCGACCATTCACAGTCTGACTATTAATAGTCAGCAGCTACACTTTTTTTTAGCTGCTGACTTTTAAATGGGTGGAACGCCACTTTTAAGTGGGGAAAAAAACTATAGTAATTTCACCAAATGATCTGATTTTCCACTAGATCAGACTTTTCTACCAGGTTTGACTAGGGCAGTTTCAAATCCATCTCCTTACTGTTGATCAAAACCACCAATTTATGTTTTCGATTGCCATTTTTACAAAAAATAACATTTGAAAGTTTGCTTGCCTTATTAAATTGCTGTCGGTATTGAAAATGCCTTGCAGTGATGCACGTTATTGCATGGGCACTAATGAGTGACAAAAAGCATCTTCAAAGCCATGTGTTGCATTTTGTGAGCATATTTTCTGGTTATTTGAGGCATTTTGTCACCTGTCTTGCTTATAACTAGCATTTTTCTAAGGATTTATGAGCATTGTCATAGTTTCAATTGAGGGATTAAATCACTCTTAAAAATGCATACAGGAATTTTATGGGGTGTGTTTTTTTTTTTTTTTTATTCTCTACTTCTTCTTTCTCATCAGTCCTGATGTGAAAAAGTGCTGTTGAAATCATGCTTAGGGTTAAAGGGTAACTCAATATTCGTGGGAAGAAAATAAAAATATTATAGCAGCAATTGCGACTCAAGTCCAGTCATATTGTTATTAAAAATTACCTTTTCTTATTCTGTTATTATTATTATTATTATTATTATTATTATACAGGATTTATATAGCGCCAACCATTTGCGCAGTGCTTTAAAATGTAGAGGGGGACAGCACAATACAGAAGGGACGGGAGGGCCCTGCTCGTGGAGCTTACAATTTAAAGGGAAGGGCAGAGGGTACAAAAGGTAATAGCTGCAGGGGATGATCTGATGGAAGTGACTCAGGTACGGTTCTTAAGTAGAGGTGGGATAGGCTTCTTTGAATAAGTAAGTTTTCAGAGATCGCCTAAAGACAGACGGGGTAGGGGCTGAACAGACATAATGGGACAGGGAGTTCCAGAGGATGGCAGAGGCTCTGTAGAAGTCCTGGAGCTGAGCATGAGAGGAGGTAACAAGGGAGCTAGAGAGCAGGAGGGCTTGGGAGGAGTGGAGAGGACGATTTGGACGATATCTGCAGGTTGGTGATGTAGTTGGGGCCAATGTTGTGGATGGCCTTTGTATGTTGTGGTTAGTATTTTGAATTTTATCTGAAGCCAGTGAAGAGATTGTCAGAAAGGAGCTGCAGTCA
The DNA here is from genome assembly GCF_042186555.1 of Aquarana catesbeiana. Lineage (NCBI taxonomy): Eukaryota > Metazoa > Chordata > Amphibia > Anura > Ranidae > Aquarana > Aquarana catesbeiana. The sequence goes on along the minus strand of NC_133336.1, from coordinate 67,160,300 downwards.
TGAATCAGTTAGTAAGGTGTATTAGTCTAGAAGCATCATTCATAATAGACTGAAGGGGGGATAGCCTGTGTAAATGTAGGCCAGTGAGGAAATATGCGGCACTGTAGTTTTCTGTAAAATGCAATATGGCTACCTGGAGATGTTCTGTACACAGAATGTGTACAGAACGCCCCCCAGAAACATAATTTCCTGCTTGTGTGATTTTTCCCAGAAGTCTACACAAAGATACAAGTCAGCTTTCAGGCATCCCCTGCAACACAAATGTCATTTTTGATGAGCTACTCCCAATAGGAAATCACCTCTAAAGGGAAGCAGACCTTACACTTTTCCTCATTAAGTCCCTGCAAGTGCAGCAGCTAATTGATAAATATTAATCAGCCCCCCCCCCATTAGATTCACTTTCCGCATGGACACAGACAAACATACAGGGATTTCTTTGGAAAAACAAAAGGTAGGAATCTGGAACAAAGTTTGTTAAAATCCTTGTAACATATACAGATCACACACAGGGGAATGTTTTTGTTTTTTTTTTTTTTGTTTTTTTTTCTCAACAAAAGTGGAGTTACTCTTTTAAGAGATCTTACGGATATTTTTTTTTTTTTTTTACCCAGAATAGAGATCATTGACTTCGTGTTTTTGATAATGCTGGTTCCCTGGTTTCCATGCCAATTCTTTTCAATAACGTGACTGAATTCACACTTGAGCTTGAGCGTCTTTGGTCGTTTTTTAGTCTTTTTGTAGTTTTTTTTTTTTTCTTTTTGTACATGCGCTTTTGCACGTTTTTGTGGACATTGTTCTTGTTGAAGTCTGTTGGGTCAAAAACGCTTGAAGTTTGTAGCTCAAAATGAGCTCATGTTCTTTTCTAGTCTCATGCTACACTACGTTCAGGTGTGAACAGGCACAATTGAAAGCCATATGATTTTGGATGTTGAGTGTTTTGGAGCAATAAGCTACAAAATGCTCAGGTGTGAATGGGGCCTTTGAGTTATTTACTTGGAACTTGTATTGAGATAAGGTACTCTGACACAGAGGTATGGGTGCTATACATTAGACATATTTTCCATAACAGAGTATTTTTGTCATTTGAAGCTCTGCAGGAGCTGTTTGGTTTGCCTTCTTCCATACGCTTTTATTATATGCAATTAAGGCATGCTGTCACAGCTCAAAGTAGATCTACTGAATGGTCTCCTTCTCTGACACCATTGTTTAACTTTATCAAAAGAGGCTCTACCACTAAGGGATTAATATCACAATGTTATAGTATGTTATTGCAGAATTTTCTGAAAAAACACCCTCTGCGAATGCTGGATAAATGGGAGGGAGATGTAGGTTGGATGGATGGGGACCAATGGGAGGAAGCTCTCCAGGCGGTGCCAATCTGTTCACTGAATGTCTCGCAGAGGCTAAGGCAACTGTACATCATACTGAGGGTGTACTATACCCCACATAGAATATATATTATGGGTCTCAGGCCCACCCCGCTATGCACTAGATGTAAACGAGACCATGATGACCTGATCCATCTACTGTGGAGGTGCCAAAAATTACATTCCTATTGGAAGGGAGTAGAGGACACCATAAACAGGATATTTCAGATTTCTATGCCTCTAGACCCAAAAACTAGGGGTGGAGAGGTGGTCTTTTGTTTTTGACCACCTCTCAAAATTATTTGGAACTCCGCTTTTAATGAATGGATCACTGCAGTGGGAAATATGCTCCAAAAATAGAAAGTTATATACCAACATAGGGGATGCACCCAAAAGTTTGAAAAACTCTGGGGCCCGTGGCTTGATGTACATGGGCTTGTTCCAGTGGATCTAGTTATGGATAGGTTACTACTAGGTCTGAATGCCGGTTGAAACTGATCTCCATAACATTGTAATGGGAAGCATGGGTTGTGATGCATAATAGGGCTCCAGAAGGGAAAGACTCAGATGAGAAGGATAGTCTTTTATTGAACCATACTAGAGATCCGGCTATGTTCAATTTGCAGTGTGATTCTGTTTACTATGCTCTGTAATGGACTACTTGTGAAGCCTCGGTCTGTATGTATATGTTTTACTTTAATAAACTCCTTTTTCTTTGGATTAAAAAAAAAGGTACTCTGACACTCATTTATATACTGTACCATGTCTGTAAAAAGGATTAAAGCCAGCCACAAACAAGTAGCCGCTTCAGAATGTGGCCAGCAGTGGCAGAACATACCATATCACAGGTGTACTTCAAGCCATGTAAGGTGGCCCTGCCAATATGGACTGCTACAGATACAATATCTCACAAAAGTGAGTACACCCCTCACATTTTTGTAAATATTTTATTATCGTTTCATGTGACAACACTGAAGAAACTACACTTTGCTACAATATAGTAGTGAGTATACAGCTTGTATAACAGTGTAAAATTTGCTGTCCCCACAAAATAACTCAACACACAGCTATTAATGTCTAAACCGCTGGCAACAAAAGTTAATACGCCCCTAAGTGAAAATGTCCAAATTGGGCCCAAAGTGTTTGTGTTGCCACCATTATTTTCCAGCACTGCCTTAACCCTCTTAGGCATGGAGTTCACCAGAGCTTCACAGGTTGCCACTAGAGTCCTCTTCCACTCCTTCAAGACGACATCATGGAGCTGGTGGATGTTGGAGACCTTGCGCTCCTTCACCTTCCATTTGAGAATGCCCCACAGATGCTCAATAGGGTTTAGGTCTGGAGACATGCTTGGGCAGTCCAGGGGATCATGCTCTGCTTTAGTATGTCACAGTACATGTTGGCATTCATGATTCCCTCAGTGAACTGTAGCTCCCCAGTGCCGACTCATGCAGCCCCAGACCATGACTTTAGGAAGACACACTTGCCTTTGTACTCCCTCACCTGCTTGCTGCCACACACGCTTGACACCATCTGAACCAAACAAGTTTATCTTGGTCTCATCAGACCACAGGACATGGTTCCAGTAATCCATGTCCTTGGTCTGCTTGTCTTCAGCAAACGGTTTCAGCAAACTTGTCTTCAGCAAACGGTTCTTGTGCATCATCTGTAGAAGAGGCTTCCTTTTGGGATGACAGCCATGCAGACCTGTTTGATGCAGTGTGCCCAGAAATGCTGGGAGCACTCATACGTCTATTTCCCAAAGATAACCTCTGGACCGGACATGCCGCTGAGCACAAGCACTCAACTTCTTTGGTCGACCATGGCAAGGCCTGTTCTGAGTTGAACCTGTCCTGGTTAAACCGCTGTATGGTCTTGGCCACCGTGCTGCAGCTCAGTTTCAGGGTGTTGGCAATCTTCTTCTAGCCTAGGCCATCTTTATGTAGAGCAACAATTCTTTTTTTCAGCTCTTCAGAGTTCTTTGCTATGAGGTGCCATGTTGAACTTCCAGTGACCAGTATGAGAGAGTGCGAGTGATGACGCCAAATTTATCACACCTGCTCCCCATTCACACCTGAGACCTTGTAACACTAACAAGTCACTTGATGCCGGGGTGGGAAAATAGCTAATTGGGCCCAATTTGAACATTTTCACTTAGGGGTGTACTCACTTTTGTTGGCAGCGGTTTAGATATTATTGGCTGTGTGTTGAGTTATTTTGAGGGGACATCAAATTTACATTGTTATACAAGCTGTACACTCACTACTGTACATTGTAGCAAAGTGTCATTACTTCAGTGTTGTCACACTAAAAGATATAATAAAATTAATAAAATATTTTCAAAAATGTGAGGGGAGTATATGTAAACACTCCCCTTGTAAAACAAGAGAGAACAAAAGCCATCTCTGGAAGCAGCTGGGCTACAGCAGCAGAAGACCACACCGGGTGGCACTCCTGTCATCTAAGAACAGGAAACTGAGGGTACAGTTTGCATGGGCTCACCAAAATTGGACAATAGAAGATTGGAAAAATGTTGTCTGGTCCTGATGTCTCAATTTCAGCTGCAACAATCAGATGGTAGGGTCAGAATTTGGCATAAACAACATGAAAGCATGGATCCATCCTGCCTTTTATCAATGGTTCAGGCTGGTGGTGTAATGGTGTGGGGGATATTTTCTTGGCACACTTTGGGCCCTTTAGTACCAATAGAGCATCAATTAACACCACGGCCTACCTGAGTATTGTTGCTGACCATGTCCATCCCTTTATGACTACATTGTACCCATCTTCTGATGGCTCCTTCCAGCAGGATAATGCACCATGTCACAAAACTCAAATCATCTCACCACTGGTTTTTTGAACATGACAATGAGATCACTGTACTCCAATGACCTCCACAGTCACCAGATCCCAATCCAACAGAGTACCTTTGGGATGTGATGGAATGGGAGAATCACATCATGGATGTGCAGCCGACAAATCTGCAGCAACTGCCAGATGCTATCATGTCAGTATGGACCAAAATGTCTAAACAATGTTCCCAACACCTTGTTGAATCTATGCCACAAACAATTAAGGCAGTTCTGAAGGCAAAAGAGGGTCCAACACAGTACTAGCAAGGTGTACCTAATAGTGGCTGGGGGGGGGGGGGGTGTGGGGTCACATGACCTATGTTCTCAGCTGCATAAGATGGGGGTAGAAACTGCATGTCACGACTCTTGCTTTTCACAAACCAGACACTTGATGTTTGTGCTAAAAATGATGGTCTGGAGGCTGGTCTAGTTACATTGACCATTTTTTGGTTACCGATGGTTTATACCTAGGCCAATTATTGGCATATACATTGAGATGTGTGTAATGCTGTTGCATTGCTACTATGAATTGTTGGACCAATCTTCAGGTTCTTGAAGCCAGTGAAAGCAGTTTTTCATCTCCACATTGAGAGTGGAGCCAATCTGACCATTTAATCTTGTGGGAATTCTCGTGGATGAAGGTCCCGGTTCTGGTTCCACAATGGGGACAGTACCTGCAGATGGACATCACAATTAATTTAATTTAATAAATAAGACACCGCTTCACTCTCCTCTCAAAATGGCTCTGTGTGTAAGTGGAGATTTCTTTTAAAATCATCATCTGTAGAAGTGAGCCATCTTGCAGTAGCCATCTGCAATTTAAAATTCAAGATATAGGGAAGACTTGTTATAAACCAAATGCCATCTATTTTTTATTCAGTGCTATAACACTGCCACCTTCTTCATTAAGATTGCCTGCCAGATGGAGATCTAGTGTACCAGTCTGGGGCTGTCAGTCCTTTGACAGTTCATCACAAATAGAATAATTGAATATAAAATTGATACTCCGGGCAGTGTGTGCTTTTTCTGTTACAATTTACATGCAGTTCCTGACCTCTTTGCATTGTGAATGGAATAAAGCTGAACTCCAGGCAAATGACTAAATACATAGTTGAAATACACAGGAACTGTTACTTCTCAAAAAGTATTTTTTTTTTCTCTATCCAGCCAGTCCTGAGATTGAGGCTGAATTCACACGGGCAGCCATTGGTATTGTGGCTGCAAACACTGCCTGCACACACTGTGCAAACCACGGCAGCTGTTAGCAGTGGCTGTCAGATTTGTTCTCTGTACAGATCAATGGCCAGCACCTTTTGCTGTTTGCAGGTAACCGCTAAACTAAGCAATACAACACCCATCTAAAGTGTATAACTGTAGACCTTTTATAAGGTGCTTTTTGGTGTGAACATTAACTTAATCAGGAATAAGTTTTGTGTCTACAAATGTAAAGATGGGGGGGATGGATGTCAGATGAGGGGAAGAAAAATCTATCGGAGAATGATCTGATTCCAAACCAAAACCAATGACCTTATTGTGAAGGTACCCATAGAGCAGAGATAAACCTCTTCTCCCTAATCCAGCTTTTTCATTGAAGGATCCAGTGACCATCTCATGTCTGTGGTACCAAGTCATCAGACAGGTTGTCCATTGACTTTATTCCTGCCACCCCCCCCCCTCCCTATTAGCATAAGGTTTTACACTCCACCAAATAAATGTTATGAAGCAGGACTGGATCTAGGGGGGAGCTGGGATGGGTCTATAACCCCCCCACATTTCAGTTATACCCCCCTGGACAAATTATATCAGTATTGGGAAGTTGGGAAGCCAGGATGGCAGCCAACACAGTGTCTTGGCCCTATCTGCTGCCCTGCATTGTGTGTTTCTATGGTGCGGGGGGAGACTAGGATGCTTGACATCAATCATTGCTATGGCTCTGGTGACCAGCCCGCCTGCACCATAGAAACAAATGAAATGAATCCCAAGGAGGGCATTCAAAAGAATACAGCTTTGCTTTCGTTCAGATCTGCTCCACCTCCCACTCTCTCTCTATTGTGATGCATCAGTGAAAATTTGAAGGGGTAGGACTATATTTGTGAAGATGGGACTGATGACCCTAAGGTAAAAGTGGGACTTTATTGTGATGGGTCTTGCTGTAATGTGTTAGGGGAACCCTAATGTGAATGCAAAACGCTAATGTGATGGGGGGGGGGGTATCTGATGTAATGGAGAGACTGGTGTGATAGGGGGGGACTCTGGTGTCATGGGCTTAAGTACATGCCCTTTTTGTCACAGGTCATTTTAGCATGACCTCTGCACTACACGGAAGTAATGTCAGATGTGACTTGGGTGTCGTGACTTGTGGTATAGAAGTGCAGCAAGTTAACCGGGAATACTGGTTCCTCACATCTCGGTAGAATGTCAGTGACTCATATACAGTATGTGCCAGCAGGGAGCCACAAAAATAGGGAGAGCTAGCTGGAAAAGATAAAATGTGTGTTGACAATCTGCCCCCTGAATTCTTTTTTTTTTTTTTTTACTGCACCCCCAGATCAGACAGGCTAGTTTCAGCTTTCTTACAGAGTGATCTTTTGTTTGGGAGTAGTTGAATTCTGTTTATGGGTTGCTGGAATATTTTTATGGGAACCTTTTGTCTGAACATTCATTTAAGCATAACAATTATGATTTTTCATTTTCTAGAGTGGAAAGGGATTAGAACACCTATGTCCCCCATTAGGGTGGGGGTTCACCTTCTCTATTTGTCTTGGGGAGCGTTCATGCTGAAAGTAAAAGTAAAAAAAAAAAATCCTAAGTGTTGGGTGGTAACCGGAACAAAGGGGGAAGTCTTCCAATGGGGACACTAGTTCTGGTGACCCTGATTAAGACCAGGGATTTCCTCTCACTTCCTGTTTTGGTTATGATATGTGAAATGACAGGAAATCTTCCAAGTGGGACATGGATGGCAAAAAACTCCCTGATGTGTCTAAACCCTCCCTTTATGCAGGTCTACATGGGTCAAATTTGAAAATCAGAAATTTTGTGCGTTTTTGTGATCCGATTATGCCACCATTCATTTTGAAATTCAACCAACCAAGCCTTCAATTTCATCTCGTGTTGCAGCACAAAATAATTTGGGAATTATTAAAATGGGAATCTTTTTCTTTCCTGGTATTTTGTTTTCTTGCACACTAGAAAATTGTATGTTTTTCAAAAAATTTCCAACACTCAAATTCAATGGCCGCACAAAAAAATCGTCCGTTGCTGTAGCTCACGAATAGTGCAAATTTCGAACAAAAATTCTTAAGATTTTCAAAGAAATTCTTTCAATATTCGACCCATGTATGGCTGGCCTTACTCTATCCGAAGATTAAAAAAAAAAAAAATTCTCTTCAATTCTGCTTGAAGGCTAGGCATAGCTCAAATTTTGGCATTTAGCACATAAGTGACCTGAGAGAAAAATGCTTGATACCCCCTCCCATCCATACTAAACAGCATGGATGGAGGAAGCCCCATTTTACAAAGGCAGTGGGAGCTGCTGGCACTGCCCAACAATGGCTGAATCTGGTAGGCTACCATCACAGTTTGGCCAATAACTTTCCACTCAGCCAAGTCAAATTTTAAATGCATTTTGTTGAGCTGGGTGGTGCCTGCAAGGCCACCCATCATTTGAATTTCAGCTGATTAGGCAGGAATCAGCTGAAATTCAAGCCATCAATGGGGATCCTAAGAATGTATTTGTCCTTTAAGTGCAAATCATGATTTTTCTAGCCTTCCTTTCAGTACTTGCATAAGTTTATGTGCTGATGCCTCTCATTTCTCTGAGACTTGTTTTATGCACTTTGTCTTGACAGAGTATATAGGATGTTTTAGAAATGTATTTCCCCTCAAACAAGTTCCTCCCCATAAGGAAACAAGCAAGTGAACTGAATAAACACAGTGCGGATAATATATCCTGTACACCTGGCTGGAAGAGGAAGTGTCTGGCCAGGCCGTCTCCCGAGGATAGCAACTTGAAAGTAAATAGATCTGCAATACTTTGGAGCTTATCTGGAATTCATCGCGTACGGTTTAATATGCGGGATGTGAGTTTTGTTTTATGCCGTCTGCAGTCACATAGTTTATTCAGCGATCTGACTCGGGCGCTTTGGCAAAGGCCATCCCTCCATAAACCAAGGATCGCAAAGGTATGTTAATCTTGTTTAATATGAACTGTATGCATAGTAGTCACCAAGACAACACCGATCAGCTGACCAGCATAGAAAACATTAGCAAACCTAGATAGTGCCTTCACTGTGTTGTCACATGTGCTCCAGCTGATTATCACATGGAGACTTACTCATATTTTTCTCTTGTAGGTTGCTTACAGACTAAGAGTTGTTTGTATGAGAGATGACAAAAAGTCTGTTGAAGAAGTGAAACGCTTCTTTCACTTCTTATTTCCAGTGTAGTATTTGCTAACGCTTAATAACTGTGGCTAAAATTCTTAGAGCGAGAGTTGGCCTGCCTTACTAAATGACGTTTGCTGCAAATTAAGTTCTAGAATTTTTCTGAAGGACATTTAGCCCATGTAGTCTTTTTCATTAAAGTGACATTGTTGCCCAACTTGAGCCCCAATGCTACCTATTGAAGAAGAAAGTGACTACCTCTCCTGGAGCCCACATGGTCAGCGCCCCTCGATTGAACATCATGTGTTCACTTGCCTGATGAAGGGTCCCTGCATGGCTCCAAAACATTGCTGTATGTATATCATGTGACCACATAAATAAAGCTTTGGACCCTTTGAAGGAATCCTTGGTGTGCTGATGACATTTATTCACCCTCCATTGCATAGAACTCGCCATCTGAAGTCTTCAGAAACTCACGATTCTGGGAGTGTTGTTGATCTGGTCCACCGCAGTGCTCAGTTGTCCCTCCAGTCAACCCCCCACTGCAAAACACATTATAGAGAGATTACCGCACTTCCTATTATAATGACTGGACAGAAATTGGGGAGGGGGTTATCTCCCCAGCAGGAAAATAGTTAGCCATGAAAACTTGGCTTTATGTGGTATCCAGGCAGAGATTACAAAAACAATCAATGCAACTATGTTTTTGTGAACAAATACTTCAATTTATAAATGCAACTAGTTTATGTATCTAACTCTTGATATCTGCATTCCACTTTAACCTACACTGTGACCAAGGAAGGAATAGACAGCCCAAGAAGCCAGTCAGACTTTGCCATAGTGCACATGTGCTGACAGAAGAAGAGAGCAGAATTTGGATGACTTTTCATGTGCTTCTGCTCCTTCGCTATCCAGTCAGCAGGCTGGAGATGTGCTCTTGATCAGGATGCGCTGCAGGAATGGTCAAGGGACCTAGCTGGGCTGTCTGACGGGGGTGCTTGGTTCACAAGTCTGGATGCACAGAATGTATTTCAGTTACTTGTTTGGCACAACAAGGTGCAGAGTAGCATGTCGACAGATTCACCCTCAAAAAACAATCCTGTAATGTTTTGTAATATGCACTACCAGTCAAGTTTTTAGATTACCCCATGTTTCCAGTATTTATTAAAATGTTCAGTTTAATGTTTACCCTTTATACCATTTTAGGTTATTAACTGGATTTGACCTACTTAAAAGCAGAACTTCACCCAAAAGGGGAAGGTCCGCTCATTTACTTCCTCCCCATGCCCCCCTCCACTGCCGCATTTGGCACTTTTTGGGGAGGTTTTGACAGGTACCCGCTCCCAATTTCGGTCAGATGCGGCATGGAGATCTGAGCCGGAAGTTCAGCCCCTCCTTCCCCTGCAGCCTTCTGGGACACATCAGATTCCAGAAGACTATGGGACCATTCACAAAGTGCAGCATGACATGCACAGTGGGAAACCGGCTGTGAAGCCTCAAGGCTTCATTGCCTGTTTCCCTTACTTATGATGCAGGTGGTTGGACGCAAAGCCGATTGAAAAAGCAGCTCAGCTGAGGACATTGCTTGATCCCTGGAAAGGCAAGCGTCCTTATTAAGTCAGCAGCTACATTATTTGTAGCTGCTGACTTAATTTTTTGGGGAGACTGGAGCTTCTCTTTTATGTATACCCAGCTAAAACCTTCTTTTTGTTTGTTTATTTTTTTCACGCTTTCTGTGTAGAATGTCAGCTCTCACCCTACTGAAACCGCATAGAACTATGGAACCCCATCCCTCTCCTGTTGTTCATAACATGGGGGGGGGTGTTCTTTAATCTTTAAAGAACAGTATAATAAGAGTCAGGACAGGTGGAGTGGACAGGAAGTTATCGGATCACAAGATCTCCTGCAAGATAAACGGGTAGTATATTGAACAGTCCAAAAGGGAACCAAAATGAGTTTTAGGCCTCATGCACACTGTATGTTTTTTACAGCTGCTGTTTTTGGCTTCGGGCGTTTTCTTCTGCAGCCAAATTCCCCAGCATGTTATCCTATGCACATATAGGCTGTTATCAGCAGTTTTTGGCAGGGGCGTTTTCTAGCTGGGAAAAAAAAAACAGAACTAGTGGGTTTTGAGAGGACTTTTTTAGATGTAAAAATGCTCTAACTCTGAAAAATGCTGAAAACTGCTTTGAACCATAAGCTTTTATGGGAGATTAGTTTTGCTTAAAACGCTGAAAAACGCTATTACAACAATGGTAAAAAAAAAAGGGGGGGTGGTCTGCCCTGGGTGGGGGGGTGTCATCCTGACGTGCCCCCCCCCCCCTCCCAATCTCCTTGTCAGGCAGAGCGGCGATCTCCCTGTGTCAAATCCCACTTCCTGTGATAGGTGGCACCACATAGGAGGCGGGACTATGTTACTGCGGCTGCCCAGGCTTTGTATGATCTGGCCACTGGCGCAAGGCTGCATCTGATGGCCACTGGCGCAAGGCTGCATCTGATGGCCACTGGCGCAAGGCTGCATCTGATGGGCACTGATGAGGGAGCATTGATCTCCTGTATCATGTCTGCAGTCTCTGACCATCTCCTGTATCGTGTCTACTAGAGGTGCACCGAATGGAAATTTTGCTAATACTATTTAGCAATGTGTTTAAGTTTAAGTAAGAGACTGCAGACATGATACAAAAGATGCTTAGAGACTGCAGACTGCATTTTTCTTGAGCTTTTCTTGCACTAAAGGTGCCAATAACGGCCGACAATAAATTCATATTAGTTTAAATTGATTATATTAATTAAAGTCGAATATAATACAATTTAAAAATATAAATATTTTTTAAAAACTATCATTTTCAGCTAAGTGCATCCTGCAGTTTCAGTTTCAGCACCAAAATTTCCATTTGGTGCACCTCTGCTTTCACCCCTTCCAGCCCACACTATAGCCGAAAGACGGCTACAGCACGGGCTTAAAATGCCAGGAGGGCGTCCACGTTGCCTATCGGTGCAGCCTCATCAGCGCACATCAGTGAAGGAGAAAAATTATCTGTTTGCAAAATTTTATAACAAACTATGAAAAAACTTTTGTTTTTGTGTTTTTTTTCAAAATTTTCTGTTTTTTCTTTTTTGCTAAACAAAAAAAAAAAAAAAAAAACACAGTGGTGATTAAATACCACCAAAAGAAAGCTCCATTTGCGTGAAAAGAATGATAAAAATTTTAATGTGTGTACAATGTTACATGACCGCACAATTGTCATTCAAAGTGTGACAGTGCTGAGAATAGGCCTGGGCAGGGAGGGGGTGAAAGTGCCCTGTAGGCAAGTGGTTAAGTGAGTATAATTAGTAACTTTTATTTTTAGGCAGTTACCAAATTTCACCTTGATCCAGTTTTATAAATGAGGGAAATGTAACGTTTATACAACACTCTGGGTAAGGGCTCCTACACACCAGATGGGGCACATTATGCTCTGGTGGTGGCATGCACCGTATAGGGGAGGTGATGCATACATTATAACACGTTGCACTGTTTGCTTTTTTTATTGTTTTTTAAAGTTTTACTGAAATGGCGCAATATGGCATTTCATTCAATTCTATGCACTGCAGTGCGTTGTGACACACTGATGCATTGACATGCAGTGCATTGTGCTGCATAAACATGCAGACATGCTTTTTTTTTTTTTTTTTTTTTTTTCTTTTTTTAAACAGTGCGTGCCATGTATGATGGGGAACAATTACATTTTTTTTTTGTGCCTTTTGCAATGAGCTGGTGTTCAACCACAGCTCAACAGACAATGGTTAAAAAAGTGAATAAAACTAAAATCTAACAAAAAAAAATATATATAAACATTTTCAGTAAAAACTGGAATGTATTCTAAAACTTTAACTGGTAGTGTAAAAAAAATAATTGGTTTGGAATAATAGTGACCATAATAAAATTTTGGTAAATGAGCAAACCATACAGATCATTCAAAAATGACCTTTTTTTCTGAGGGGAAGAGGTGAGCTTTCTGTCTGATATGATTCTACTGGGAGTACATGGATCAAAGGTGATTCTGAGGACAAGTGTGTAGGATATCTGTGGATGCCACAATGCGGTTGTAGAAGGAATCTTGTGAATAACAGGTTTGCTGGCTGCCTTCATACCTGTGAACATGTAATTCTAGTTTACAAAAGTGAGACATTACATCAACTGGGTTACAGCATTACCAGAATTCTCCTTAACCTCATAAACCTGACAATAACAACATCCCAATTCATGCTCTGACCTGCTGACTATCAATAAAGTTGGATGTAATTTGAAGCAAAACTTGGACTCCTATGACAAAGCCAAAGCCATCCTTTGGATAAGTGCATGTAAAAGAAATGTAATTACAAATATGACATGCCCTAGCATTAATGGAACAAGTTCAGCCTGTATGCTTCTATTAAGTCGCCAAGCTTGGTTTCACTTGTTTACTAAAAATATGCGGTCACGGGATGTACCAGGATGAGCTGATCTTGGCAAAGTTTGCTAAAATTGTCTAGACCAATGCCTCCCAGACAAGTAAATACGTTTAAGCGGTAGATGCTCATGGCCTGGCACAGGGGCCCTTCATCGATCCTAATGTGTGCTTTTCCACATGTTTATGTAATTATTATTCTTATTTTATTATCTATCTATCTATCTAATCTATCTATCTATCTATCTATCTATCTATCTATCTATGCTTTTTTTTCTCAGAGAATAGGTGCAGGAACTCCCCTTTTTCAGAGTTACCCCTACCTAACTCTGAGCACCAGTCCTTGGTTCCACCCCCTACCCACCTCCCAGCACTGCCCCATATAGAGAATACAGAACCAAGTAACATTTGTGGTACTAAGTAATTTGTATGGAATTTGTTCGTGATAAGGAGAAAAGCCGTAAAATAGACCCCCCTCCCTGCAACAATGGACCACCTACAACAAAATACCCCCCAGCAACAATAGACCCTCCAGCAGCCAGCTAGAATAGACTACGCCCTCAACAGTAGATCCCTCCCAGCGACAACTGACCACCCCAGCAACAATAGACCCCCCACTGCAAAACTAGATCCCTTACAGAGACAGTAGATCCCCAGAAGTAACAGTAGACCTCCGCAGCAGCAATCAACCCTCCTGCAGAAATAGATCCCCTCCAGCAACAATAAATCCTCCAGCAGCCAGCATCAATAGACACTGTAGCACAAACCAGCACTCCTTGTCATTACATACATCCAGTGCTGGAGGTGCCGGAACTGCGTTCCCACTGAAAATTAGCCCTGGATATAGATATAGATTTATATATATATATATATATATATATATATATATATATATATATATATATATATATATATATATATATATATATATATATCTCAATTTATTATTATTATTTTTTTTTTTATTGTGATACTTAAGAGTTTGATTTGTCTGTTAACATGAGCAGACAATAATATACCAGCTGTTGCGTTTCTGTGTTCATTTGCTGCAATAGAATAATTGATTTATTCAAAACCATTGATTAAAATTATAATGCTCCAAATTTTTTTTTATATATTGTACCTTCCAGTAGCCTTTCATCACACTTTAAAGAAAGATTTGGCCACCCAAGCCACACCCTTCCTTAACCATATAAGAACATGTGCCTTTTTTAAAGCGGACCTTCAGTCATTTTTTTCAACTTTCCATCTATTCAATCTTTATGCAAGTAAATACTGTATTGGCGTATAACACACACTTTTTCCCTCTTAAAATAGGGGGAAAATTGTGGGTGCGTGTTATACGCCGATATAGGCTGCCACCGAGGGGAAGGAGGGGACGAGCAATGCCGAAATAGAGCCAGATCTCCTGTGTACTCGGCTCGCAGTCATGCTCAGTCCCACCCCTTGGACGGCTCCTAGCATGGATGTCCTGGCATTGGATGGGCGTTATGTCCATCATAGGATCCGGGCCAAGTGGCGGTACTGGGCGTGACGCCGAGTACACAAGGAGATCCGACTCTATTTTAACAGCGCTCGTCCCCACCTATCTCTCGATGGTAGCACATATAATGGCAAGACTGCAGATGGAAACTGAGCAATGCTGCAGTTGGGCACAGATCAGGCTGCAGATGGGCACAGATCAGGCTGCAGATGGGCACAGATCAGGCTGCAGATGGGCACAGATCAGGCTGCAGATGGGCACAGATCAGGCTGCACTGAAGCTGCAGATGGGAACTAATCAGGCTGCATTGATGCTCACTGACCATTATTTTGCTTCAAAGTGGTTTATTTTTTAAAGTTTTTTTTACCCTGAAACTTCCCTCTTAAATTGGGGTGCGTGTTATACACCAATAAATACGGTACCTTATACAGCCCACTTCCAGGTTCTTGTCTGGTAAAAAGCCCAGGCTTATGACATCATGCACAGCTCTCCCTCTCACTCTTGTCAGAGTTTGCCAGGAAGGGAGGGGGGAATAAGAGGGCCAATGAGAGCTACAGAGCTGGAGGTGTGTGTCTGTGTAAATCCAGGAAGTGAACAGGCAGCAGCTTTAGCTGCCCACAGTTAAAATGGATGCAGCCAGACTAAGTGGAGGGAGATTTCTACAGTATATTTGTCAAGTACAGAATCACAGTATATATAAAATAATATGCAAAGTGGTTGTAGGGAAGCTTCAGAATGGCAAAGATGTTTTTATAACAAATTATGTGAGCAGACTGCAGTTCCTCTTTAAATGGCGTGCCTATTTTAGGATTCCAGTAGTGGCGAAGCTTTCTGAAAGCATGCTGAAGCCCGTGGGCACATGACGAACATACACACCCACATTTGTTGTCTATATGACTCTGATGCCGTTTTGCAACACACATATTGTGTACAGAAGGAAGGAGGTCAGCTCATTGGTTCAAAGCCAGGATAGACAACCTTAGCACTCCAACTGTGGTGAAACTGCAAATCCCTTTTATGCTTCTGGGAATTATGCCTATAGCTGTCAGTCTTTCAATACTTCATGGGATTTGTAGTTCCACAGCATCTGGAGTACCAAGGTTGCCTACCCCTGGTTCAGAATGTGTGGATTGAATGATCTGAACAGCTGTTTGTGTGTATGTATGTATGTATGTGTGTGTGTGTGTGTGTGTATGTATATGTGTGTGTGTGTGTGTGTGTGTGTGTGTGTGTGTGTGTGTATGTATATATATATATATATATATATATATATATTTATATTAAAGAAGATCTTAATTAAAACCCTTGTTTTATTACTGCCTGTGTGCTAGCTAGCCTCTTTGTCTTTTGGACAATATTCACTGGGACAGAAAGTGATGGGAAAACCAAAATGTTAGTGTTATCAACAAAACACAAGGTGAAGGTGAATCTTTCCAAAGGGAACAGCTGTTCTTGTGACAACTCTGGTGTGGTCCAAATGCTGGTTTGCACCAAACCCAGAAGGAAGCGTTCACTCCCGATATTGACCTAATATGGTCACTTTAGGTCATTTACATTGCTCTAAATTACCACGTGGCCATATGTGGTCAATAATTTCACAAGCATCCTACCTCTTTGTGCACCTGCGGGGTGTCCTGGTCACAATTCTTTGGTCAGGAGTGACCGCTTTCTTCTGGTTATAAAGTGCTAACAAAACCTAAGTGCGCCCCTATCTGGAAGGGGTATTTGCTTTACACTATAGAGAGAATGTTGTGTCTCAGGAACAGATGAGGGGAAATCTCAATTTGACATAGGATGAAAAAATTAGGATAAGGGTGCTTTCACACCGAGGCGTGGGCATTAAAGCGCGACCCTTTACCGTCATTTTGGGAGCGCTATTCGGCCACTAGCGTGGCACTTTTAACCCCCGCTAGCGGCCGAAAAAGGGTTAAAACCTTCGTTGGCGCTGCCCCATTGATTTCAATGGGCAGGGGCACTTTAGGAGCACTGTATACACCGCTCCTTCAGTCCCGTAGACTCAGCCTGTGTTTTATCGATATGGGTGGAATTGAGACTGTTGCAGGCAGCCTCTTGTACTAGCAAGGGACACCTTGGCATCATTCTCAGTGGCCCCTTTGGGGGTGAATGCTACAGTAGAAAATTATATTCCAAAAGTCTGCTGGATCACCCCCGGCTGTTTATATTTTGGAATTCAGTGGCAAGATTGTACTATTTTTTTATTATTATTATTATTTATTTTTACGTTTTTTTTTTTCTTGGGTTGCTCCACACTCTCCGTTGCATTCTCTCTAAGGAAGGCCATACATGCTTAATTTTCTATAAATGTGTAAAACCTTCCGCACTATACCTATATTAACACCATCTTGCTAATATACATCAAATATCTATCTTATCTAATATATATCTGTGATAAATACTCAGTATCCCTGAGTGTACAAATCCTAAATACTATGAAAATCAACTAGCACCAATATGCATCCATCCACCTGTACAAATGCAGAGTAGGACATCTATGGGTGTCCTCTCACCTGCTGAGATGGCCCTCCCTAACTAAAGGAGGTCAATATGCACTTTTGCAGTATGATAGTGGCCTTGCTCCACTGGCTGATCGATCCTGGTCCGCAGCTCCCAACGTGGTGTCGCTTATATGGAAAGCAATAGTAAAAACCGTAGGGCAGATCGTTTTTTTTTTTTTTTTTTACTTCTGAAATGTGATTGAATTATACATTTGAAATAAAAACCACTATAAGCGTTCTGCCCTAGGGTTTCTTCCTATTGCTTTCCATATGAGTGACACCGCGCTGGGAGATGAGGACCGAGATCGATCAGCCAGTGGAACAGTTCCACTATAATACTGCAAAAGCGCATAGTGGCGTCTATCTAAGCAGGTGAGAGCACACCCATAGGTGGGATGAAGGGCAATATGGTGGTAAAAGTCAAGATTCCTTATTTTATGGACTTTAATGAAAGCTGGACTTACTCTGATTACATTCTCTTTTGTGTTATTTTTATGAGATTGATTGTCTCTTATTTGATTTATGCACTTTATTTATTAAAGGATAGCGCTGCACTCTTGTGAGGTAGTATGATTCATTCTCTCTTTTTTTTTTTTTTTTTTTTTATCGTTCAACCAGGGAAAGCTGTGGTGTTCTGAGAGCAGGGAGGCTTCCACACATCAGAATACACTCAATCATGCCACTGACTATAGCTGGTGGTGCTGATCGAGTGAACATTTTCCAACAGGCTGATTGTACAAGGAATCTGTACAACCAACCTGCCTATAGATAGATTGAAATGTAGCTGGTCCCTGCTGAACCAGCTGAATTTTGATCCGTAATTGGTTGGCTTAATATAAAATAAATACATTTTAGTGCTTACAGATCTAGAACCTTAAGCTCAGATATATGTATCTGGTAAATATTTTACAGTGGGGACGGAAAGTATTCAGACCCCCTTAAATTTTTCACTTTGTTATATTGCTAAAATCATTTAAGTTCATTTTTTTTCCTCATTAATGTACGCACAGCACCCCATATTGACAGAAAAACACAGAATTGTTGTCATTTTTGCAGATTTATTAAAAAAGAAAAACTGAAATATCACATAGTCCTAAGTATTCAGACCCTTTGCTCAGTATTTAGTAGAAGCACCCTTTTGATCTAATACAACCATGAGTCTTTTTGGGAAAGATGCCACAAGTTTTTCACACCTGGATTTGGGGATCCTCTGCTATTCCTCCTTGCAGATCCTCTCCAGTTCTGTCAGGTTGGATGGTAAACATTGGTGGACAGCCATTTTTGGGTCTCTCCAGAGATGCTTGATTGGGTTTAAGTCAGGGCTCTGGCTGGGCCATTCAAGAGTTGCTGTGTGCTTAGGGTCATTGTCTTGTTGGAAGGTAAACCTTCGGCCCAGTCTGAGGTCCTGAGTACTCTGGAGAAGGTTTTCGTCCAGGATATCCCTGTACTAGGCCGCATTCATCTTTCCCTCGATTGCAACCAGTCGTCATGTCCCTGCAGCTGAAAAACACCCCGACAGCATGATGCTGCCACCACCATGCTTCACTGATGGGACTGTATTGGACAAGTGATGAGCAGTGCCTGGTTTTCTCCACACATACCGCTTAGAATTAAGGCCAAAAAGTTCTATCTTTGTCTCATCAGAAAAAAGAATCTTATTTCTCACTATCTTGGAGTCCTTCAGGTGTTTTTTTTTTAGCAAACTCCATGCGGGCTTTCATGTGTCTTGCACTGAGGAGAGGCTTCCGTCGGGCCACTCTGCCATAAGGGCCCGACTGGTGGAGGGCTGCAGTGATGGTTGACTTTCTACAACTTTCTCCCATCTCCCGACTGCCACAATTCTGTCTCTGAGCTCTTCAGGCAGTTCCTTTTGACCTCATGATTCTCATTTGCTATGACATGCACTGTGAGCTGTAAGGTCTTATATAGACAGGTGTGTGGCTTTCCTAATCAAGTCCAATCAGTATAATCAAACACAGCTGGACTCAAATGAAGGTGTAGAACCATCTCAAGGATGATCAGAAGAAATGGACAGCACCTGAGTTAAATATATGAGTGTCACAGCAAAGGGTCTGAATACTTAGGACCATGTGATATTTCAGTTTTTCCTTTTTAACAAATCTGCAAAAATGTCAACAATTCTGTGTTTTTCTGTCAATATGGGGTGCTGTGTGTACATTAATGAGGAAAAAAAAATGAACTTAAATGATTTTAGCAAATGGCTGCAATATAACAAAGAGTGAAAAATTTAAGGGGGTCTGAATACTTTCCGTCCCCACTGTAACTCGCCAAGATCTACTAAAGGTGAAATACAATTTTAAGATGGACGGATCACTCATCAGATCAGTTGCATCCCTCATGTATGGCCTGATTATTAGCACGTCTTTTGAATCCAGAGCCGTGCTTTCAATTAAAATCCACCATCTGCCATTTATGGGCTGGTTCACACTGCAGAATTGGTTATGGTTTGTCTCAAGCTGCTGTATGCAGGTTTGACGGCTGATAATCCCGAGTGCTGAGCTTGTTTCCAGTGTGACCTTTCTGAGGTGTGTGCTGATAACATTGTGAGTTGACTGTCAGAGTGGTTTCTTGACAGACTTTCCTTGAGGTGTCTGGCAGCTAGTCCAGCCTTTAAACAAGATGGGACTAGCAGGATCTGTGCAGGTCTGAGCTCTCTCTGCTCTATCAAAGCATTCCAGGTCTGCTTTGACTTCCTTATTTTCCTTCACAAAATATTTCAGATATGTATTTACACTATGCATGATTGGGATCGTTTTGTTTCTCTTTTAAACAACAATTTTTCTTTATTTTAAGCCAGAAAAAAAATTAAACAACTTTCAGTGAAAAAAGACGTGATCTTTACAGGCAATGCACTAGATCTGATCTTCTAAGGATGTTCTTGTGCATTGCAATAAAGTTGGCCATTCGTGGGCTGAACGAAAAAAAAAAAAAAAAACGTCTTCCCCCCATCCACATAGTAGAGATGAATATGGGAATCCTCCTCGCTGAGTCAAAGTATTCCAACAGTGGAGGAGTCCGGTGATTGAACTAAAGTCTTCCAACAAGCCCATTCTTGGACAGGACCATCCATAGCTGGATTGAAATTTGGCCAGTCCAAGCTGAAGCGGTTGACTATTGATCCATCTATGGACAGCTTTAACATTGTCAATGACTTCTCAAGCTTGTTTTTGCTCTTTGAAAAATTGATGCAAATCACTGCATGTGTTTAAAGCTGAACTCAAGTTATGACCTAATTGCATAATTTTATTGGCCCAGGTTGGACCAATGTAATTATTCATATCTCTTACTTGAAGGAGAGCTGTGAAAGCGGGGCATCACTGTAGTAGTTGGCTCTAAAGTGATCACTGCGCTCTCTTGGGTTCTCTTCAGGCAGCTGCCCCTTTGCACATTGAACACAGGGGGGTGCTCACTCAGCACCACCTCTGTTCACAGAATGATGATATCACATTCTGTGAATGGCAACAGTGCCGAGCGAGCCACTCCTTTACCTCCTGGTCAGTGTGCAAAGGGGCAGCCACTTGGCACGGACTAGGAAGATGGCAGCAATCGCTGTAGTAGTCCTATGATTGTCAGCTTCATCAGTGGACTCTTTATGAGATATGCATGCAAATTACTCCTGTGACTGTGAGTGCGAACGCCATATCACATCTTCATTGCCTGTCAGACACCTCTTAAAAGGTGTGGCCATTTAGCCGTACATCTAAACCTAACCTAAAAGAAAACCTCTGTTCTAGTATGCGGCTGTTAAAGGATAGGTTCACCTTTTGCAACATGTTACTCCCGTATTTGGGCACCAACCCCCCACTTCCTCTAAGCCCCCCTCTGAGACAGTGGGCAGGGGTTCCTCTCCCCTGAAGCCACTGTCACATTTGAAATTATGCAGCTAGGTGGGGCTCCACCCACACAGCCGCATCATTCATTCACTGTGACCTGTGAATGAATAAACTACAAGTTAGACATCTGACTTGTTCTCTGTAGGCAATGCTTTGACATTTTTTACAGCTTATCGGTTTAGTGTTACAGAGGAGATTTAGTGCTAGCATTATTGCTCTCGCTGTAACGTTTGTGGCAATACCTCACATGGTACAAACCCTGTTTACATACTGTTTGCGTGTGCGACCTACGTATGCCTGATGTGATGCTTTCCAAAAAAAAAAAAAAAGACCTGGTCTCTCCTCTCCTCTTTGGCCAGCCATAGGAGAAGCAGCAGCACACTGAGCTTCCCAGTGAATGTGTGTGTGTGTGTGGGGGGGGTAGTCAGGACAAGTCTGTTCATTGGAGGACAGCTGGTTCAGTTCTCAGCATAGCTAAAAAACTGACCACGCTGTGCTCTCCTGCCTAGTGTGCTCGGTTTTTGATGGGAATGAAGAGGGACTAGCAGCAACACTAGGTATTTCACATAAAGGCAGCAATACTAAGAAATTAGGATACTTTTTCATAGAAGTACATGGTACAGTAGCCATATATCAGGAATATGAAATGTTGGGTTGACATACTCTTTAAGCAAGCTCGGCCCAGGCCTCCCTTTGCCCAGCTCAGAAATGTAAAGTCACCAGTATGACCTGAATTTTATTTCTGGCTTCTAAATAGTTAGACGGGCATGGCCTGTTTTGCTGAGATAGTCAATTTAAGGGCAGCTGTATAGGATGCCCAAACCTACGTCAACTGTCATCTCTTATAATGAAGAAACTCTATCCCTACTCCAAGGTGATTCCTGACAGCCGCAGAATCCGACAACAAACCCAGTTGGGTTTTTTACCAGTGTTTCTTAACCTTTTTTTTTAGTCAAGGCATCCTTTCTAAAATGTAAAAAGTAAACTAAGCAACATCCACACCTGGCGGCAACCCAACATTAGAGGTGATTTTTTATTTTTATTTTCCACCACCTTTGCAAACTTGTACCGACTAGTATTCCAGTGGTTCTCTTTTCCCTAATTTTTTCTCCTCTCTCCACCAATGTGACCCTGATGTTGAGGAGCAGGGGAGACACAAACAAGGATACTGTGCAGGTGCCTGACATCCTGCTTGTCAAATGATATCATTAATTATGAGGATGTCAGTGGCTGACCTGTATGGTGCCCAAGGTGGAAATCGTGCACAATAGAAACCTGTAGCTTTTTGTAACAAAAAAAAAACAGACTTGATCTACTCACTGGCTTGTTGACAATTTTTGGGCAATTCTTGCAATTTTTAAACATTTTGCCAAGGCACCCCTAAAGAACCTAGAAGGCACCCCAGGGTGCCAAGGGTTGCTATACAGTAAAACCTTGGTTTGCGAGCATAATTCGTTCTAGAAACATGCTTGTAATCCAAAGCACTTGTATATCAAAGCATTTTTTTTACAGGGTATAAAAGAGAAGAGAGGCACCTCTAAGTGTTGCAATGAGTTGCTAAATGTTGTGCCGTCTTTAAATTTAACAATATTGCTACACTTAGAGGCTCCTCTCTTCTTTTTTTTATACTCAGTTGTGACATGACGCTACTCTTATATCAAGACATCGCTTGTATATCAAGGCAAAATTTATTAAAACATTTTGCTTGTCTTGCAAAACGCTCTGAAACCAAGTTACTCTCAAACCAAGGTTTTACTGTATACTATTCATTTGAATTTAAAATATATGGCAGTTAGACTTATCAGCACAGCACATATCTTTAGGCAAAATATAAAATACTAATGCAGGTCCATATTAATAAATAATTATATATTTATAGAGCAGTAAATGTGACGTTCACCAAACCTTCACTGTAGAGTGTATCCCTGGATATGCAATTAGCGGACCTCTAGCTGTTGCAGAACTACAAGTCCCATGAGGCATATCAAGACTCTGACAGCCACAAGCATGACACCCAGAGGCAGAGGCATGATGGGACTTGTAGTTTTGCAACAGCTGGATAATTGCATATCCCTGCTGTAGAGGTATCTTCTTGCTGCGTGTGTTTTAAATCCCAGTGATTGAGTCACCAAGTTTTGGTGAATGTCCTTCACTGTCTTAGAAATATGCTGCAAAATGTATTTTTTAATGCAGTTAATAGATCCTGGGTAAGCCGATACTCGCTGACAAGATGAACTACCACAGTCCTCCACAGCGCTGTCAGTGCTGCAGCGGGCGGGTGGAACATGTAACATGTTCCCAAAGGTGAATTTATCATTTAAGCTGGACATACACTAGTAGAATTTTGTTTGAAAATTTTAATTGTAAGCAGGCTCCTTTTTGATTTCCTAATGGTTAGTGGGGTTAAATTGACGTTCATTTATATCGGCAGTAGTAAACGTTTAGAAGCAGGATGGATATCTTTTTCTCGAGCAGACCTACAAATTTCTAGCAATGAATGTCGTTTTCGAGAAAGTTCATTCGCTCCAATTTCATGTTGAAAGTAAACATTCCTTGAAGTACTTTCAAAAGACGTTTGTCACGTGATTGAATGTTCGTAAGAAAATCTACTATGTGTATGGCCAGCTTTAGAGAAAACATCACTATTACTTAATACATCTACCTGGCTGTGTAATGGGGTTGTGTACGTCTTGGAATTAGATGGATGTACTTTGACAGGTAAAGCCTCTCCCGTGTATGCATTTTGTATGTGTATTTAGCAGTTTGCCTGGAGTTAAGCTTTTCAATATTGTAAAAATATATAAATCTGTTTTGAAAGGCTGTCCAGCGGCAGGTCTGAACATTAAATACCTGCACACATAGAGGTACTACTAAAAGGAGGGTCAGACAAGTTGGGAAATGTATCAATTCTTGGCATCGGCGGTTCCCTGATGAATCTTTTCCTGTGCTAATGCAAAACACCGCCGGGCCCCCCTTTGCTGCCACAGATTGCTGATGAAATGTCATCTCTGCTTAGCATTCCAGGTTTGCTTGTTAAAGCCCTGTTCTCTTTTTGAAGTTAGCGTTGACCTAGGCATGCTTTTAATTGTGTTCACTGTACGACTCGGTCTGTTTGAAGAGCTCCTGTTGTAAAAATAAATAACCCCCCTCAAAAGACACGTTTACCCATGGGAGTCCATATCAAAAGGAATAGTAACTAGTAAAGCCCCATGTTTATTTTTTCCTAGAAGTTTGCTAATATCGCCATATAGATATACATTCAAGATTTTTTTTTTCTTCATTAACTAAATATTTTTTAAATCTTCCTTGTATAGACAAAGAACTTTTAATAGGACATATTGAAGGACAACCTTCAAAAGTGGATTTTGCCCGGAACCTCCCACCACTTCTTTGTTCATAACCAAATATTCTGTTTTTTTGCATTAAATAGGTGGAGGACTCCTTATGTAAGCAATCGCATAAGTCCAAACATTTTCTGGAGATTTAGGATTTTTTTATTCAAACCTTGCCTCTAGATACTCGACGATCTATAGTACGTTTCCAATACACTCAGTGGTACCAAACCAGATTAATAACCAATGACCCTACAGTTGACATTTTACCTTCCCAATTTAATTTAATATTTGTGCTTTTACTGGTAATTTAATTTGGTGACTGGGTCTCTTTAATATATATAGTGAACTCGTATGACTCCTTGGGATCACCCAAAGCTTAATGCGAATAGATGGTGGCATTGAGAAGAATTCTTCCTGGCAGAGGAGCATGCTTTTGGATGAGTTTACATTACTATATGAAAGTGCCGCCTTCTTTTTTCAATTCTTTGGTATGCCAAGCATTTATTAACAAGATTTTATTTTTTTTATATATTTTGATGGAGAAATGTCAGCTTTGAATGACTACCGTAAGGACTTGCTTTCGAACATAACCGAGAGAGCACAGAGATAGGAACTCCTAGGAAGGGCTATTATTTACTGTGCAGCAATTGATATCAACATGCCAAAGATGGAAAATGCGGGTGCTTTTTTCCTGAATGCTTTTTTAATGCACATTGCCGTGTCAACTCTTCTTTACGGCATATCCTACAGGGCAGTTGATCACAGAAAACTGCAATTTTATTGATTTGCTTTGGGTTACCAATGTGGCATCATTACATTTTACATACACGTTTATAGAATGCTTCTTTGAAATACATGATTCCATTTATGTTTTAGTATAGCAAGGCTGTACCTTTTCCAGCTCATGGGGTTACCGGTTACCTGGTGCACTGTGGGTTAGTTGCTATGGCAACCACAACTAGTGGTTCTAGTTCATAGATAAAAAAAAACAACATGTTTTATGCATTGTCTATTTAATTACACACAGGTTTAAATAGTTAATTTCTATATTCAGTTAGCTTTGCAAATATAATTCCTAAGATAGTCATTCAGGCGATGTGTATTCTGTACACTGCAAAATAAAAAATGTAACTTGTAACATCTCCAGATTTAAAAATTATCTGGCTTTCCTTAAAGTGATTGTAAAGTCTCTTTTGTTTTTCTATAAAAATAACAAACATGTTATACTTGCCTGCTCTGTGCAGTGGTTTTGCACAAAGCAGCCCGGATTCTCCTCTTCTCGGGTCCCTCTTCGCTGCTCCTGGCCCCTTCCTCCTGTTGAGTGCCCCCACAGCAAGCAGCTTGCTATGGGGGCACCCGAGCAACGTCACAGCTCCCTGTCTCCATTTAGACATGGGGCTGTGGCCTGCCCCCACGCCCTCTCTCTCCTGATTGGCTAGCTGACTTTGACAGCAATGGGAGCCAATTGTGCCGCTGCTGTGTCTCTGCCAATCAGGAGGGAGAGTCGCGGACGGCTGAGACACTCGTGGACATCGCTGGACAGAGATGAGGCTCTGGTAAGTATTACCGGGGATGAGTGGAGCTGCTGCACACTGAAGGCTTTTTATCTTAATGCATAGAATGAAAAAAAAATGCCAAAAAAAAAAAAAGGCGTGGGTTCCCCCCAAAAATCCATACCAGACCCTTATCCGAGCACGCAACCTGGCAGGTCGCAGGAAAAGAGGGGGGGACGAGAGAGCACCCCCCCCTCCTGAACCGTACCAGGCCACATGCCCTTAACATTGGGAAGGGTGCTTTGGGGTCCCCCACAAAGCACCTTGTCCCCATGTTGATGAGGACAAGGGCCTCATCCCCACAACCCTTGCCCGGTGGTTGTGGGGGTCTGCAGGCGGGGGGCTTATTGGAATCTGGAAGCCCCCTTTTAACAAGGGGACCCCCAGATCCCGCCCCCCCCCCCGTGTGAAATGGTAAGGGGGTACCCTACCATTTCACAAAAAAGTGTCAAAAATGTTTAAAATGACAAGTTTTTGACAATTCCTTCATTTAAAGTCGTCTTCTTTCCATCTTCTTTCTTCTATCTTCCTTCGGTTTCTTCCTCCATCTTCTTCTTCCTCCGGTTCTTCCTCATATCCTCTGCTTCTGCTCCGGTGTTCTCGTCCGGCATCTTCCTCCGCGCGGTGTCTAGCTCATCCCTAGTATTTTTACATTGCCATTCCAAAATGTGTTCCCTCCTCCTCAAAGTTTATCTATCTTTATTAGTGTGTGTGTATATGTGTGTGTGTGTATATGTATGTATGTATGTATATATACATACACACACACACACACACACACACACTAAAGATAGTAAAGTAAATGTTTTGTGATTTTTCTTTACATAATTATAGGGACTAAAAGTCTTCAATCTAAAATGTTGTATATTAATATGCTGCATTCTCCTTTTGAACTGCCAGGTGGAATGTTGGGCTTCTTTTGGACATTTGACTTACTCTGCTTTCAATATAAAGGCAGCTGTTTACAGCCCTCAGTAACTCAAGGCAAAATTTACACACAAGTAACATTCCTTTTTGGATGGCTGCAGCCAGAGTTTTGATTACATAAGCCACAGCTTCAAAGCAGACAACCTGTTCTGAACTGTCTCTTTAGCTAATCCATAATGCTTGGAAAGAATCCTTCTTCTCCTTTTTTTTTTTTTTTAAATATCTAATAATTAATTTTTTGCACAAAGATTGTATGAAGTGTAATAAAAAAAAAACAGTTTAAAAAAAAAAAAGACACGCATAAAGAAATCTAATCATTTTGCCTTTTAATGAGACTTCCAGGGCGTAGTGCGAGCTTCTCGGGAGCTACATCAGTTCACACTAACCAAAATGTATATGACTGACTCATACACATTTTAGCTTTTTTAATAAAAGAGAACTTAACTGATTAGACCTATAATGCATGGATGATGATGAAAACTGGTCTACTCATAATATGCAAAAATGTGTCAGCTGTAAACCCATAGATGATACCATCTTTTTTGGTGTGATGCTTTGATGTGCCCATGCATTTGAGCTCCTGTTGAAATAATGATAAAAACTACTAAAAAGAAAATAATAAAAGTAACCTAAAACCATTATTCCCTTTCACTTTCAATGCACTTAGGAGACACAGAATATTTGTCCTCCGCTCCTCTCAGGACCTCCTGCTCTCTAGCTCCCTTGTTGCCTCCTCCCATGCTCTCCTTCAGGACTTCTCCTGAGCCTCTCCCATCCTCTGGAACTCCCTGCCCCGGTATGTCCGATCAGCCTCTAACCTGTCCACCTTTCTGAGATCCCTGAAAACTCACTTATTCAGGGAAGCCTATCCCACACCCACCTAACAACTGTCCCCGAGCCACCCCCATCAAATCGTTCTTCGTATCTACTACCTTTTCTACCACCACCCCCTCCCTTTTAGAATGTAAGCTCTACAAGCAAGGCCTTCCTGTCCCTTCTGTATTGAACTGTACTATAATTGTGCTATCCACCCTCTACATTGTAAAGCGATGCGTAAACTGTTGGCACTATATAAATCGTGTATAATAATAATATAATATTTGTCTACCATCTTTGTTTTTCATTGCTTGTGTACAACGGGCTGCCATCACTGCAAAATTCTTCATTACGTTGGTGTTCTGAGACTTCATATTCCCATTCTAGTGATTACCATCATCCGTCACCACCCATCAATCACACTGAAAACACAGCTACAATATATGTCCTAAGATGCATTAGGATAAAACGTTGATGAAAAGTAAGTCTAGCAAGCAGAAACATTTGCAATTTTATCAAGCATTTCAGCAAATTCTTCAACCAGGGATATTCCCGAAAGCAGATATGTCACTGTCCTGAGAATCATTGACCATAGGCAGTTGTTTTTTTTTTTTTTTTTTTAAATGGATGTTCATCCCCTCATGCTCAAATTATAATTTTTTTTTGTGTCCTGTTTGGATCTCAATGTTGCTGATCTCTTGCAGCATTTCTCAACTACTTTCTGTCTACATGCACTTTCTCTGGCATCGGTTGCACATCATTCCTCTGAACTGGCGTGGTGATGGTTACAGCCGTGCACCCTGCCTATACAGTGTGCGTCATCACGGCCTGTAGTCTCCATCAGAGGAACATGTGATGGTGATTTTGCAAGAGTACAATTCAAAAGACAGTTGTCATCTCATAACAGGCTGTACCTGAACAAGGACCTTAAAGGATAAGTTCACCTTTTTAAAGCAGTAGTAATCTGTCTTTTTTTTTCCAAACCTGCAAGGCAAAGTTTTAATGTGCATCGTATACTAGCACACTACGTGAAACGTACCTTAGAAACGAAGCCCTCCAGTGTCGCGCTGTCACCACTGACATTGCTTCCATCTTCACCTGGTCTTCTTTCCAGTTTGGCGGGCTCCAGTCCTTTGATTGGACGAGCTGCAATGACGTCTCTCCCACGCTTGCACGCGGGAGCCGCGTTTTACGGCACAGGGCTTTGAAGAACGGCACGGTATGTCGCTCTTTCAGAGCACATGCACCAGTGATGTCACCAGCAGGTTCACAATTAAATATCCCCTAAACAGTGCATGTTTAGGAGATGTTTACTGTACCTATAGGTAAGCTTTACTATAGGCTTACCTATAATCATCCATGGGAGTCTACTCTCACTTACTCTTACTAAAGAAACTAAAAATGCACATCGTTTTTCAGGTAAAAAAAAATGTGCATTCATTTTGTTTTAAGAGCCTGTAACGCAATAGCAGTCCGCGGGTGCAATCTTAGGCTCCTGCAGACTGCCAGTGTGGGGCTTTGCCTGTACCTTTTATGGGCAGAAAGTTACTGAGTGACAGGAAGAATCAATTAACTACCTAGAGCGCTCATTCGCGCCCTGGTAGTTTATTGAAACTACAAGCCGTCAGCCGCAAAGGCTGATGGTATTTGTAGTTTCTCCATTTATAGAACTCTGTGAATGGATGACATGGCCAGGTGGGCAGGGCCCTGCATGGCCATTTTTTTTTAAAATTGTGACAGCCAGTACAGGGAGAGGATCCCAGCTCGCTGTCACGAGAGACTCGAGGGGGTGCAGGGGATGCTCATTTGGTAACAGGTTACACCTTGGATATGGGTGTAACATGTTATGAAATATGAACTTGTCCTTTAAAATGAAAGCTGCATCTTTGAGAGGACTGAAATTTTTTATTTAAAATGATGTTAACATAATGAACCGTGTACGAGGTTTTAGTAATTGGCTTTACTATCATTCTAAGCTCTAAGCAAATTACATAAAGCAGACCTTCAGTAATTTTTCAACTTTCCATCTATTAAATCTTCTGCCCTTGATGTTTTAACTTTGGATAGTGAACCATTTTTTTCTGCCAGTAAATACCTTATACAGCCCACTTCCTGTTTCTTGTTTGGTCATTAGCCTAGGCTTATGACATCATGCACAGCTCTCTCTCTCACTCTCATAAGAGTTTGCCAGGAAGGGAGGGGGGATGAGTCATAATAGGGCCAATGACAGCTGCAGATCTGGAGGTGTGCCTCTGTGTGTCTGTGTAAATCAAGGAAGTGAACAGCTGCCCTCAGTTAAAATGGCTGCAGGCAGACTTAGTGGAGGGAGCTTTCTGCAGCATATTTGGGAAGCACAGATTCACATTATATATAAAATAATATGCAAAGTGGTTGGAGGGAAGCTTCAGATTAGCAAAGATGTTTTTATTAAAAATTATGCAAGCAGACTGCAGTTCCTCTTTAATGAAATCAATAAATGTGGAGCTTACTCATATAGAAAGCAAAGTGAAGAAAGAACAGTCGCAATGTTCTTTCTTCACTTTGATTTCTATATGAGTAAGTGCCACATTTATTTATTATTTGATTTCATTTACTGTGTGGGAACACCTTTAATGTTGGCAGCCACTCTTTGGCACTTATAACTTGGTTTGCTCATTAGTTATTTTCTACTTATTCAGTTCCTTTTTAATGGTCACTCATTATTTATAAATATTTTACCCAATAAATCATTTTGTAGTTTTGTGGAGCCAGTTTTCCACTACAGAGTTCCCCTGCCAGACAGTATATTTAGATCCTTGACCTGTTACTGAAGCACTGTTTGGGGGCACATCCAACCTGCCGGTGGGACAATGATTAAGCAGATGCACACTCATGTCATCCTCTCTACTCCTATCATTAATTTCATTGTTGACACAGGCATTGCATTGCAGCAGAGCCTGATTGGCTGCTACAGTGCCTTAAAGTATTCATCCCCCTTGAAATTTTCCACATTTTGTCATGTTACAACCAAAAACAAAAAATGTATTTTATTGGGTTTTTAATGTGATAGACCAACACAAAGTGGCAAATAATTGTGAGGTGGAAGGAAAATGATAGATGGTTTTTCATATTTTTTTTTTTTTACACATATCTGAAAAGCGTGGCATGCGTTTGTATTTAGCCCTGTTACTCTGATATCCCCTAACTAAAATCTAGTACAACCAATTTCCTTCAGAATCACCTAATTAGTACATAGAGTCTGCCTGTGTGTAATTTAATCTCAGTATAAATACAGCTGTTCTATGAAGCCCTCAGAGAGGTTTGTTGGAGAACCTTAGTGAACAAACAGCATCATGAAGACCAAGGAACACACCAGACAGGTCAGGGATAAAGTTGTGGAGAAGTTTAAAGCAGGGTTAGTTTATAAAAAAAATATCCCAAGCTTTGAGCATCTCACAGAGCACTGTTCAATCCATCATCCGAAAATGGAGAGGAGTATGGCACAACTGCAAACCTACGAAGACATGGCCGTCCACCTAAACTGACAGGCTGGGCAAGGAGAGCATTTATCCGTGAAGGTAATTCTGGAGGAGCTGCAGATATCCACAACTCAGGTGGGAGAATCTGTCTACAGGACAACTATTAGTTGTGCTCTCCACAAATCTGGCCTTTATGGAAGAGTGGAAAGAAGAAAGTCATTGTTGAAAGAAAGCCAAAAGACGCCATGTAGGGGACACCGCAAACACGGTAGGTGCGCTGGTCAGATGAGACCAAAATTTAACTTTTTGGCCTTAAAGCAAAATTCTGTGTGTGGTGGAAAACTAACACTGCACATCACCCTGAACACACCATCTGTGGACACTTTTAGAGCACTTTAGTTTCTACACTTTTGGCTCATTTTGCACACTTATGAGCTCCACTTATTCAATACTGCTTTACTTATAGCCAATTAAAGGGTTGGTAGCCCTCATAGAAGTTGGTATATGCTCTAAGACATATATGTCACTGTCTTCTATGTTTTCATTTTTATGTATAGCGCAGTTTAATTTATTCTGGTTCTACAAAGTATTGACTCGGGGGGGTGAAAACAAATGCACACCACACTTTTCACATATTTATTTGTAAAAAAAAAAAAATTGAAAACCATTTATCATTTTCCTTCCACATCACAATTATTATGTGACACTTTGGTCTATCACATAAAATCCCATTAAATACATTAATTTTTTTGGTTGTAACATGACAATGTGGAAAATTTCAAGAGGTATGAATACTTTTTCAAGGCACTGTAATTCTGTCCCTGTGTCTCCCAGTCAGCCTCTGCAGGAGATTTATTGGCTGTTATCAAGACAAATTCACATACATACATACATACATACATACATACATACATACATACATACAGTCAATTGCTTTTTAAAATGTAATTCTGTAATAGAAATGTAGTCATTCTAATAAAAGCATATTATTTCGATCTAGCATTTATGGAAAAGAGGGTCTGTCGCTGTGAATACCTGCTCGGTGGTGTGCGAACTGTCAGGCTAGAGGTATTTGGTACTAGGGTGAAAAAATGTAGCCCAGCTTTACAGAAGAAAAATGTAAACATTCCCATACATGCTTCTATTAAATCCGCTCCATAACCTTCTAGGAGGATGGCCATTCGTGAGCAGTAAACTCCATGTCCATATTTAGACCTGATGTCGACTTTTGTTCCTAATAATTTTAAGTGTGATGAATGAGGAATTGAAAGATGGACTGTTTTAGTTGCGTTTTAAATTGATTTATGCTGAGGCTGTAAGAATTAAAAAAAAAAAAAAAAAAAAAAGCGTGGTAAGGACAAATGACCCCGTAGAGAAGACAATCTAACACACCAGAATAAGGACCTATTCTCAAAATGAGGGGTCCAACGCGAAGTAAAAACTACTTGCATGGCTGCAAAAAACCCTTAGCTTTGTGTCAAGTTTTGTGATCTGAGTCTAATGTGTAAAGATTGGAAGGTTTGCTCTGCCTTTTAAAGTTAGTGTGTTGGAAAATTACAGGAAATTTGACTTGATTGCACCTTCATGGCCTTTTGGAGTTTGGTGTTGCTGTCTGCGCTGTCATGTACTTTTCTGTGCTTTTCAACATGAGCACAATGCGTGGACATGAGAGAATATGATGTTTTTCCAATAGCAGCCATTCCCACCCGCCTGCTGTACTGGGAAAAAGTCCTTGTGATGCATATTTGTTGTATAGCTCAGTGTTTGGCTATTCAAAAGCACAAAGAATCATGCCTTGATGCGTGTCAGTGTTTGTTTAGTTAGTATTGGTTTATGTGTCAGTTAGGTTTCCAGGAACACGAAAACCTGCATTTATCTTCAATACTGTATGTGGCAATGTTGTTTTCCTATCTACAAGTAGATGAACCTCACTGACATTTAGTAGGTAGTAGGGGTGCAACGGATCAAAAAACACACGGTTCGGATCATACCTCGGATCAGAGTCACGGATTGGATCATTTTTAGGATCAGCAAAAAAACAAAAACAAAAAAAAAAACAAAACAAACATAATCCCCACTGTAATATCCACGTCATTCCCCCATTGTAATAATCACAATCTCCCCCCATTGTAAAATCCACGTCATCTCCCCCACTGTAATATCCACATCTCCCCAACTAATATCCACATCTCCCCACATCTCCCCCACTGTAATATCCACATCTCCCCTACGATTGTCTGCTTGCATGCAGTTGATGATGACGTCAGCGCGCCGCTCACCTAGGTGTATCAAGATGGCCGCCACTCCGGAGCTAGGCTGAAGCCCTGGCCTTTCCTAAGGCCAAGGCAGCGGAGCGCTCCGCCTGTATGCCGACTTGAACAGGTTGACCCATTCGGATCACGGATCGGTGACGATCCGTTGCACCCCTAGTAGGTAGTGGACGGCTTTTCAGAGTGCCGCTAAGCAGCTGCTGTGAATGGGTTCTTTTCCCCAACCAGCAGTTTTATAATAGGGCCAGAGTGCCACAAACAGGAGCCAAGCACTTGGGTCAAAGTTGTGGCACAGCCCCTTGGACTTGAATGGCCGTGTTTGACAGGTGGTGCAGCCTGTCTACTCAATACGCTACATTAAAGTGTTACTAAACCCAGGACCCTGCATTCACTATATCTGGTCTCCCACAGTACACACATGGAAATTCAATTACTTTAGTAACCTTTTCTCATCAGCAGTATATAGCTGTCTTGTGAATTCTATCAGTGTCCGGCCAAACACTGGTTAAAGCTTGTAGGAGAAGTTTTCATTCCCCTCTGACTGTCCTATGGGGCTGTATGACCCCTGACTCTGTCTGGACAGTGCTGATTGTCCCTGTGCTGATCACATGTACTCTCCCCCAAAAAACCCCCCCCCCCCCCCCCAAAAAAAACCCTTCTAGCAATACACACCAATCTAAGCATTGCAGAGTGCCCCCAAGGCTCTGTGCAATCGGGGAATAGATTGGGGACTGTGAAAGAAGGGGAGGATCAGAGAAGACAAGATCAAACCGCCTTTTTTACACATTGCACTGGATTAACCCCTTAGGCTCCACAATGTACAAGCATGATTTACTGCATATACAGACCGATTTTACTGTTTTCGGTTTAGTAACACTTTAAATTAGTTGTGATGTGATTTCAGTGAATGCATATATTGACATATTATCAAAGCAATGTTTTTCCGTAATGTAATATTAAAGGTTTTTTTTTTTCTTAAAACAGAAAAGAGGTGATGCTTACCTGCTCTGTGCAACGATATTGCACAGAACAGTCCTTTACCACCCCTTTGGCAGTCACCTGCTGGCACCGTCCATTCCTCCTTCCATCATAGCAAGCCATGGGCTAGTGAGTCACCCATGCATGCTTTTGCTTTGGGCTGTGTGCTTCCATAGACACACAGCACGCTGGTAAGCCACACCTCTGCTCCCTCTTCACAGGAGTTTGACTGAGTGTCTCCTGTGAGTTGAGGAAGTGAGAGGAATGGTGCTGCGGTGTAAAGCCCTGTACACACGGTCGGACTTTCCGATGGAAAATGTGCGATCGGAGCTTGTTGTTGGAAATTCCGACCGTGTGTGGGCTCCATCGGACAGTTTCCATCGAAATTTCTGACACACAGTTTGAGAGCAGGCTATAAAATTTTCCGACAACAAAATCCCATCGCGTAAATTCCGATTGTGTGTAGACAATTCTGACACACAAAGTGCCACGCATGCTCAGAATCATGGATGGGGGTAAGAAAGACAGTGAATTTCTCACCTTAATGCAGAGAATGCATTAAGTTACAAAATAGTATCCTTTGCTGTTTGTTTTACATTATCTCTTCCATATTTTTGTCCCTGTATTAAATATAGAGATTTACACATTAGCCACTAGAGGGAGCTCGGAATCCACTGCTATCACAGTCTTCTTGTTTAACAATGGTTACGATGACCTATGGGCCACACATTGAGTACCTTTTTCTCAGTTGGTCCATAAACTCCAGATGCTCATTGTGAGAAGGAGCAGAATAGCACGGCCATTGTATATTACTTCAAAGCAGACGCCGCCATCGCTATGGAAACCCGGCCGACATGCAGTGGGGCGCGCTTCCATCGCACTGCGCAAGATCGGGAGGTGCATGCTGGGTAGTCAGCATACACCGAGTCCCCGAAGAGAAACCCAGCGGCTTCACATGCCCACAGTCTAGATGGCCGCACTGCGCAGAAGAAGGAAAAGGAAGCGTTCGATGCTGCACAACAACAGAACAAGGGAGACTTTTGAAGATGGCAAAATGTAAACGAACAAGGGGTACTTTTATCTAAAAAAAAAAACAAAACAAAAAAAAAAAAAAAACAACCGGAACTCCGCTTTAAATATGTAGGAACTATGTATAGAAACCAGTTTAAACTAAATCGCTAAAATGACTTGTATCAGCATAATCTCTTAGAATTTTTTATCAAAGTATTTAAAGAAAAACTTCCCTTTTTAAACTTAGTTCAGCATTCCTTTGGGTAGTAAAGAAAAGACCTTTGCCATTTGTTTTCCTGAGGTTCGCAGTGGAATCTGTGAGATAAGAGGTGTTCTGCTTCTGCAAGTTATGTTATCTCCCAAGGCTACATAATCCATTTACAGCAAACACCTTGTCCGTACTCCCACCTTCCCATGGAGCGTTCTTTGTGATGACTATGCTGGCTGGTGTAAGCTGTGTACTGCCAAATGTCTTTTTCAGCACTGCGTCATTTCCTTTTTTCTGTAAAACCGACCCTTAAAACTCTAAACTATTGTGCACTCAAGTGCGTTTTAAAACGCAATACACAACTGTATAGTATATGAAATGCTGGTTCACAGTTGTGCAATGTTGGACATTGCATATGATTCACACCGCACTGCTGTGCAGATCACATGTGATGTCTGTGCGATGCAAATTTAGTCCTACAGATTGTATGGCTGAATTTGCATCGCATTCGGACCCAAAATCGCATCTGACCCAAAATCGCGTAGGACCCCTTTTTTTTTGTAAGCCCCAGAATCGGATTGCATGGGTGTTCACACCCATGCGATCCGATTCCTGTCCGAATTCACAGTTCGCACTGCGATATGCGAACCAATCTGGGGGTGTCATTAACGTTCTATTGACACCCGCAGCGGTTCACATAGGGCAGTGTTTGTCTGCGAGTTCTATGCGGTACGGGAACCGGCACTGGAATCGCGCTGGTTCCCACATCGCACTGGTGTGAACCAGAATAGTTTGCATATCGCAGTGAGAACTGTGAATTTGGGCAGGAATCGGATCGCATGGGTGTGAACACCCATGCGATCCGATTCTGGTGCGGACAAAAAAGGGTCCTAATGCGGTGCAAATTCAGCCATACAATCTGGCCCAGACATCCCATGTGATCTGCACAGTAGTGTGGTACGAATCGCATGCAATGTCTGACAACGCTATAGTGTGAAGCGGCACTCAGACTCTTTGTGGTTTGAGTTCCAGCTTTTGTAATGGCCGCAGAAGATAGGTGTTCTCATTGTTGCTTGTGGAGTCATTTGAGAACATAGGAAACTGGTGGTTAACTAAAGACTCCGTCTATTTGAAATTCTTTCAATTTAAGGTGGAGTCTGGCTGGCAAAGGGCTATTTAACTGGCAAAACGTTTCTGGCCTTGTAAACACCGGCCCTAGGGCTCATTCTTAGGGTGCCAGGGGACAGTAAAAGCTAAGCTTTTGTTTTACGGTTTCTCGACCGCTCACCCAAACAAGGGCAGGCTGCCACCCAGGACTGTACACAAGTGTCCACAGCAAAAATGGAACCTCTGCCGAACATGACCTATTTAAGAGAATGGGGCCACGGCGCAACCACCTGCAGTGCAGGTAATTTGCTACATATTGGGTCGCCATTTTCAGGGTTAAAATGGGCAATAAGAAGGCTACATATTACTTCCCCACCTGTTGAACACCCTCTGAAAAGCAATCCACCACAGATCACTTTTCAGAGGGACGTTAGGGCTGCCGCAAGTGAGAACGAGTCCTTAGAGTTTTGGGTGTACTTGACTGCTTTTGGACCTGAGGGCTTGTTGTACACGGGTGTTGCTGTCAGACACAAAACATTAACAACAAACACATTAATAGGACATAGTGTGTTCAGAGTAAGGTAATACAAAGCAGGTCAGGCGCATCCTCAGAATGGTCTTCCCCACTGTACCATTGAGCTATAAATGGGAATCTGCTGACCTCTGTCTGACATGCATATTGAAACTGCATTTGCATCAAACACAGGTCAGCCGTTTCCCTCTTTGTGTGTACAATGAAGATGACAGTTCAGACGCTGCATTCAACCTGCTTTAGGCTATGTTCACATCTGACCTGTTCTGTGTGCCGCCTTTGCACAAGCACAGCACAGCACAGCAGCCCTTTCATTTGAATCGGCTGTGGTGCCTGCGTTTCCTGCAAGAGGAAGGTCCCCACACCTTTTTTTAAATGCAGCTGCACACAAATTTCCGTGTGCAGGAGACCGCGCTGCCGTTTTCAGTGCATGGGGTGTTCCATTAAGCATTAAGGGCACCCAGGGTGGATATAAATCAATGCTTTTAAAAAAAATAATACAAAAAAATCATTTTTTTTTTTTTTTTAATTATTTTAAATCAGATTTTTTTTTTATCTAAATCTGATTTTGATTTTTAGCAAATTTTATTTGAATAAAAAGCATTCGGAGCAAAAATCTATCTAAAGATAGTTTTCTACTTAAGATACATAAATAATTTGGTTTATTCAGCATGAAATGGAGCTTAGTTATGTAGCATAAGGCTGTATATTCTGCAATATATAAATTTTTGGTAAACTCATTCAATGAATCCAAGCTCTGCAAGCTGAGATAACATGCACTGCATTGATGCATTCACACAATTTCACAGTAACCATGCGATTAAACAAAATTCGGCAACATTCCTTTATCCCATTGTTGTGCATATCTATGTACATTACAACCTGTATGATTGAATTGGTTCTGGTATCGCTGTTTTACTAACCTGACAGCTTATTATTCTAAATAGAATAACTCAATTTTGTTTGCAAATATTAAAGATTCTAACTACCGGCAAGAATAAGTCCTTACATTTAAAGAGCACCTGTCATTTCAGATCCATCATGGCAGCGTCCATTAGAGGGCATCCACTCACCTGCTGCCATCATGTCCCTCACCTTGTTGTGTCACTGCCGCATCACCAGTCGTCCCATTAAAGTGAATGGGACTGTCGGTGAGTCAACAGCGGGTCAGAAGAGCCATCGCTGCGAGACAGAGATGACAGTTGCTCTTTAAAAATGATTTAATTCAAGCCTTTTTACTAGTGATTTAAATCTACTTGATTTAAATGAAATCCACTCTGAGGGCACCCCAGCGTGTTTTATTAAAAGCAGCACGTTTTTTGTCCAGGTGCATTAATGCATGTAACGCACAAATCTGAACCTAGTTTTACCCTGCATGGGAAATGTGTAGATTTACTTTACTTTACTTTAAAATGTATCTAAACCTAAAACAAAAATATAATCCATTGCATTTTACCAGTCCTTAGGCTCCGTTCACACTTAGGCATTTTGGGCGATTTTTCTCCGCTCTAAAAACACCGAACAAGCAAATCCCATTCATTTCAATGGCCCCTGTTCACATCTGAGCATTCTATCGCCTTTAGCAAAACACCCATTGCTCAAAAAAAGTACATGAGCTTCTTTTGGAAGACTACAGGTGTTTACTGCTTTTCATTGGTGACTTGTCAACTTCAAAACACCTGTACAAAAACGCTGCAAAAACGCCTGTAAAAAAGCAATGCTTAGATGTGGCTGGCTGAATGCTTTTTCCTTTTATCTTTATTTTCAATGGGTGATACTCCTCACTCGCTGAGCTGATTCTATTGGGGAGTGGTGTTGTCACCCTAGATATGAAACTGTTATGACTACAGAACACTGAAGTTTACATACTATTTGCTATAAACATTCCATATTTTTGTAAATTTTCCAGCTGCGGGGATTTTGTACATGAGGCCCAACCAAACTGAGGACAGTGAGACTTGCTCTCTTTTCTCTTTTGTTACACCTCTGAACCTTGATCGTGTCCTGAAGAAGCCTCACGGCGAAACGCGTAGATGCACAAGGGTTCACTGTACATACTGTATCATTTTCATGTTTTTATCTTTTTGAACACACTGTTTATACAATGTACTTTACTCAATAAATGTTATGAATATTACTCTTGTCACTTCTCCATTGTTTCCATGCCTAAAAAGTCCGACCTTTGGTTACTCTAGTAGTACCCTTTTTTTATGTCCCTCTACATCCGGATGTGGCAATAGCAGTGCTTCTTTTTCCCATTTCTACAGAACACTCCCCTCTTATTTCCATAACATGGAGGGAGGTGTTTTGCAGGCCAGCCACAAACTTCGTTAAAAGTGCGTTTGAGATAATACTGGAGCACAGCAAGTTACAAGGTCACTGGATTTCTAGCAAGATCTACAGATATAATTATTTATTTTGTGCACTCATCAAACAGATATAACAAATGTCTTTTTTGTGGTATATTTAACACACCAAAGGGGAGCAAAAAAGAGCAGTACGCTGTTGGAGTTTACATGTGTTTTTAAAAGAGTTTAGGAATCCCCCCCCCCCCCCCCCCCCCAAAAAAAAAAATCCTACTCGCCTAGATGGCTGTAGAACCAATCCCAGCTGAAGCTGTCCCCTGCCACCTCTAAGACTTAGAACTGAGCGATTAAACACGGCTGATTGCTCAGCTCTTGGTCTTCACCTTGCAGAGAGCTGGTGACTGTCAGTCTGCGGCTCTCTGCTCTGCCCCTCAAGCGCTCACTGGAGCACTGGGCTGTGGAGGGAGCTGCCATTTCAGGCTTCTGAGCAGATCCCAACTATGTGGTTGGGATCTTTTCAGAGTCTGGACCGGCTCTGTAAAGTCAGCTGACAACTTTAGCACTGCTGGCTGAAGACGCCCCCCCCAGGAGAAGCATAGCCAAAAAAGCTTCTCCTTTAAAGTGGTTGCAAACCCACTTTGAGAAAAAAAAAAAAAACTAACGCCTGCAAGACAAAGGCATAATGAGCTAGTATACATAGCATACTAGCTCATTATGTAATACTCACCTGAGATCGAAGCCCTCGCTGTGGTGCCCGTACACAGCACCGGCCGGGGACATTACTCCCGGGGGTTACTTCCGGGTATCGCGGCTCCGGCGCTGTGATTGGCCGGAGCTGCCGGTAACGAAGCAAACGGCACGTACGTGCCACTGCTTCTGTGCGCATGTGCCGATGACGTTGGCACATGCAAATACAAGGGATATCTCCTAAACCCTGCAGGTTTAGGAGATATCCAGGGTAGCTACAGGTAAGCCTTATTATAGGCTTACCTGTAGCAAAACATGGTCTGTAAGGGTTTACAACCACTTTAAGCTTGTATATTTCTGCATTTACTATGTGTGTTTTTTTTTTTTTTTTTTTTCTTACTGAAGGTAATCTCTGATTAATAATTCTTTATTATTATATTTTCTGTATTAGTTGGCCAAGATTCTCACTATACCTGTTTAAACCTATTACACCCATATTTAGTGCACAGCCCCCTACCCTCAAACTGACCCCCCTACTTATAAAATCTGGGATTGTTCTCCCTGCCAGCCCCTGTTCAATATTAAATTGGTGCGACTGTGAACTCTGATCTTTTAGTTCTTTCCATAGATTTTCTATTGGATTCAAGTCAGGTGATTGGCTGGGCCATTCTAGCAGCTTTATTTTCTTTCTTTGAAACCAGTTGAGAGTTTCCTTGGCTTTGTGTTTGGGATCATTGTCTTGCTGATATGTCCATCCTTGTTTCATCCTCATCATCCTGGTAGATGGCAGCAGATTTTTATTAATAATGTCTCTGTATATTTTTCCATTCATCCCTTCTTCAGTGATATAAAGTTTGCCAGAACCATATACTAAAAAACAGCCTCACACCATGATGTTCCCATTTCCAATATTCACTATTGGTATGGGGGTGTTTTTGGGGTGATGTGCAGTGCCCTTTGACAAACATGGTGTGTATTTTGGCATCCAAAGAGTTCAATTTTGGTCTCATCTGACCAGACTATATTCTCCCAGTATTTCACATGGTTGTCTAATTGTTGTGCAGCAAACTGTAAAGGAGCTTCAAAATGTTTTTACTTCAGCAATGGAGTCTTGCATGGTGAGCGTGCATACAGGCCATGGTGGTTGAGTGCATTACTTATTGTTTTCTTTGAAACAATTGTACCTGCTAATTCCAGGTCTTTCTGAAACTCTCCACAAGTGGCTCTTGGCCTACTCTTCTGATCATTCTTTTCACTCCTCTGTCAGAAATCTTGCGAGGAGCACTTGGTCGAGGCCGGTTTATGGTGAAATGTTCTTTCCATTTCTGGATTATGGCCCCAACAGTGCTCACTGGAACATTCAGAAGTTTAAAATCCTTCTGTAACCAATGCCATCAGTATGTTTTGCAGCAACAAGGTTGCAAAGGTCTTGTGAGAGATCTTTGCATTTACCCATCATGAGATGTTTCATGTGTGACACCTTGCTAATGAGACGCCTTATTTATAGGCCATCAGTTGAGACTGAACCAGCTGATATTTATTTGCAATGAAAAGGGGCGGAATTGCTTTCTTACTGATAGATTTCAACTGATGTCTTGGCTTTCCATGCCTTTTTTGCACCTCCCCTTCTTCATGTGTTCAATTCTTTTTTTTTTTTTTTTTCCTCTGCCATTCCATTTTTTTACACATAACTTAATTTCTGAACGTATTTGTTTTGGTTTCTATGTATGTATGGATTGTACGGGTTGTTACTGATATCTCGTGAACATTTCATGTCAATAGCACCTTTACCTAGAAAAATGGTGACTTGTTCAATACGTATTTTACCTGCTGTGTGTGTATATGATAGAGATGGAGATATATATATAAATATATTTATTTTTTCTTGGGGGCCAAACAACCCCGATCGATCGTTGCTCCCCCCCCCCCGGTCTTAGGTCTGCGTTTCCTGATTGGCCATGAGGAGAAACAGGAAGACGTTTGTGAATATTAATTCGCTAATGTCACACAACTGGGTGGACTTCTGGTGCAGTGCTCTGTGCCCAGAGCCCACCCTTTTTTGAAGCCAATTAGAGCCTCCAGCTCTAATCATGCCCTTCGGGAAAAAACCCCATTGGAATCCATGCGCCCAGCACCCTGTATGTGTGTGTGTGTGTGTGTGTGTGTGTGTGTGTGTGTATATGTATATGTATATGTGTGTGTGTATATGTATATGTGTGTGTGTATGTATATATATATATATATATATATATATATATATATATATATATATATATATATATATATATATAAAATACTGTGGGGTTGATTTACTAAAGGCAAATCCACTTTGCACTTGTAAGTGCAGTCGCTGTAGATCTGAGTGGAAGCTCTGCTGATTTTATCATCCAATCATGTGTAAGCTAAAATGCTGTTTTTTATCTCCCTTGCATGTCCCCCTCAGATCTACAGTGACTTTACTTCCAAGTTTGCAATGCAAAGTGGATTTGCCTTTAGTAAATAAACCCCTGCAGTATACTATTTTTATATATATTATAATAAATATATATATATACACACACACACATTATTTATATATATATATATATATATATATATATATATATATATATATATATATATATATATATATATATATTGTGTGTATAATATAATTTTGTTCAAAGGTGAAAATATCCTTTGATTGTACCATTCATAAAGCCCTTCTCCAATCAGACATGTAGTAAATCCTTTGTTTTCAGGCTCTGTTTACAATCAGTCTGGGTATCTTTGCAAATTGGTGTTTATATGGTAAACTATTATGGACATGGTAGACACACAATGATAAATCAATACCATTGGGGGGTGTAAAGCTGCCTTGTCATGTCTTCAGTTGATCGCACACCTTCCCTGCTCTTCCTCTGGATCTGCATAGCTGCATCATGCAGGCTGTTGGCAGGAAAGGTTTTCTCTTCCTCCTATGGGTTGTCTCAGCTCAGCCAGTCCAATGACGGCGGTGCCATTCACTAGGAGGAGGGATTCCCCCCTCTGCTTCAATGAACAGTCACATCTGTGCAGGTCTGTGTATGTCGCTCTTCTAGAGGAAAAGCCTGGGGAAGCCTAATCCTGATCACATTCTCATTAGAAAGAAGCCTTGGATTGCAATGGGGAATGGCTGATAACGGCAGAATCTCTTGTTGCAGATGCTGGTTTGTGGTTTTGTGATCGTCTCGATGTGGAGGGCAAAGATTGACCTGGAAATGTGATCGGGCGCTTCGGGGCTGCTGTCTTCTGTACAGGTAAGCCAGGCGTCTGTGTTCCCGATGGACTATAGGCGTGTATTGAAGGGTACAGCTAGTTCTCTGTATTCATATTGCTGGGGAAGGTCTGTGCTGAGCAAACACAGGCAGATCTATTGCTGACAAATTGGATGATCTGACATTTATATTCTCTGGTTGTCCCTGCTCAACTGCAATTTTATTATTTAAAAAAATAGAAATAAATAAATGATCTTGCAAACCTTTC
Organism: Aquarana catesbeiana; assembly: GCF_042186555.1. Classification (NCBI taxonomy): domain Eukaryota; kingdom Metazoa; phylum Chordata; class Amphibia; order Anura; family Ranidae; genus Aquarana; species Aquarana catesbeiana. The sequence continues at coordinate 67,116,724 of NC_133336.1, read as the reverse complement.
AAGGCTAGCTAAAGAATCGACAGACAACCCATATAAAGGGGCCCATATGTCCAACGTGGACCCAGGACCGGTCCATATCCCCAATGTGGAACGATCAGTGACAATTTAGATGCTTTTTGGTTGGCTCTCATATTTGAGTAGCAGATTTTTGCTGGGTGTCCACCCACATCTGTCAATATACTGTATAAATACGTGTGTTTCATTTTTGGAGCACTTTAGTATATTGAGTAATGTGAGTGGAGCTGGGACAGCACGATATTTTTAGTAGTCTTGTGTTGTATGTGCACAATTTATGTATGTATATATGTGTGTATGTATGTATATGTGTATATATATATATATATATATATATATATATATATTATTTTATACAGTTGGGAGCTGTCATGTATCTACATACATATTTACATTCTCTAATTAAGCTTAATTTTCTCTAGTATACAGTATATTGTGTTTTTTTTTTTTTGTCTTGAGATTCTATTCATTAACAAGTAAGGAAGGAGTTGAGCCCTTATCTAATGATTGTGGAGTTTTGTAACAGCTATAGAATGGCCACACGGTGATAACATTGTATTCAGATGACCTAAATTAACCATAGTCCAACTATAGACTGGATGCAGTAACCAAATTATAATTTGATCACAGAAAATTCTAACTAAAGACTTGGTAGCCCAGTGACCATATTGTATTTGGATCACAGAAATCTGTCTAATTCTAAACCTAGAATGGTGCAGAGTCCCCAAATAGTTTTTGGATCACTTTTATAAATAGATTTATAAACAAATAACATTTATGGGATTTCTTGAATTATTTACCAGCATGCTGGAAGATCTTTAATCGGACACTAATTTTAGACATTTGTTGATTTGCCACTTACTGGCTGTCTGGGTATAAAAAACAGAGCGCTATTTTTTTTTACGCCTAGGTAGGAAGAAAGTAAGCAAGCCTTGGAGTGGACAATACAAAGCGAACATTGGTTTACTTTGTCCAGTTTGTTTTTTTGTATATTCTGGTGCTATGAAAATTGTACTGTACATCTAAATCAATCCTGTCCCACCCAATTAGATTGTAAGCTCCTATGAGCTCTTGTATTTTAGTGTACTGTAACTGTACTTTCTCCCTTTTATAGTGTAAAGTGCTGTGCAAACGGTTGGCGCTATATAAATCCTGATTATTATTTTTATTTATATAGTGTCTTTTTGGCTCTATGTTAAGTATTTATCAGCACAGAAGAGATTTAAACTTACTTTACAATGAATCACTTGCCATGTAAGGTCCCGTTCACACTTTTGCATTTTAATGCATGCGTTGAAACGCATGTGTCCTCCATGTTCTAGACAGAGCCTGTTCACATTTATGCACTGCTCTGAAGCACAGTATTGAAGATAGCTCAGATCTGTTTATTTATTTTTTTTTTTTTCTTATTTATTTTTTTGCATTTTGGGGCCCATAAAAGTAACGCATGAAAACCCATGTGTGACGCCCGTTGGGTACGTTTTATGCGCTGGCAGCCCCTGGTAACAAGCCCAAAATAGTTTATTGGCTAACATGAAAAACGCATAGTGCATGAAATTGAATTAAAAACATGAGTCCACACAATTGCAAAATGCACATCGCAAAACACATAAAATAAATAAATAAACCCCACAAAAGTAAAAAGGTGTGAACCTTGTCCAGGTGCTTGTTGTCTATAGAAGATGGTAAGGGGTAGGCTTGCAGCAGGCAGCTCAGTAACCAATTAGGATTAATCCGACTACAGCAAGCTGAAATCTAGTTGATTACTACTGTTTATGATGCTTCTGTAGTCATTGTGACTTTTTTGAACTCCTCTGTTGTAAATCTATTTTAAGGGTTTCTATCCAGAGCAAAAGGTGTTCAGAGATTTTCATTCTTAATCTGTTATTGGTGGCTGGTCTCCAAACATTTGACGGTCTTGGGTTCTCAGCAAAAATGCCATCTACCACTAAAGGCACGTTTTTTTTATTTTTTTTTTAACCTTGGAATGTCAGTTATTTTTGGTATTGAGGAAATGGTAGATAATAGGCATTAAGTAACTCTTTGAAGATACAGTAACTTTATTCAGCAGTGTAGCACGCATGTTATTGTTTGTGAACATTTTGTTTTTTGTTTTTTTTTTTCTATCCTAAACTGATACAATTTTACACGTTTTAAAATGTTGTTATATTAACTTTAATGGGCTGATTTCATTAGGTGGTACAGAGTTTGGTAACTGTCCAATAAATACATTTGCATTACTGTGCTACATTCAAGAAACGTATTGACAAAATTTGTTGGAATGTCATGACAGCACTGCATCAAATTGGTTGTATTATCTTTTATTTTGTGTAGTGCTGATTCACTTATTTGCTTAAATTTTGATGTGTGTTGCGTGAAGGCAGCCCCTTACTTGTGAATGGGACCTGAACATATAAAAAATTATACCTGCACTCATTTTGGGCAACTTTTTCTTTTTCTTTTTTTTTTTTTTTTTTTTTTGTAAGTGTACGTTCGGGTACTATTTAGAAAGTAGCAACACACCACAACACTCATACGCAACATGTTTGCATGCAGGTTTTAGGTGCTTAATGAGCAACATTACTGGAAATATTACAGACCAGGCCAGATGCTCATGTACTGTGATCTCTGCACCACGTCTTACCCCAAGCCACCGCTTTATTTATATCTTTTGCAGTACTGGCTTCAAATTGGCTACAGAAATATTGCAGATTTCATCTTCTGAGGGCCTCCAGTCTCTAGGGATAGTCCATTCATCTCTGTGGGATACTACTTCGCATTGACTAACCATGGGTAGATAGAAGCTCTGTGAATGATATAAACCAGACTATGGTTTGGAATATGTCGTGGTTATCAGGTCATGATATAAGAGCACATGAGGTCCGTAATACATAACTTTATTGGTTCTCAGGATGGTGAAGAAGGGTACAATACTGTACTTTTGTCTTAAAGTTTTTATATGTTCTTAATTACATAAAGATGTTGACCCTACACAAGGCTAATTCTACATTTGCAATGCATAGTTGCTGCAAACTGAATCACATGAAGACTTAAGCTGGCAATAGACGGTTCGAAACGCAGCTAGCTCAGCAGGGAACAGCTGAGATTCGAACCATGTATGGACAAGCTGAATGTACCCAAGTTAATCGATCAACTTGGAAACAATTAGCCCATTGCATTTTACATGCAATTACTGCTGGCAGCCATTATAGCCGCTAGCGGTAATCACTGTGTTCTCCCTGATGGGGATGACTTCCCCTGCCCCCCCCCCCTTTCTGGTTCCACAGGAGAAGAAAAAGGCTCTGTTCCCCCATCAGCAGAGCAGTTTTCTTTCCTGCAGCCTGTGGTTGCAGGAAAAACAAAATTGATCCGTTTTATGGCCAGCTTTATTATGGCTTAGGGAATCAGTGACAAGGTCTCCTTTACCAGCATTCCAAGCTATGCTTGATGACTATAGCTGTTATGAAGTCAGATGATGTATCCCTCCTCTATAAAAGGATTTTGCTTATTGTAGTATATACAAATAACTGGGGAATCCATTTGCGAGTGAGGGACACCTTCATGTGCACCAGAGACGCAATCTACTTGAGACAAATCTCAACAGGGAGCCTACCAGCAAGTGAAGCGGTGCATGGGTCCACCAGTGTCCAGCCAGAACTGAAATGGCCTTGTTTTAGGTGCAACTGGCCCAAAACAAGAGCTTTAAACTTGAGACCTGACACTCCTTTTTGGGTTAATAAAAGAGCATATTGTTTTTCGCCTATAGACCTGTTCCTTAAATACTGATTAAAATGATGCGCTACATGCTTTAGGGATTCCACGGACATGCATCAAGCTTTTAGATGAAGAACTATACATCCCAATCTCTGGAACTTTTTTTTCTATAAATCTGCAGAGCCACATACTGTCCATAACTGGCCTAGACCGTATAACTCAAGGCATTGTGGGTAATGGCGAGCTCTATTATACATGCTGAAATGATGAGTGAGGCTCGGCATTTGTGGGCCTGGCTCTGGGCAGGAAGTCTGTTACCATGGTAATAATAGTAGATATGTCTCGTAACGCCGCATGAGTGAAGTAAACGTTTGTTACTTGTATGAAGATTTCAACAAGTCCCCACGCCAAATTAATTAGAGTCTTAACCGAGGAAAACTCATTACTCACATCAGCCTTTTGCAATCACTCAGATTGTCTCGAGGGATTAACAATAAACCAGAGAGGAGAGGAAGAGAGAACCTAGCAACCGACACCTCTCTTTCAATAAATCATGGTTAAGGGGAGAATTTTTTTTTTTTTTTTAATTCAGTCAGGAGTGTTTTACACCCAGCGAGAGGTCCGACCATTAAAATAAAGCAGACATTGTATGCAATCGGAGAGATTTTTGTTAATTGCTGCTTTTCATCGTGTTTGATGAGAGAACTGGTTCTGTTGCCTGTAGCAGCAAAATCGGCTTTCCTTTTTTATTTTTTCCAGTATGATGTGGATAGATTCTTTGGAAAATATGGCAGTAGCTTGGATGTGACTGTATGTAGCACATACATTGGAGTACAGAGACCTCATTGTCATGTTCAAGAAACCAGTGGTGAGATGATTTGAGCTTTGTGACATGGTGCATTATTCTTCTGGAAGGAGCCATCAGAAGGTTCACTGTAGTCATAAAGGGATGGACATGGTCAGCAACAAAACTAAGGGGCCCAAAGTGTGCCGAAAAAATATCCCCCACACCATTACACCACCACCAGCCTGAACCACTGATACAAGGCAGGATGGATCCATGCTTTCATGTTGTTTACACCAAATTCTTACCCTACCATCTGAATGTCACTGCCGAAATCAAAACTCATCAGACCAGGCAACACTTTTCCCATCTTCTATTGTCCGATTTTGGTGAGTCTGTGCGAATTGTAACCTCAGTTTCCTGTTTTAGCTGACAGGAGTGGCACCCTGGTGGTCTTCTGCTGCTGTAGCGCATCTACTTCAAGGTTCGATGTGTTGTGCATTCAGAGATGGTATTATGCATACCTTGGTTGTAACAAGTGGTTATTTGAGTTACTGTTGCACTTCTATCATCTCAAACTAATCTGCCCATTGTCCTCTGACATCAACAGAGCATTCATCCACACAACTGCCGCCCACTGAATATTTTCTCTTTTTTGGACCATTCTCTGTTAACCCTCCATGGTTGTGTATGAAAATCCCAGTAAATTTGAAGTTTTTGAATAATTCAGACCAGCCCGTCTGGCACCAACAACTATGCCACATTCAAAGTCACTTTTAAATCCCCTTTCTTCCCCATTCCGATGCTCGGTTTGAACTTCAGCAAGTCATCTTCACCATGTCTAGATGCTTAAATGCATTGAGTTTCTGCCATATGATTGGCTGATTAGCAATTTGTGTTACCAAGCAATTGAACCGGTATATCTAATAAAGTGGCCGGTGAGTGTATATAGATTTTGCTGGGAAGTGTATGTTTATATTGTATGTGTGTGTGTATTGTGGGAGTTTAGCTCAAGGTTAGGGTATTCCAGGGAACCAATCCAGTTCCGTTTTTAAAGGCTTTCTGCCCATAAATTTAAGAAAAAAATTAAAATGTTCCTTTCTATCAGGGTTTCAGGTCAGCATCATGCCATATTACAAACCTTTTCAGCCTCCTGGTTGTCTAGATCCACTCAAGTATTTCTGTTTCCACACTGACCTAAACTCACTGGCATCAGCCTTGTCAGTACACAGACATGCACCCCTCTAGTGTGTACACACTTTTTGCTCTCCTGAGGCCACACAGAGTCCTGGGAAGTATAGTCAACCCCTATACTAAAAGGGCTGTGCACACCAGCACAATCGAGAAACTGGATGTCAGCAAATTCTGGACCCATGGCTGGAGGCTTTATCCCACTCAATACCCTACAAAGCTTCTGGGGTCAAGCACCTATATCAGAATTTGCCTATCCTGGAGAAAACTGAAAAGCCAGTTCATACCAATCATCCCAGGGCCCCTCAAACCATATGGATGAGATCCATGGGTGCCACCTAACCCCCCCACAGTATGTATATTTAATCACTCACTGAGCAAAAATAAAGGGGGTGGATTAAGGGCTTCATTGACCCAAGAGTAAGGCAAGGTTTGAATTTAGGATATTGCTCAATAGCAAGGCAGGGAGGCCAATATGACTCTTTGACATAATTGATTGCGCAAGTTAAATGGCTCCTGTGATGCAACTACATACTGTACATCTAAGGGTACATTCGGGTTTGCTTTGTAGTGCCATGAATAGCAGCTTTATTTATTCAACCTCACTAAAGGTATATGTAGAGTGTATCTAAAGCAAAAAACGTTTTAATTACATTTGGGAAAGTGTTGATGAATTAAAACCTCTACGTTTTTTTCTTGTCTGTCTGTGTTCTTGCAGGGGAGAGCCATCTACTCTTTGTCCAAAATTTTGAGTTGTCACCAGAACATGAATAAGGGGGTGGGGATGGAAATCTCTCTCATACTGTGTCTTAGGCTCCATGTACACGGGACGCTGAGGCAAAGTCCTCTGAACATATTTTTTGAAAGCTTGAAACCGGCGTTTAAAAACGCCCATTTAGCCGCGTTTGCATGCTGCATTTAGCCGCGTTTGCGTCTAGAAGCATTTACTAAGGATAATATCATAAGACCCTCCACAAGCTCAAAAAAAGGTTTTATTTAACTATTTCAGCCATTTTGTGAGACCAGAGTGAGTAGCAGCAGCAGTGTACTTGTATTTGTCCCCATTTCTGTGCTTTTTTTTTTTTTTACAATGGATCCCATAATGAGCATATGTGAGTAAATACTCCTGACGTTGTTCTTGATGAGGCTAGAATGGCGCTGAAAATTGCGTGCGAGGACCAGAGTTCGTCGCTACTGGACCCTTCCATTGATCGCGCAGCGCATGTCAGTAGGATATTTTACCAACATGTACGTACAGCTGCATACCTACCCCGATCATTTTTTAAATTTTACACACATGTCCATTGCCTCATTTGACATTCTACTAGAAAAAGTTCGGCCCAGTCTGACATGCTTGGACACGAACATGAGGAAGAGTGTGCCACCAGAGGAACGTCTGTTGGTGACCATCAAATTTCATGAAACTATGTTTGATCACGTCGGTGGTCAGGCTCAATGGTGGGGTCATCTTTTTCATATCTAACAACATATGGGTCAAATTACAATTATACTTTGTAAAACAACATTTCTAGTGGTGTATTGGATCAAGGGCTATATATGGTCTATGAATCATTGCAAATAATTACCAGTTTTTAAACTTTTTTTTTTTTTTATGTTTTCTGATCGTTTTCCATCATTTTTTAGTGTTTTTTGATGTTTAAAAAATTGGGTACCTTTTAAAAACGCTTATAAACGAAAACACGGCTAAACCCCAGTACCGCGTTCGGCGTCTAAAACGTGGAAATCTTCGGCGTCTGAACTCCATTTTTTTTTGCCTTCAAAGAAGGGCTGTTAAACGCAACTGCCTAAAAACGACTGTAAACAAAACTGTGTACACGGTCACATAAGATAACATTGAATGAATTCAGGGGCAGTTGAAAAAAGCGTCCAACTGCCTTTGAGCGTGCGTTTAGCAGCAGCAGTGTACATGGGGCCTAAGCCCACGTTCACGTTGGGCCGATTTGGCATGGGATTTGACATGTCAAATCGGCCGATATTGCTGGCAATAGCACCGTCCAAGTCCGTGCGACACCGCACCGATTCCCAAAATAGTTTCTGTACTACTTTTGGCAACTTCAAGGGCAATTTGAATAGACCTCTGTGCATTAACCCGCACAGATGTCTGTCAAATGGCCCCGAAGTTGAACAGCATTGCTGGTTTGAAATTTTGCGCGTTCAGTTGAACTTGCACGATTTCTAACAGGCAAGTCATTGTGAACCTGGGCTTAAAGAGGAAGTAAACCCTGATGGGTTTTACTTCCTCTTTTGCTCCCTGCAAAGCCTGCAAATGAAAAGCATAATGGGCTAGTATGCATCGCATACAACCCATTATGTGACACTTGCCTGCAAACGAATCCATTGCTGTCCCCTGTGCAGGCTGCATCCATCTTCGCCCCTCTTCCTTCGGGGGGCCTCGGACTCCGGCTCTGTGACTGGCCGGAGCTAGTTAACGGCACACGCTGGGGGAAGAAAGGCAACGGAGGTCCGTTTCTTCACAGCGCATGTGCCGATTACATCATCGGTGCACTACAAGTGAAATATCTCCTAAACGGCGCATGTTTAGGAGATATTTTCGCCACCTATAGGTAAGCTTTTATTCTAGGCTTACCTATAGTTAAGTCACTAGGGGAGGGTTTACCACCACTTTAAGGACAAATAGTGAAGGGAAATTCCTTTGCTTCCCTAAGAAGAACCTCATATAGGTGTTCCCTACAATCTTTGGCTCTATGCACACCGGCTTAGAAATCACTGCTTCTACAGGAGTTTTGTGTTATGCCTGTAGAAGCAGCTCAATGTTATCCTATGTGTCCATGCACATTAGAATGATTACAGGCATATTTTGAGCTCAATGTTTAGAGGCAGGAAAAAACCCTTATGGTTCACGTTTCTGATTGGAGCTTACTGGCAGAAAAAAACATAAAACTCTCCTAAACTCGTCTAAACTTTGTACAAAAAAATGCTCTGTGTGAGCGCTTTTTACTGCCAAGAGAACAGATGTTTATTTAAGCCCAGTGTGCATGAAGCCTGGAGAGATATGTGTAAGATAAAATTCTCCCTTACTTTCTTGTGTGCTTTGCTGGAGACCTTAATCTCATATCATCTACTCTCCACATGTTTTTGGACTAGGTGCTCTTGATGTTTAAATTTGAGATATGGACTTTTATAGAAAAGAACCATGTTCATTTAAACAATAGCACTGTGACCACGATGGTCCATACAGCAAATAAAGTGTAGGGATTATAGAAGTTAATCTGCAGCAGACACAACAGAGGTAACAGAACACGCTTAGCTCCCCAGACACCCATTACATGCAAACAGCGGCATCGTTGGCCATTGATTTGTACAGAGATCTGATAGCTGCCAATGACGGCTTCTGCTTGTTGCACAAAGAATGTGCAGGCATAGTTTAGTACTGTTCTGTCATAATAGCCAACTCGTCGAAATCTGCTGCTGGAGTGTCACTGGAAGTGACATAGTTGTAGATCTCAACTAGTTGGCTCTGCTGGCCATGTGCGCGTGTACACCCGGAAGAATAACTAACTCCCGGCAGCTGTTGGAGAACTCTGCGAGTTTTTCTCGGATCTACCAATTGCACATGCGCAAGCTACGTCACTAACCTTCGTCAAGTTCTCCAACAGCTGTCAGGGGGGTTTCTGTTATTCTGTTGGGTGTACACGCATGTACAGTAGAGCCAATTCGTCAAAATCTTCTGGAGTGTCATCGGAAGTGGTGTAGCTGAAAATTTTGACAAGTTTGCTATTTCGACAGAATATCAGCAAGAATCTACTGGCACTGTTGCGCCACCTTGTAAATGTAGCCTTACATTCTCAGCACTATTTTTATTTTATTCATTTGCAACTCGGAACACAAGTCTTTTGGTCCCTTGAAAGTGTGTGGTTGCCTTAGGCCCCTTTCACACGGGCGCCTCACTTGCTCAGCAGGGGATCGCTCCGCTGAGCAGGCGGATGACAGGTCCGTCTCCGCTTAGATGCACAGATCCCCGCTCTCCTCTGACTCGGTTAAATTGATGATAGGCAACTCCTATCCTCATATTGATTAGTGGTTCCAAATTAATAATAACTACTGCAGTAGGGAACAGACACAAAAGATACGCTCAGTATCTTTCCAAATAACTGTTCTGCTTTATTATGACGCAATTGAAGGTTTTTATGCACATGATTACGTAGGTATCACATTAATATTACAATTGTACGTTTATGGTAACAAGGGGCGTTACATAGGCAGGCTAATTCTAATCAGGACTCGAAAGAATGTAAACATTTACTGAAAACATTATTAGTGCTGTGTGCACACTGCACAGTGAGGGCAATGTGCAATACATACAAAATAGAATACAATTATATACAAAACTTACAAATTTCCATTACACCTCTATGGGGAGATCACATAAAAACGTACCGCTTGTCTGTTTTTCATCCGGTCCCATCCACCAGGCGGATGGAAAAAAAAGGATCTCCATCCATGTGGTTTTGGCAGAGAGGATCGGATAGCAGTGGGTGTCAGCAGGACATGTCACCGCTGACATCCGCCGCTTCATAGAGGTGAATGGAGTGTCCAATCAGGTCAGCCTAAAAAACTGACAGGTGGACTTGATCGGACACCCCGTGTGAAAGGGGCCTTACTAAAACTGGAGAGTGCAAAATCTGTTGCAGCTCTGCACAGAAACCAATCAGCTTCCAGGTTTTATTGTCAAAGATTAATCGAATAAGCTGAAATTAGAATCTGGTGTAGCTGTTCATGGTAGCCAATCAGCTTCTGAGTGCTCCTGTTTTTAGTAAATCTCCCCCTGTCTGTTGGCCTCAAAACAAGATTGGCCACCAGCTGATTTCTGTAGTCATTTTTCACCCAGATCTGAATTTCCCAGTTTCAATTGATTCACACTTATTTGTGTCTTCCTTTTTTTTTTTTTTTTTTTTTATAAGTACGGACATATAGTAAAAGGTGTGTGATTACCATGGGAGTTTCTTTTCTCATGGCACATCATGAAAACAGGAGAACCCTTTGTCGTCACAGCACTTGTTTCCATAGCACGCAATACAATACAGTATCAAGAGACTAGGGTGGAGTGAGTTTTGTTCTGGTCTTCCAGTAAATCCCGAGGGAGGAAATTGTTGCTGTACAAGGTAGCAGGTTGCATCCTTTATTGACATCTTGCGCACTTGCAGAAAGTATTGCCGCAGATATACTAATGGCTTCTGGCGATGGCTTCTTTTTAGCATCGTTAACATCACAGATTGTTGAATTAAAAGATTGTGTGAGCCTGGCAACTACCAAAGACATCAGCTCTCAATGAGATTTTTTTTGTTTTTTTGTTTTATTGATTTATATAATTAACTACTTCTATTAAAACACTCTTTCCCCTTTTGGTGTGTGTGTGCACCCCCTGCCCCTCTGTGTTGGGATGATGTAATGGCGGCACACACGTGCACGAGTTGCATCATAAGTGGCTGCCCAATGACTGAAGAAGGGAAGATGTCTGATGTGGAAGAAGCATCTGAGAACATGGCATGGATGTGAATGCAGAGTTGTGATTGCTGGAGGAAGGCAGACTGGGAGTCAAGTCTGTCATAGGGTTCAAGTAAACTTTTCACATTATGGCATATGCTCCCGTTTCCCCCAGCCTTTCGTTTTTTTAATCGCTCATACTTGGTGGTATAGAGTGTGTAACTTTGCGCAAAGTGTTTTAGAGTGTAATGACGTAGCATATTTAACACACTATGCAGTGTACGGAATGGGTTTGATTTTTAAGTTTTTATTACAGATATTTATATAGCGTTTACAGTTTATGTAGCACTTTACATACTGTACAATCACATCAGTCCTTGCCCTCAAGGAGCTTACAATCTAAGGTCCCTTCCTCACATGCATACACACATAGTAAGGCCAATCAACCTACCAGCATGTCTTTGGGGTATGGGAGAAAACTGGAGTACCGGAGGAAACCCATGCAAGCATAGGGAGAACATACAAAGTTTGGAGTTTGTTGCGTACACCACAATGTACATAGCAATCGCCCCACAGTACACACAATTAATCCTATCTTATGTGAGTTCCCCTCAGTGAATTAGCCAGGGGACACTTGCCAGGATGCAATAGGCAGATCCTGAACCAGCAGCCTTCCTTATTCACAAGATTTTCTCCGACATGATGCTTCATCTACTTTCTGCCCAAAACTTCCAATACTGACCTTGTTAATGCTATAGAATGTGAAAATAACTGAACAAGATCAGAAGTTCTTCTCCAGCTTTAGATTGCCAAATGCATTCAATAAAACAGCCAACTCGTTTGGGGTTTCAGGGGCCCACCTTCATTTGTGCTATAAACACGTGCAAAAACATAATTGATATTCAAAAAGTTGAAGAAATAGTTCCAAAGCAATGTGATTTATATAAAACTTTATTTATAATATCGACCTATAAATGAATTAAAAATACATATTTAAAATGTAATGTACTGAAGTGGTTGTACCTGCCCATTCTAATTTCTTGCCCTCCTGAGTCCTGTCCCTGAGCTACTTACTACTATATCAACAATAAAATAAGAAAAAATAAATATTTTTTTTGCCTTCATATCAACCTTAAACCACATTGCTAATTGCATGTTGTACTTGTTTGTAGCCTAAATACTGAAATTTGCACTAAGGCCTGGTTCACACCTATGCATTTTTTAGTGCACACTACAGTCCATTTAACATGGTTTCCTATGGGTCATGTTCACATTTGTGCATTTTATGGAAGGGGCCAGTCACTTTTTTCTGTTTTTTTGTTCCATAGACTTCAACGGATCAAAAATGTATATTGAAAAACGCAAAATGCACCTGGAATATGCAACCTGCATAGGTGTGAACCAGGCCTTAAAGCGGAGCGCCGCCGAAAAATTTTTTTTTAAAAGTCAGCAGCTACAAATACTGCAGCTGCTGACTTTTAAAACATGGACACTTACCTGTCCAGGGCCCCGCGATGTCGGCACCCGAGGCCGAAGCGTCTCTCCGTCCTCGGGTGCTGCCGCCTCCATCTTCGGTAAGGGAATCAGGAAGTGAAGCCGTGCGGCTTCACTTCCCGGTTCCCTACTGCGCATGCGCGAGTCGCGCAGCGCAATACGGATGGTCCCTGCTGCCTCTGGGACCCGTGTGTTTCCCAGCAGGCAGCGGGGAGGGAGCAGGAAGTGGCGTAAATAACCGCAGATTCTGCGGCTATCTATGCCGGAAGTGGGTACAGATACCTGTAATATACAGGTATCTGTACCCCCCTCCCCCCTGAAAGGTGCCAACTGTGTCACCGGAGGGGGGGAGGAATCTGATGAGTGGAAGTTCCACTTTAAGGCCCAGTTCACACTGATGCAAATCTAATGCGATCCAAAATTCACAGATTCACATGTCACCTGAAAATACATTGCTTTCTATGAAAGCCGTTCACATCGATGCGGTGCGATTTTGATCGATTTAAAAAAAGGGTCCTGTGTGAGTTTAGTGCGGGTGCGGTGCGAATTTAATGTTTAGCTATGCCCAGTCTCCTCAGAAATCACATTATATTTGCACCTGTCAAAACACATTGCACTGTGAAATCGCATGAATTTGCACTGCCTGCGTGACCCGAGCCTAAACAAATTTTGTAACTTTTAGTAATGCCAGTAAAAACGTGGCTGTGCCAGTAAATTTTGGGTGTCGTGTCAGTGAATTTCAATCAGTCTGGTAGGTTATTAACACTGCAACTGGAGGACAAACTACACACACAAAAAAAAAATAAAGGTCCTAACCCTGCCCTACTATACAAAAAAATACTGAAAAAAAAAATGGCTGTGGATACGCTTTCATAAGATCAAAGTACAAGCAAAATCCATATAAAATTCACTTCCTGCATAGTATAGAAAGGTTTAATATGCATCTCCATAAACATTCCTTGTAGACCTCTTCATTCCAATACTAAAAAGAAAAGTATGCTGCACTTACACAAAAAGACAACATGACCACTAGAGCCAAGCAAGCTTAAAAAAAGTGGTAAAACGTTTAACATAATCCAGATTTTTGGTACATCTTAAAGTATATGCAAACCCTCACCTTGTAAAATAACACATTCAGTTTAAAATAGAAATGGAAGGCAAAACATTTGTGTGTGTGTAGAGATATAGTTGTGTTTTTTTAACTATTTTTTATAAGTGATCACATGACCTCTGTTGAGCGACTGCTTTGCAGGGAGCGTGTCAACATAGGGAGAGAAACTGCAGTACAGTCTTCCCAGTGAATGGCTGTGCAGTGGGGCATGTCAGTGTAAGTCTTGGTCATTGGAGGACTAACAGGCTGTGCTCTCAAAAAACTGACCACACTGGTAAGGCTATGCTTCTATGTCTAGCATGGTAAGTTTGAAATAGGAAAGCAGGGGGACTCGCAGCTATTTCATTCAAAGGAAGCAATGCAAAGAGAAACCTGCATCAGTGTGAGCCCAGTCTTAGGGTTCATACACACAGCTGCAGTAGAGCATACATTGGAGTGTAATTCCCTCTCTTTCCCGGGAGTCACAGGTGCAGGGTGCTGCCCACTGTCAGCAGCCTGTCAAAATTAATGACAGGCTGAAATATGCTGCGGCTGTACACCAGTATACACACATGCATGTACAGGGCTGCATGCACTGCCCTGAACACAGAATGTCTGCATTTTCTATGTGCAAGAAGCATTCAGATTAGGGGTGCACCGAATAGCAATTTTGGTACCGAAGCCGAAAATGCAGGATGCACTTAGCCAAAAAACGAAAATGACAGTTTTTAAAAAATATAAATTTTTATATATAAATGTATTATATTCGACTTTTTATTAATATCATCAATTTAAATTGATATGAATTTTTTGTTGGCACCTTTAGTGCAAGAAAAGCTCAAGAAATATGCAGTCTGCAGTCTCTGACCATCTCTTGTATCACGTCCTCAGTCTCTGACCATCTCTTGTATCATGTCCCCAGTCTCTGACCATCTCTCGTATCATGACTGCAATAACTTACTTAAACACCCTGCTAATCGTATTAGCAAAATTTCCATTCGGTGCACCTCTAGCAGACACGATACAGGAGATGGTCACAGACTGTAGACATGATGCAAGAGATCAATGCAGCCTCTCCGGTGCCTGTCGGATGCAGCCTCTCCGGTGCCTGTCGGATGCAGCCTCTCCGGTGCCTGTCGGATGCAGCCTCTCCGGTGCCTGTCGGTTGCAGCCTCTCCGGTGCCCGGATCAGAGTGACGATCTCCCTCTGTGTCGCGGAGCTGGATTTGAATTTCCTGGGCTGGGCGGCCGCAGTAACAATGTCCCGCTTTCTGTGATACGTCACACTGATTCATTGTCCCGGTATTGGATCACATTGCCGTCTATCACAGGAGACGGGACATTGTTACTGCGGCCACCTGGACAATTCAACTTTGTGACACAGGGAGATTGCCGCTCTGTGTGACAAGGAGAGGAGGTGGAGAAGGAGGGGAGGAGGACGGATGACACACCCGCAATGTGCGACACTCGGGGCAGACCCTGCCCCCTTTTTGTTGTCATTATCTGCACCTTTTCATCTTTCGGCCGCATGCCGACTACAAGGTTTTCGGCCGATATTTTACGGCGACCAAAATTTCGGTACTCTACTAATTCAGATGTGTGCATATAGTGGCGCACAGTCGCAGTGTATTGATTTGGAGTCTGCTGACAGCAGGCTGTACACTGCACTTGTGAATTTTGGGCAGAGAATTGTGCCTGAATTACACTGTACACTGCTCATATGGCTCTGTGCATAAACCCTTAAGCAAGTTTACTATTAAGGTCCCTTGTATTATCACTTTAATATTTTGAATTATCTGTGCATTTGGTACAACACATACCAATCAAAGTCTCCTACTCAAAATTGAATGCTTAAATATAAGCAGTAATATAGTATTGAGCTATTGATTAGTAAATGATCAGATATTTAATGGTGATCACCAGCATTAGGCCACAAAAGTGCAATATTAGGAAAAGCTAGCTTTCTCCAGAGGGTCATTCATCATTATTGATCTAGATGACCATAACATTTAGTTTTTTGCTCTGTGATGGCTAATAAATATTAAATTGCTGGAAACTGAGAAGATCCTTTCCAATTAACACTTAATGGACTTTGCTCTCAGCTGTTAGCAGCTTCAGCCAGATGTCCGTGTGTAATGAGTGATCTGCGTATTTGACTATGCAAAATTCTGATCTGGTCAGCATACTATCATGAGTGATCCTTGGCCAGTGAAGTGGGGACACCTGAACTTAAGTGACTCTTAGCTGGATGAACTGTCAATTAAGACACCAGGGATTAAGGCCGATATAGTCAGTACAGATCTACTTTTCTGTCTGCTATGAACAGTATTACAGTCTGAATTTAAATATCAGACACGATATTGTACAACAGCTTTACTCCATTTTATAAGAGTTGCATTATCTACGTCTAATATGAGAGTTTAGCCAGGTTAGTTTTTTCAGTGCCAGCTTACAGCACCAAAACTACTTGAAGGCCACTCGCCCACTAACCTCAACCTTAACTTCCCTGTAAATCAACCCTAAGGACCATGTCAAACTAGAGTTCAGATTCCTGGCAACAATTTGCCAGCAGCAGGATCACCAGGAAAGTAGAGAGAACACTCACTTGCTCCTAAGGCTTTGTTTGCTGCCTAAGCCAGTAAAGTGTGACCCCATCCCTACTGCCTTGCTGGTGAGTCCTTAGCTTTTCGGCCAGTGAAAGAAAAGATGAGTGCTCCTGTAAAGCAACCCTGTTGCATAATTGAAAAGTGCTAAAGAATGTATTTACCTTTTCAGGAGATTTTATACTTGCGTGTCCCACCAACTGCTGCGTAGAACTCTTCAAGAGCTGTCATATACAGAGAATCCTCTTCATCAACAAACTTGGGGATCAAATTTATGGTCTCCTACTACTACTACTACGGTTCCTTCCACCAAGCCCCTATATTACTACTGTCCTACAGTGACATACGTGTCAGCGGACTAAAGCACTCAATGAATAGAGTTGGGGAGGGGGTGTTAATGACCCTTTTACTCTGCCCTGCATGGGTCAACGGAAGGATCGCTTTAGTCACCATTACTACCATGTCCATGTTACCCTAACCTCCAAGAATGATGCATGTAATGAGCAAATGATAGCTGTGCATCCTGTACCTTTTTCAAATAGCTCTTTAATTGCTAGCCAGATAAAATAACTTTTGCATTTGGTGCTCAGCGTGGCAATGTTTCCTGACTTCCTCTCTTGGTTTAATACTGATAATGCCAGTCCACAATACAGGAGCCTAGATTCATTATTTAAGGAGCACTTTCTCATAGACATAATCCGCTTGTTGCCTCTAATGGAGCCATCAGCAATGGTCATTCAGCTTTTGTAAAGATTCGGACGATCACATTCCGCCTAATAAAAATAAACCCACTGAATAAATAATATAGAACAATTGAAACAGACAAACGTTCATTGTCAGATGATGTAAGGGAAATTGGGTATTCCTCAGGCTATCACTTTCTAGTTTATCCTAAAATGTTTTAATGGAAGACTGTAACATTACCTTTAAATAATAGATGGTGGCTCATTTATTGTTAATGCTGTGTTCCATTGAAAGTAGGGTGAGCTATAGGTCGGCTGGCTTTTAAATATTTCCCTGACCCAGCGATAGATTTCCCTTCCTTGCAGCTATGCAGTCCCCTGAAAAGTCCAATTTGCCCCTTGAATAGCTTTTCCATAGTACGGTTGACTGAACTCCTGTCTGGCAGGCAGGTAGAATGAGGGCGGTAGTACCAATGACAAAACGGGCAGCGGAGAGTTTTGTACCATTTTGTATGGTAATCCATTAATTTCTAGCGGCTGTTTTAGGAGACAACTGATCTGGAAGCAAGAGGAATTGGCATCTCGGTAAGACTATAATTTTATATTCCAGTGAAGGTTCTGTGGATTGCTGATTAGAACATTAATGATCTCAAAGTTACTACAGTACAGAAATGCTTAGTGTGTCGGAAAGACTGCTTTTCATTGGAGCTAAAAGAGAAACCATCAGAGGTAGCATTGCAACAGTGTTTATGACTAAAAGCAAGTAGGATACACAAGAACCACTGCAAGAGGATCACAGTTAGTAGAGATCTCCATCTTGATGCCCTTAAAGTCCACCTGTCAGGTGAGAATTGTATAGGTTGCCATTGATGACTTCTCCTCTCAAGAATGTTAGTTCACAGCTTGTCAGGCTGATGCTTTGGCTTTGAGCCTCTGACCTGGAACAAGTACAGAAAATAAATGTAATACGTATGTATTGGTGCCAAAGACAGCTAATGACAACTCCCATGCTTCTCTTAGGAGCAGTTTATCTTAAGAATTATAAGGGCTGTTGGGAATTGGCTGATGTCCATTTATACATGGAATTTCATTGGTTGCGGGTTCAGTGATATGAATGGAAGGCATACTTGGAGGATGCCAGTAATTGTAACTAATGTACCTACACGTTTATGAGTAGCAGTTTTAGGTGCACTATAACACTCCTACTGTGTATGAATCACTATAGTGCCGACTCGTCCTCTTCTTTGCATAAAACGTCACATTACTCTAGTGATTTCTGAATAACAGCATCTAATGGAGATTGGGAAGAATCTGGTTACAAAGCCGCTCTGACAAGAACATACACATTGATGGAATTTACCTACTTCTCTCACAGTTCAATGTACCTACTATACATTCCTTATCCTGCTCTGGTGGTAAATTTCCTGTTGAAATATACAGGTGCATCTCAAAAAATTAGATTATCATCAAAAAGTTAATTTTTTTCAGTAATTTAATTCAAAAAGTGAAACTCATATATTATATAGACTCATATCGCTTCTCGGCCTTTTGGCTAAAATCAAGTGTAGTATCTATTCTTATCAGTTTAAAAATGATTATGGCTTACAGCTAATGAAAACCCAAAAATCAGTACCTCAGAAAATGTGTCAGAAAATGTGAATATTACATAAGACCAATAAAAAAAAAGGATTTTGATTATAGAAATGTTGGCTTACTGAAAAGTATGCACTCAATACTTGGTCAGGGCTCCTTTTGTATGATCGCCTGCATGCCACACCGCATTGATGCAGTAAATCAGCCTGTGGAACTGCAGAGGTGTTATGGAAGCCTAGGTTGCTTTGATAGTGGCTTTCAGCTCGTCTGCATTGTTGGGTCTGGTGTCTCTCATCTTCCTCTTGACAATACCCCACAGATTCTCTATGGGGTTTAGGTCAGTCGAGTTTGCTGGCCAATTAAGCACAGTGATACCATGAATATTAAAACAGGTATTGGTACTTTTGGCAGTGTAGGCAGGTGCCAAGTCCTGCTGGAAAATGAAATCCGCATCTCCATAAAGCTGGTCAGCAGAGTGAAGCATTTAGTGCTCTAGAATTTCCTGGTAGAGTGCTGTGCTAACTTTGGACTTGATAAAACACAGTGGACCAACACCAGCAGATGACATGGCTCCCCAAATCATAACTGACTGTGGAAACTTCACACTGGACCTCATGCAACGTGGATTCTGTGCCTCTCCACTCTTCCTCCAGACTCTGGGACCTTAATTCCCAAATGAAATGAAAAATGTACTTTCATCCGAAAAGAGGGCTTTGGGCCACTGAGCAACAGTCCAGTCTTTTTTCTCCTCAGCCCAGGTAAGAAGCTTCAGACTTCTCTGGTTCAGGAGTGGCTTGATGCAAGCAATGCGACAGTTGTAGCACATGCCCTGGATACCTCTGTGTGTGGTGGGTTTTGAAGCACTGACACCAGCCGTAGTCTACTCCTTGTGAATCTCCCCTAAATTCTTGAAAGGCCTTTTGCTTCACAATGCTCTCAAGGCTGCGGCTATCCCTGTTGCTTGTGCACTTTTTTTTTTTTTCTACCACACTTTTTTCCTTACACTCAACTCTCCATTAATATGATTGGATACAGCACTCTGTAAAAGTGAACAGCCAGCTTCTTTAGCAATGACCTTTTGTGACTTGCCCTTCTTGTGGAGGGTGTCAGTTACTGTCTTCTGGACAACTACCAAGCCAGCAGTCTTCCCCATGATTATGTAACCTACTGAACCAGACTGATAGACCATTTAAAGGCTCAGAAAACCTTTACAGATGTTTTGCGTTAATTAGCTGATTAGATGTGTGACACCATGAGTCTACAATATTAAACTTTTTCTAATTTTCCAAGATACTGAATTTTGGGTTTTCACTAGCTGTAAGCCATACTCCTCAAAATTAAAAGAAAGAAATGCTTGAAATATATCACTCTGCGTGTAATTTATTTATATAATATGAGTTTCACTTTTGGAATTGAATTACTGAAATTAACGTTTTGATGATATTTACATTTTTTTGAGATGCACCTGTATGTAAACCCAATAATTAAAATATATAAACTGTAATATCTTAGTCATTTCCAATGTATTGAAATCTGCTTTTATTAAATAATATCTGGCCATCTTGATATGAAGGTCCTTGTGCAGGTATTTCCTTTTACAGCATGATAATACTTTGTTCCTATGTTCCAGTCATTCTTCTGGGTTGTCGTTCTATTGCATGTTTGAAATACAGGCATGACCCACTGTTGTCACCATCAATAAACCAGCTCTGAGATATGGTGTGCAGAAATAATTGATGTTGAAAGCTTCTGTTAACAAAAGAGGCTGCAGGAGATCAGCAGTTCTTACATGTAACTAAGGTGAAATCAAATCGTTTATTTTCAAAATGGCAGTTGATTATGATACACCATACTTTAGTAAAGTTGTTCCATTAGGGTTTACATCTGCATTAAATATTTTGCTTTCAATACCTTTCCGGAAAATATTTAAAGTTGGAGTTATTGCATCATGCCAACCCTCAGGATCTTGGTGTCCTAGAAGACACCGTTCTAGAGATTTCTCTCTAGTGTATTTTGTATTCATGGAAGCAAATGGGGAAATAGTGCTGTCACATCATGTTTCTCAGTAAATTCTTTGCATAATTGTGTAGTAAAATCCTCTGCAAGACTGATGGATCATAACCTAATTTTGCATGTTTTGTGACTGGTCAAACAAAACAATCTTGGCCTCTGGTGATTGACTAAATAATTAGTCAAGTAGAGGCACCAACAAGGTCATAAGCACCACTAGGGAGAATGTGTCATGAGAATGGAATATGCAAATAGGCCGCTGCCTAGCTGAGATTAGGCAGACAAAAAAAAGTCTGATCAATGGTTTGTTGTTTTTATTCCTGAATTACTCTGATATTATAGCTGTGTGCTCTGGCCAGTGTAAAATGTAACGTCGTTTGATCTCCGTACATAATCCTGTATTATATTAAAACCATAGCAGATAAGTTTATCATTCATTGCTCTGTTACTCTTTCCTCGTTCATCCTCTGATGTTCGGCCAAAAGTGATGTTTGATGTCAAGCTAATGCAACATGTAGATTAATGGAGGCTGTTTTGTGATGTGTACACACGAGAGATGGACGAGCATCCAGCCGTTATGGAGTCGCCTCTTGCTGGCTGAGCATCATGGGGAGAGGGGTCTGCAGCAGCTGGGACACAGTATCTTGCAAGCTTGTTATCTGTCAATACTGATTTTGAAGACCTTGGAGCATGGGTGACGGTTACATAACTCACAAAATATTTCAGCTTTTATTTTAACAGCACAAAACAACGCGTGACCTAAAAACCATTGCCTGTGTTCATTTAACTGGGGGGGGGGTTTAGTAGAATACTTTAACGTGCCATAATTTTAAATAGACCTGAACTCCGAAAGCTAAGATTTGCTATGTCTAACATCTAGAAGTGTTAACTGTACCCAAGCAGTACTCAGAAAAAGCTAATCTTTTTTTGGCCTTGATTTCCTCCTGGAAAATGGCTGTGTATTTCTTGACATTTGATGACATTAGGCACTCCCTTTCTGTAGCCTCCTAGCTAAATATTTGCAAAATATGATATCCAAGATTTTGCTGCCTCTGCTAGTCTCACAGATTTGAAGTTGGATTATGTCACTACTGCTCACTGTTCCAGTTAAGGGTTGATGGTGAGAAAGCTGTACCTGAGGACCTGTAGTACAAGAACCCCCTTATTTCTACTTCCTGCATTCTAAGGATCTCTGTGCTTTTCTCTGCTTATTCTGCCTTTTTTTTTTGCTTTTTTCACTACCCCACGAATAATTAGATTGCTAGTCAAAGGTGATCTATTACATGAAGAAGCAATGACCTGAACCTCTAACAAGATGGCCACCTCCACAATGTGGTACAGAGCATGGTATGTCATTTTGAAACGATCAGCTACTGGGTACCCCCAGACAATACTGCTGATTAGTCCTTTGTCATCTGCTTGGTCCTCTTTAAAGAAACATCCTGATCAAACATCAACATTTTACAGTTAAAGCAAAAGTGGACTTTAGACATTAGGTTGTATTACTAAATTATTATTAAACACCAAAACAAAAATGTAATATATTGCAGCTTTCCATTTCATCAGATGTGGTGGCTGCATCAGTTTTCTTTTCTTGGCCTTTTTTCCCCTCTGTTTTCACCTGGTGATATGCCCAGTAACACACCTTCTGTATTAGTGCCCCCACTCTGGGTGAAGTAGCAGAGGGGGCGCCTTTGAACAGCAGCATTTTTAGTTGGGGGGGGTAGATACTTTTTATAAGCAGTTATAGCAAACTGTTTTTAAGATAAAGGGTTTATATAAAAGCTGATAATTTGTAAGAACCCCTGCCAGTATTTAAATGGTTTGTCACACCTTTGACTGATGCATCTGCTGGGTAGCTTTTTTTTTTTTTTTTTTTTTTTTTTTTTAAATGCCTTACTTCTCTATGGTGTAACCAACGTACAACATTTGTTTTCTATGTGCCAGTTGGTTTTTGTACCTTTGTGGAAATTGCAATACAAATTATTGGAAAAGAAAGTGAGACTTACTGGCTTTATCACCAGGTGAATATAAGAGAAAGAGAGCCTAAAAAAGAAAATATATGCAGCCAGTACTTCTAAGAAAATAAATGCAGCCACTGCTTCTATGGTAAGCTGCAATATAATATAATGTTTGCTTTTGGGTTTAATACTACTTTAAGCAGGCTTGTCATTATTCTTTACGCATAAAGAACATGCCCATGCTTTTTTTGTTTTGGCGCATGCACGCTAGTAGATATTCAAAGTGCCGTAAAGACTTGGTGCCTACTTGAGGGATTATTTCTTGCAGAAGAGAGACAAACCAGTTTTTTACCCTTTATAGTAGCCAATTATTATACTTGGTACTGTCCCATCACCAGAACAAATCTGGCTGGCTTTATTCCCAGGGGTTAGCGTGAGAAACTGTGAACTGTAGCAGTTTCAGGCACAACCATGAAGGACTTCCTAGGGCACAAATACAAGATCCTGCTAGGTATCCAAGGCCGTTTTTTAACATTAATGTTGCAGTTCTTCGAGCTGGAAGAGGAAGATCAGGCTAAATGATACTCGTCAACAGAGAATCACGCCAATGCTGCTCTGCATTACCTCTAAATCCAGTCCTGCTAAGCAGCTTCTACATTACCTTCCCATCTAATAATGTCGCCAAATGTACCTACAAATGTCTGTTGGTGGCTAGACAAATAAAAGCTAAACAATATAAAAAAACAAGAATGTGAATATATTTGGTGCGGCTTCTGCTTACTTTTCTGCCCTACACATAAGCCAGTGGGAGTCAAAAGTTAGTTTATGGACATAACTATAACCTCTGTTTTTCAGGGGAATATAGTGCAGACAATACATCTACCAATTTTTGGTCAAGGTAATACTAGTGCTGCCCCTTTCGGGCCGAAGGAACTTGCTGCAGCGGTATGCTCTTTTCCAAACCGTAAGGCACCTGCACCAGGTGGGCTGCCGGCTGAGTGGTACATGCAACATATAGAGATTATCTCACTGCGTCTGTTGACCCTTTATCGGGAATGTTTACAGTCGGGCCAGCTGCATCCTTCACTGTATGAAGCACATATTGCGCTTATAACCAAGGCAGACAAGGACCCCTTGCATTGCGCCTCTTAAATGCTGGCCAACAGACTCATGCCAGTTATATCCCATTTAGTGTGTTTGGCGGGACTAATAGCGTTATTGCACCACTTCCGGTTTCGAGCCGTGAAGCGCAGATCGCTCCGGCTTCCTGATTTTAAACATTTTTCCGCTTCAATAATTTTTTATTAAATGTGAGTACCCATCAGTATTACTAATAAATATTTGGAAATTTGTACGGTATCACACTATATGGAGTTTCTTTCCTCTCTACATGTGGGCAACATTTAAGAGGTTAACAGGAAGGAGATCACTTGCATCACAGACAAGGAGGCACTTGGAGGATACAGGACGTTTTCCTACTCCACGGGCTGCACGGTGGCTCATACTGTGAAAGTGAAATACCTCCTTGTGGGGTAAATAATAGCGGTGAGTGCGTTTTCTTATGTGGCACGGTTTTCTAAGAAACACAGAACAATTTGAAGGAGCACATTGTCACTTTATTATTGGACTTTTTTTATACACCAGGGTTTAAGGACGGTATATGCATGTTTCTGAGCCCAGTTTCACAGCAATACTATACACCAGTCATATATGTTGTATTTTTTTGGCACAGAAATGTTACTTTGAATTGCAGATTTTGCACAGGATTGTGGATTTCACACAGGAAAAGTCAGCGCTTTTCTATTTGTTTTTTCATTTTTATTTCTCATTTTATTTTTGTTTGAATGCACATAGCTTCTAACAGTATGCATTATAAATAAGCAATCGGGAAGTTTACACAGTAGGATATCCTTTACATTTCTTATTTTTTGTACTTTTTTTCACTTTTTGCACTATATGCACCCATGGTATACACACCCCTCAAGTATTTTGAGGTTGCAAATTACCTCTTAATAAGAGCAGCGCCATATCTATCCTTCCCCTTTTTTCCCATTTAGTGTTTGAGGACCAAACGGGGTTCATGCTGGGCAAGGCCACTGATATCAACTTGAGAAGGGTACTCATTTATAGCTTGGCCCTGAGATTACCAAAGGGGGAATATACGTCTTTTTGGATTTAGAGAAGGCTTTTGATTTTGTGGATTGGAGCTACATGCAGGAAGTATTATGGCGGTTAGGGTTTGGCCCTTTATTCTGTAAATGGAGCGCACTGCTATATCACCCCCAGTTGCGGCAGTCAGACTTAATGGGATGGTATTGAATTTTTTTCCTGGTATCTAGGGGGACACGCCAGGGCTGGCCGTTTATCTCCTAGTCTATATGCCTTGCCTATAGAGCCCTTAGTTAAAGCCCTGCGTGTGTCCTCTGGGGTGAAGGGAATACAGGTGGGTGTATTAGAGGAAAAACAGCGTTATACGCTGATGATATGGTACTTTTCCTGGGGGATCATGACAGGTCGTTGACCTCAGCTCTATCCATTCTGGACACCTTCTCCTGGTTTTCCAGTCTTAAGGTGAATTGGGGTAAGTCACAAAATGCGCTTAGACGTCAGAATGTGAGACTTGACTAGAAGGGCTGAACTTCAGGGTGGAGGGGTGTCACCCTATACTACTCTGTGACGTAATCCAAGCTTCTCTAACTTTTTTGCAAATCCAGATCCAATCATCTGGACCAGATATGGGATAAAAACAGTGGGTGCGGTGGTTGGGAATGGGGTTTTAACATTTGATGTGCTCATAAGTAAATACTAGCTCCCCAGCTCGCACCTGTTTCGTTTTCTCCAGTTCAGACATGCTTTTTCTGCCCAATTTGGGTCCTCCACTCTGGATGTGCGGGCTGGCGACCTGGAATCACTGTAACACTGTATATGTTACACTTACTAGAACTAGATATTCAAGTTTTTTTTGGTTGCAGCACTTTTCACTAATATACACATAAAATTTTTTTTTTTTTTTGGTCACATAATTTCACTGAATTGTGGGGACAGCGCAGATTGTTTTTGGATTCAGACCTGGAATCACTGCTCATGGATAAAGACCTACCTAAAGCCTTGTCTGCTATCTACAAGGAATTATTCATAGATACTACAAAGGTTCTAGCATCCTGTTGTGCTGCATTGATGTCGGATTTCCTGCAGCTTGACAATGATGATTGGGATGATATATCTGGCACTACGTTTGCCTGACTGGTGTCAGGGCATGATCACTTTATACATGTCAAGTTCCTTCATAGGATTTACTACACCCCTGCTAAACTAACAAGGATTTTCCCTGCGCACCTGTCAAACTGTTGGAGGTGTGATGCACCTGGGGCAGATTTTTTGCACATCTTTTGGCTTTGCCCACACATCCGGCAGTTCTGGGTGGGGGTGCTAGACTGTGTTAGGTCGGTCATTATGATCACCATTACACCATCTATAGAAGTCTGTCTGTCTGGGCTTGGTGGACACATTGGCACCCAAAAATGTGATCTGTACTTTGCTCACCTCTCTCTTGTACTATGCCTGCAAAGTGATTATCTTCTCGTGGAAGAAACCGTCGCCCCCTACCATTATGGCCTGGAAGGCATTGATTAATAAGGCTCTACCAATGTATGAAGTCACCTATCTCAATAGAGGGATAACTGATAAGTTTAAAAAGGTGCGGGGTGGTTGGATAGAAAATAGCTCAACAGCATCAGATTAACTGATTCTTGGTTGATGGTTTTCATATGTGGCGAGCAGTGAGGCGTGTGTAAGCCTGGATGGGCACCTATAATTTCTCCTAGTACAGCAGGGGGATATTGTTTTGCATATAACAAATGTATTGTGTGTACCCCTTTTTTTCCTTGCTATGATTTTTCTCTGGAAGGATCGCTGACATTTTCTTTTATTTGGTCCAGGAGCTGCATTGTACACTGGTGCTGTTAAATTGTAGTGCTGAATGTTTGCTATGTTCCAAGTTTGTATTCCTTTTTTCTCTGAAAAACCTTTTAATAAAAATTAAAAAAAAAAAAAAAGAAATACTAGTGCTAAAAACTGGCCATGGTTTAATTTTACTATAATATGGTATAATCTACACTGATTTCCAGGTAACGCCAGAGTAATTATTAGTGTTGCACCAATTTCGGTATCTGTGCTGATCCTAAAGGTATTTGCACATGTATTTGTGCAAATGCTCAGATACTAAAACCGATACCTTTTACATATATGTGAATTGGATGTATTTTGAACCACATCCGATTCACACAGAGCATTTTTAAAAAGAGTCCGGTACGATTTTGCGGTTCAGGTGCGATTTCCATTGTCATACAGTTTGACAAATTGCACCTGAACCACTGAACAAATTTGCACCAGAGGGGGCTGAAATCCCGCTGTCGAAACTGGACCACATTTATGTCACTAAAAATAGTTCTTGGTAATGGGTATCGGCGAGTACTTGAGAAAAAGTATTGTTACTTGTACTCGGTCTAAAAAAAAAAATGGTATTGTTGCATCCCTAGTAATTTTTACTGAAAGCTAAATCCTAGGCACAAAAACTTTCAAAGTCGAATTCCAAGAATGCATCCTTCTTTTTTGTAAAAAAGTGAACTCGCACCATGAGTTAAGTCCAAGGAGCTGCATGACATCTCCTGGGCTTATCTCTATTATTTATATCTGGTAGGTTTATTACACTCAAGACAATCGGGGCTGTGAGAGTGGAGAAAGGCACACAGAGCAGCTATGCCCACCCCTCCCCTCTGCTGCCCATTCTTGGAAGCCTTTATATTTTGTGAATGTGTTCAAGAGTAGGGTAAGGGCAGGCATAGCATCTACAGCAACTTTCCTGTTTTAAGATGCAGAGCTAAGAAGGATCAGTGTTGGGCTCCTGGAACTACAGCGATAGTACTATGAAGCTGCCAGATATAAATTAGAGGGCTAAGCCCAGGAGGTGTCATGCACCTTGCTGGACTTAGATTGATGGGTTTAGTTCCACTTTAACGGTTTAAAAAATAGTTAAATTTCTGGCATGCTGGGAATGCTAACTGTCACATTTTGTATGTGCTTTTGAAGGCTAACTGTCACATCTTGTATGTGCTTTTAACCAAACTGTCAAACCACCAAATGGCTGGAGTCATAACTGATCACATGTGCAGCACCACCATGGCAGTTACAGAGCAAGCAGAGGCCAAGATGGCAACTTCCTTGGCTGAAAGGGATTGGAGGGTTTAGTTCCTTCTCTTTTTGCAAAGAAGCTGAATTCCTGGAATTCAGCTTTAAATATATTCCCCAATAGCCATGAAGGCATAAATCCACTTCATGTGCACCAAATGCCTTTGCAACTCCAGCCATTACATTGTAAGAACAACTGTTCTTATTTGCATTTGGTCACTGTGGCTTGTCAATAAATATTATACTTCTTAAGAGCAATCACCGGAGTGCGGATCATCTTTTCCTCATTTACCTACTCAGCCAGCGACTGTGGATCGAGCACCTGGGATCTCTGCTTTCTATGTGATGTATGGGTAGTAGAACTGACTTTTTTGTTTATATTCTGTTTCCATATATTGTCCTTTATTTACCGAATGGCTTCTTTTTCCCAATTACAAAAGGAAAAAATAAGAAAACACAAGACGATTGCCCCTTGTGTTTTCACGGTCAAAGGGAAGGAATTGGCGTGTATGTCCAACCATCGCATCAGATTACACAGAAGAGGGGATCTGGGGAACTTGTCAGTCTCACATTTCCAAATAAATGTAGCCACAGATGCAGATGATTTAAGCTGTGCTTGGGTAACATCAAATTAGAATAACATTATATGCATTGCGTGCATAGCCATTTGGAATTCTATCACATGAAGCCATAATTGTAGGCTACTGAACACTGAATTTAATTGTCTAACTTGGCCTATCTGAATAGGGCTATTGGTTTTTATCTAGGCATAGCTGTAGTGCATCAGCCCTCCGTCTGCCTAAAATTGCTTTCTTGCTAGTAATCTGGCATTCTGGAAACACGGGTTCCTTAGCCTGTGAGTATGCAGGCAATGTATTCTCAAGAGATTGTCCAATGTATGTAAGAACACTGGTCTGGACCAACCTCAAGCCAGCTCCAAAACGTTAGGAGTCAGCAACAATGCAACACTGACATGGCACTAGCAATTTTCCTCCACAGCCGCAATATACATAATTCTTTTGTAGAAGCCAGGCATAGTTGTAAATCATTAAACACTCCTCCACTTAGACCTATTTGTTGTTAAACTGGTGACCCACCACATGGTGTACACTGCCAAATAGCAGGACCTGACAAATTCACTGGAAAGACAGTGCAGAGGAAGCATGGTCTCACTTTTTGGCAGCATTTTCATGGCGGAGGGGTGATGTCTAAGTGAAAGAGCTTTAAACAACTCTAGGCAGAGAAAAGTAAAGCTAGCCATAATACATCAGTACATGTTTGGTGTGCTAGAGAAAGTAGCAGCGCAAGGAGCCAATTAGTTCATATGCCGACCAGAAGAATGTTGATAGGAAGAGAAAGCAAAGTGATCGAGAGATGACCTCATCACTGTGCTGCTTCTCCTTTCACTGTCCAGTCACAGGCGGCAGGTCCAAGGTGGCTGGGGCTCAGAGATAATGGGTTGAATGATGCTGGCCACAGACTGAGAACATCTCGTGGCAAGAAAAGAACTGCAGAGAATCTATTGATTTGAAGCAAAGTGTCGCAGCAAAAGCTGGTTTTGTTGTTTTATCTTTTAATGAGCTATTTATGCTCCTCTTATTTTGGACTGGAGTTCTGCTTTTTTTCTGTAACTGTTGCAACCAGGGGACTGGGATGTGTCCAGTCCTGTGATAAGAGACTTCAGTCCAGCTAGAAAGCTTGCTTGGTAATCTCTGGTAAATGATTTTGTTTTATGTTTTTGTTTCCATATTTCATTCTTAATGTTAGTAATTCATTCTTTTATACCTCTTAGGCCCCTTTCACACTTGTGTGACTTGTCATGCGAATTGGGACTGCAAAGTCGCATGACAAGTCATTCCCCATGATTTCCAATGATTACCATTCATGTATGTGTGACTTAAAGTTGTGGCGACTTCATAGTAGTCCCTGTACTACTTTGGTTGACTTTCGTGTGAGTTGAGGTCCAAGTTGAGGACCTCAAGTTTACATAGGCATTCCCTGAAATCGTGGCAAAATTTTGGTGAAATTACGCGTAGTGTGAACGGGGCCTTAGGCTCCATTCACACTTGTGCAACTTGTCATACAACTTTGGACATCAAAGTAGCATGCCAAGTAGTTCCCCATGTTTTCCAATGATAACCATTCATATATGTGTGACTTAAAGTTGCAGCAACTTCAAAGTAGTTCATGCACTACTTTGGTCTGACTTTCATGCAACTTGAGGACTATAAACTTCAATGTAAACCCTCAAAAGTTGCATGAAAGTCGTACCTGAATTTTATACAATGCAAAAGTTGTCTATTATCACTGGTCAAAATCGTATCCAAGTTGCGTCAAATTTGCACTCCTAAAGTCGGCGCAGCTTTGGAGTCATACAAGTGTGAACCGAGCCTTAGACTTCCTATCATTTTAGGTAGCACAAAGATTAGTGGTATTCACATAGTATCATGGTTTCAGTTGACTGTCTTCAGATCTGTTAGCTAATTTCCCATTGGTCAGTATGGATTACCATGATCTGTAGATCAGGTTTGCAATCATAATTGGTCCATTCTAAAATTATGACAAAGTGTTGGTGTCCATTTATATGTCCCGTATTCGGCTTCATTTTGTTGTGCCAGGAAGAGTTAATTGGGATGCTGCTGGCTTGTGTTAAGCTGTCATCTCAATTGTTAGTGTTGCAAGTTATTCATGTCAGACAAATGCCTTGAAGCCAGTTTTCAGAGTAACAAGATAAAGATGTCCCTGTTTCATTAACAGTGGAAAAAATGACATCCTGCATCATTTGTAATTAAACATTGTGTAATGCTAGATGATTAAACTGCTCCTAAAAAGAGAATTTACCATGAAAACGCATCTGGGTTTGTAATGGCCATCGATGGCTGTCACCTCAAATTCATTTTATGTTTTCCATGCTGGTTCCCACCAGCCAAACAAATTAGCTTTTCATCTTTGTTAGATTAAGTCCTCAGGGGAGGATTAGCGAGGCCCATGTTTGGGTTTTGTCACCTACATACTGTATGGAAATAATTTGGCTGAGTCTTAACTATTAGTGTATAAATCTGCCTTCCAAAAATACCATTCCTGCCTTCACACTGCCAAACAGACCTACTTTATCACTCATTACCACCCTCTCACGCAGTCCCCGTCAGCTCTTTTCTACCTTTACCACTCTACTTCGTCCTCCACTACCTCCACCCACTAACTTACTCACTGCCCAGGAGATTGCTAATCACTTCAATGACACTACAGATATCTCCCTCACTTTACACTCCTTGTCCTCCTGCACAATCAATACTTACCTCTTTTAACCCAGCTACTATAGAGGAAGTCACTAAATGCCCACCTAACCTCCTGCCCCCTGGACCCTATGCATTCTCAAATATTATGGTCACCATCTGGCTCTATCCTACACACTTTAACTCATATCTTCAACCTCTGACTCTCTACTGGCATCTTCCCCAACCCTCTAAAACATGCGCTAGTCATTCCCATGCCAAAAAAGGCCTTACTAGACCCCCACCAATCTTAACAACCTAAGACCCGTCTCTTTACTCCCTTTTGCCTCCAAACTCCTTGAACATTTACTCTACAACCGACTGAGCAACCACCTCATTAAGAATAACCTTCTTGATCCCCTTCAGTCTGGATTTCACCCACAGCACTCCACAGAAGCTGCCCTCCTAAAACTCACGAACGACTTACTAACAGCCAAAACCAACAGTCATTATTCTGTGCTCTTACTTTTGGAACTTTCCGCTGCCTTTTATACAGTTGACCACCCCCTCCTCCTCCTCTGTTGGTTTGAATCTTACCTATCTCCTCGCAACTTCAGTGTCACTTACAACTCCACTTCCTCCTCTCCAAATCCTCTTACCCTTGGGGTCCCCCAAGGTTCTGTCCTTGGACCTCTACTATTCTCGATCAACACATCCTCCTTGGGTCTGCTGATAGCCTCCCATGACTTCCACTACCATTTATATGCTGATGACACCCAAATCTATCTATCTGCCCCTCAGCTCACCCCATCGGTCTCCTCACGCATCACTGATTTACCAACAGACATATCAGCCTGGATGTCAAACCACTTCCTCAAACTGAATCTATCTAAAACCGAGCTCTTAATATTTCCTCCCCCATGTGCCCCTACCTTCTCTGTCAAGATCAATGGCACATCTATCAGTCCGTCCCCACATGCCATGGTGCTAGGGGTAACCTTAGACTCTGAAATGTCCTTTCAGGCCCATGTCCAATACCTGTCCAAATCATGCCGCCTTAGCCTCTGCAACATTTCCAGAATACGCCCCTTTTTATCTAACGACACCACCAAGCTTCTAATTCACTCCCTGGTTAACTCTCGCCTCAACTACTGCAGCTCCATCCTCATTGGATTACCTTTACATAGACTATCCCTCCTTCAGTCCATAATCAATGCCGCTGCAAGACTCATCCACCATTCAGTGTCCTCCACCCCTCTCTGCCAATCCCTTCACTGGCTTCCACTCGCCCAATGAATAAAATTCAAAGTACTAATAATAATTTACAAAGCCATCCATAACTCTGCCCTCAGCTACATCACTAACCTAGTCCCAAAATACCACCCAAGCCGCTCTCTTCGGTCCTCCCAAGACCACCTGCTCTCTAGCTCTCTTGTCACCTCCTCCCTTGCTCGCCTCCAGGATTTCTCCAGAGCTTCTCCCATCCTTTGGAACTCCCTACCCCAATCTGCTCGACTGTCCCCTAATCTATCCATCTTTAGACGATCCCTAAAAACCCTAAAAAGCTCAAAGTATATGTTTGCTGTATTATAAGGGACATTCAGAAATGTTGTTGTGCCTAAACGGCACCCTGAAAAATATTACTTTTTGTCTGAAATTCCTCCTGAAAACTAGAGTACTTCCTAGTGTATCGCTACCCCTCGGAGGAGCCGCTTAAGTATGTTTGGTTCCGTACCCTGCCTCCCAGCCCCAAGAACAGTCTGAGCCCCTCTGGCACACCTGACAATAGAGTAAGTGCAAGGACCAATGAAAAACACACGTTATGCTAAAACACAGAAATTGTCTTTACTATAAGGTTTTTGTGGAATAGTAACAGGCAGTAGCAATATATTTCAAGTAAATCAACTGTAGTGTAAAAGCTGAAATCAAGAGCAATATTATAGTCAAGGCTGCTTTCAGGGGATTCCACAACTGCGAATAACCCCAAGAGCAGAGGCAAACACTTTAATAGCAACAAATCCTAAATAGCAGCCTTATACTGGATTGGTTATCATCACTTTACTTGAATTGGCTCTATGAGTCCAGGCAGGAGGAGAGCAGAAGAATGACCCTTTCTTATGTCAGACTTCTCTATTCGGTTCCCCGACACCACAGGTTCAACTATAAACACTGTACCTAATGCAGGATTTACTAATGTAACGCCCAAGTTCTACCTACCCTGCTCATACACTACATACAGTATACTGAACCCTGGGTATATGCATATGTGCACGTATGGCACCACTTACTTCAATCCCAAGTAAAAGAAGGCCTTGAATCTTCATCTAGCCTCTTTTAGTTGGTGCACTTACAGTATCTCACAAAAGTGAGTACACCCCTCACATTTTTGTAAATATTTTATTATATCTTTTCATGTGACAACGCTGAAGAAATGACACTTTGCTACAATGTAAAGTAGTGAGTGTACAGCTTGTATAACAGTGTAAATCTGCTGTCCCCTCAAAATGAACTCAACACACAGCCAATAATGTCTAAACCGCTGGCAACAAAATTGAGTACACCCCTAAGTGAAAATGTCCAAATTGGGCCCAAAGTGTCAATATTTTGTGTGGCCACCATTTGTTTTCCAGCACTGCCTTAACCCTCCTGGGCATCGAGTCCACCAGAGCTTCACAGCTTGCCACTGGAGTCCTCTTCCGCTCCTCCATGACAACATCGCAGAGCTGGTGGATGTTAGAGACCTTGTGCTCCTCCACCTTTCATTTGAGGATGGCCCACAGATGCTCAATAGGGTTTAGGTCTGGAGACATGCTTGGCCAAGGCAGTGGTTGTCTTGGAGGTGTGTTTGGGGTCGTTATGTTGGGATACTGCCCTGGGGCCCTATCTCTGAAGGGAGGGGGATCACACTCTGCTTTCGTATGTCACAGTACATGTTGACATTCATGGCTCCCCAGTGCCAGCAGCACTCATGCAGCCCCAGACAATGACACTCCCTCCACCATGCTTGACTGTAGGCAAGACACACTTGTCTTTGTACTCTTCACCTGGTTGCCGCCACACACGCTTGACACAATCTGAACCAAATAAGTTCATCTTGGTCTCATCAGCCCTCAGGACATGGTTCCAGTAATCCATGTCCTTAGTCTGCTTGTCTTCAGCAAACTGTGGGCTTTCTTGTGCATCATCTTTAGAAGAGGCTTCCTTCTGGGATGACAGCCATGCAGACCAATTTGATACAGTGTGCAGCATATGGTCTGAGCACTGACAGGCTGGCTCCCCACCCCTTCAAACTCTACAGCAATGCTGGCAGCACTCATACGTCTATTTCCAAAGACAACATCTGGATATGACGCTGAGCACATGCACTCAAATTCATTGGTCGACCATGGCGATGCCTGTTCTGAGTGGAACCTGTAAATCATATCTGAGAGATATCAAATCTTCATTATAGTACACGGGTAACAACTGTATGGTCTTGGCCACCGTGACAATCCTTCTTATAGCCTAGGCCATCTTTATGTAGTCCAACAATTCTTTTTTTCAGATCCTCAGAGAGTTCTTTGCCTTGAGGTGCCATGTTGAACTTCCAGTGACCAGTATGAGAGTGTGAAAGCGATACCACCTAATTTAACACACCTGCTCCCCATTTACGCCTGAGACCTTGTAACACTAACGAGTCTCACATGACACCGTGGAGGGAAAATGGTTAATTAGGCCCAATTTGGACATTTTCACTTAGGGGTATACTCCCTTTTGTTGCCGGCGGTTTAGACATTAATGGCTGTGTGTTGAGTTATTTTGAAGGGACAGCAAATTTACACTGTTATACAAGCTGTACACTCACTACTTTACATTGCAGCAAAGTGTCATTTTTCAGTGTTGTCACATTAAAAGATATAATAAAATATTTACAAAAATGTGAGGGGTGTGCTTACTTTTGTGAGATACTGTAGGTATCCTGCTTGTTAGAGTACAATTTCAGTATACTGGCAGTATCCGGGTGGACACTTGTGACTGTGAAAGACTGCCGAAAATCACTACTTTAACAGGGCAATAGGGAAACACAGATTGGTGCCTGCAAGGGTCTTGAGGACTAGCCCAGGACCGCAGGTTGGGCATAAAGAATTTAAAGAGGAACTGCAGTCTGCTCACATAAACTGTAATAAAAACATCTTTGCCATTCTGACGCTTCCCTCCAACCACTTTGCATATTATTTTATATATACTGTGATTCTGTACTTGCCAAATATGCTGCAGAAATCTCCCTTCACTGAGTCTGGCTGCATCCATTTTAACTGTGGGCAGCTGAAGCTGCGGCCTGTTCACTTCCTGGATTTACAGACACACACCTCCAGCTCTGCAGTCCTTCAAAATACCCCACTGCTTCTATGGCACAGCAGATGTCAGTGGTGACATGTCCGCTGACACCCGCTGGTATCCGCTCCTGTCCGCCAAACTCAGACGGATGGTGATCCTATCTTCCATCTGTCTGGAGGATCAGATATGATAGGATGACAACGGACACGCAGTCTGTTGTCATCTGATTTCCCCATAGAGGAGAGCGGGACTCCGTCCATTTCTGCTCTGCCCAGTGAGCGGAGACGGACCTGTTATCCGCTGACTCAGCGGCGATTAGGGGAGCGATCCCACCGCTGAGCAAGCGGATGACACAAAACGGAGGCGCTCGTGTGATAGGACCCTAAAGCCTCGTACACACGATTGGACTTTTTGTTTGAAGGATGTTGGCTCCAACTTGTCTTGCATACACACGGTCACACAAATGTTGGCCAACAATTACGAACATAGTGACGTACAAGACGTACGTGATATCTCCATTACGAACGCTAGTTTTTCAAGACCGAGCACTTCCAGCTCGTCCTTGATTCCGAGCATGCATGTTTGTACTTTGGACTTTTGTCCGACGGACTTGTGTACACACAATCGGAAAGTCCGACAGCACACATTTGTTGGCAGAAAATTTGAGAGCATGCTAGCCAACATTTGTTGGCGGAAAGTCCGACAACAATTGTCCGATGGAGCATACACACGGTCGGACTTCCCGCCAACTAGCTCACATCCAACATTTCCCGTCGGAAAATCCGATCGTGTGTACGCTGCATTAGGAAACTTGAACAAGTAGCTTCCACGGTTTAAATACAGAGCTGCTGCTCAGACAGTCTTGCAACTTGCACCCATATTCCACATTCTATAGCCAGGCGAGTGACGTACTCACTTTCTGGTAGGATTTTTCATCTTCCCATATCGCATCCCCATCCTCATTGGGCAATGAGCCAGCATCCCCTTTGTCCAGTTAGTAGGGGGATGAACCGGAAAGCAGTGGAGCTGAAACAAGAAGCAAGTGACTATTCTCTTGGCTGTGCCGTACAGCAGAGGTGTGTAAATCACAACAGTGGCTGAACATAATATCTAATCCTTTGACAAGTGTTGTGTATTTAGATGCCTTGCTGGAGTTGCACTTTAAATAAACCATGGTTTCATTGTCTAATGACAAGGGCTAATAAGTATGGAGCAACAGTAAGCAGGTTTCATAAATAGCTCTGTGTTTTAAGATGATGTCAGACAGGAATTACCTGCGGTTCTTTTCTTTTGCTCAGTATGGCAATGAATGGGTATTGCGCTCCCCCAGTATACAGGTATGGGGGAGAGATCGGAGACTAAAACTGCTGAATGCAAGTTTTTTTAACCTGTTAGTTGCGGAGAAAACATAGAAGTAGGATGTTATTTCAGACACATTTATTTTCCTATTTCTGGTCCTGAGCAGTTTAGGGCACTTTTTTCTTCTGAATCGTTCATCCTACAATAACGAGAAGACTGGAATAGGTAACTCTTCATATTGCAAATTTATTCATGGATGGCAGATTTTCCCTGGGAGTGTCCTTTAACGGTTAACCGTCTCCTATCATCTAAACCTGCCACCTGCCATATTTCATCATATTCCAAAAGGAACACCTGTCTCTTTACCTGCTACTCTATTATGTCATGTATGCCTGAATCTGCTATTGTTCAGTCTGTTCCTCCCATCTGTTAGGATGAGAAATAATCCAAAGAGCAAGATAGTTTCCTTTCTTATTCACTGTATATGTTAAATCCAGGCGTATGAGAAGATTCTTTACTTTGGAATGTAGTTTATAGTACTGAGAAGGTTCTGACCCTATTACATGCTGGCTGTTAAATCCGTACCAAAATCCTCAAATCTTTCTAAATTCCAATGATTTATAAAGAATTGGAGGTTTGTGTTCTACTGGACAACTAGGGAATTGTTTCCCCTGCAAAGCTGTTAGACAATCTGGAAATCTAAAGTGCACAGTGCATCATGTAAAGTCCATTGTACAATGTTCACCGATTATGTATACAAGTCTCAATTTATGTACAGAATTTGAGATATTCAGATTCTGTTTTATAGGGTCGGTCCAGTAAAAACGAATATTTCAGCTTCTTGGTAGATTGGAGAGTTAAAGTGGTTGTAAACCCCATTCATGAAATTTGAACTAAGCACATATATCTGCAGTGTTTACTTATCTATCTCCAAAGCTCTAAGTGTCGTTTCTCTCTGGTGCCTCGTTCCTATGAGATAACATGAGCTAAAAAATTGTGTCAGGGGAGGGAGCTTAGAGAGAAATAAGCAGAGAGCTTGTCTATTCAAAATACAGCTCTGCATATACCTTTGTTCCTCTGCCTATGTGGAGGAGGGGTGTGTACCTTTCCTCCAATCAGCTCTCACACAGTGTATAAGTGCAGTCTCTCTGCCCTTCCCTATGTACTGCTGGCAGATGAAGAAAGATTTGTAACATGATCTGCACTTTGGAAGGGCTGTAGAAAGGGGAAGGCAGCAGATATACATGTAAAATCTATGTAGGAGGATTTGTTTCATCTCTTTGTATCATTTGGGGCTGTTCACGTCACTGGGCATATGTGATGGTTTCCAACCACTTTTAAAGAAGAATTTGAGGTATGGATGTTTTATACAGCATGGGCTAATATAACTATGGGGGAGATTTACTATAACTGGTGCACATAAAATCTGGTGCAGCTGTGCATAGTAACCAAGTGCTTCTAATTTCAGCTTGTTCAATTAAGCTTTGACGATAAAACCTGGACGCTGATTGGGTTACAATGCACAGCTGCACCAAATTCTGTGTGCACGAGTTTTAGTAAATCTCCCCCCACTGTGTATACTATACCTGGCTGATGCCCTCGGAAGCTGGAAATCACTGTAGTAGACACTGCTACTCTGGTGGTCTCCCACATTCTTCAGGCTGCCTGTTGCATTCTGAACACAGGAGGTCAGCCACTCGGCACGGGCATCATACAGAAAATGCTTTGCATGTTCTGAATGAATGCAATGCGTTCTCTGACTGGAGGAGGTGGGGTGGTAACATCACGCTCTCCACCTCTTCCAGTCAGAGAATGCTTGGCATTAATTTAGAAAATTCAAAGCAATCTCTGAATTGTGCTCATGCTGAGCAGCCAACCTCCTTGTTCAGAATGCTGCAGGTGCATATATGTGGTCTCTTGGCAGGTGGGCTTTAACATCGAGTGGCTGCACATATACGACCCTAGGTAAATACTTTCCTGTGCTGAGAGCGTGCTTCCTGCACAGTAAGGCTGCTTTCACACTGGGGCATCAGCGGCATTGGCGGTAAAGCGCCGCTATTTTTAGCGCCACTTTACCGTAGTTTTTGCGGAGGTTTTTGCCTTCTAGCGGAGCGCTTTTAACCTCCGCTAGAATCCGAAAAAGGTTTAAAATGACTCGCAAAGCGCTACTGCATGGGCACTTTGACGGTGGTTCGGCAGCGCTGCCCATTCATTTCAATGGGCAGGGGCGCTTTAGGAGTGGTGTATACACTCCTTCACCGTTCCAAAGATGCTGCTTGCAGGAGTTTTTTTTTTTTTTTTTTTTTTTTATCGTCCTGCCAGCGCATCGCCTCAGTGTGAAAGCACACTGAGACTGCAGGGGAGCCATTTTTCAAGTGCAATTTTTAGCCCAAAAGTGGCTGAAAAATGCCTCAGTGTGAAAGGGGTCTAACAAGCAGGTACTGATGTATACTAGCGATCAGGAGCTTTCCGTTCATATAAAGTGCTGCACAAACTGTTGGCGCTATATAAATCCTGCAAAATAATGTGACCGCTGTGACTGCCAATCACAGCAGTCACCTGATTGGAATGCCCACCTCCGCCTCCTGGCATGTAGATCCTGTTAAAGGGCCTAAAGGTGGGGGAAGGGGTTGAAGTAGATCCAGACCCTAACTGGGTGACATTTAATTTAATAAAAGCTTTGTGTATCATATTTGCTCTTATTCTAGTTAAAATAAATAAATAAAATAGTTCACTTTTTTTTTTAAATTAGTTTTTATATCCCAGTGTTGCTGATCTCCTTAATCACTTCAATACCGGGCACTTTCGCCCCTTCCTGACCAGGACATTTTTGACCTTTCAGCGCTGTCACACTTTGAATGACAAATGCGCGGTCATGTAACACTGTACCCAAACAAAATTTTTATCATTTTCTTCCCACAAATAGAGCTTTCTTTTGGTGGTATTTGATCACCTCTGGAGTTTTTATTTTTTGATAAACTAAAAAAGACCCACATTTTTGAAAAAAAAAAAAAAAAGTTTTAGTTTTTGTCATAAAATTTTGTTTTCCCCTTCACTGACGGGCACTGACGGGCACTGACGGGCACTGATGAGTTGGCACTGATATATGTAGAATGGATGGGCATTGATAGGCAGCTCTGATATGCAGCACTGATGGGCACCAATAGGCGGCACTGATATGCAGCACTGATAGGTGGGTGTGATGGGCACTGATTGGCACTGATAGGCGGTACTGATTGGCACTGACAGGTGGCACTGATGAGGTACTGCTGTGTTACTGACAGGTGTTACTGCTGGGCTCTGATTGGCACTGTGGTGGGCTCTGATTGGCACTGTGGTGGGTGCTTGAAGGGTTTTTTATTTGGGGAATGCTAGGCACTGATTGGTAGTGTTTTTTGCACATCTGAGGGGGGCTGTGCTGATAATCCATGTGCTGATTATCAGCACAGACCCCCCCCCCGACAGTTAGAGCCACCGATCGGCTCTGATTGGCTCTCCCTGTCGGCGCGAACCGAGGAATGCCATTTACTGGCACTTCCTGGTTCATGCTGTGATCAGCTGTGATTGGTCCGAGGCTTCTTATCATGATCGGAGATGCAGGGTGTCAGACTGACACGCCGCACTCGCAATCGCTGCGCTGCGCTGCGCGCCCCCACGGGAGCGCGCTGGCATGTTATTCTGCTGGACGTCATATGACGCCCAGTCAGAACCACTTCCCGGCCGTCATTCTGCTATAGGCCAGGCGGGAAGTGGTTAAGCTTTTTAAAGGGAAGGGTGACTCTTTCAATCAACATTGATTATTTATAATCCTTATGCTGCTGGCATTAATAAATAGTTTAGGAAGTATATCATATCTACTTGTTTTCAACTTTTATTTTACGTTTCTTCAGTTACTTCCTGGTTTCCAGGCCTAGGAAAATGATGTCATACATCACCAGGAGTCTTCAAGGGGAGGAGGGGTTTTCTCAGCTATGCACTCTTTCCTGCCTGCATGCTGGAGCTAAGGGCATATGGATTCCAGGAAGTAAATGCTACATAAATTGTCTGCCCTTTCTCAAGATGGCCATGCCCAGAAATGTTAGGGGGGTATTTTTCAAAGCGATTTCTCAGCAAAATAAAGCATGGAGACATGGACGGATGGGTGATTTTGCGCTTAACGTTAAAAATTAATTAAATAATGTTTTTTGATTTGTGGTGCTCGGATACAGTGTAGTTCCGCTATGTCACTTCCTATTTACATGCATTTCCTTGTACAATGTTTGCACATGCTTGCTGTGGACTGATTTTCTATTAGTGACAACAGTGACCATGTTTGAGCAATTTGTGATGGCATGCCTCCTTGTTGTCTCAACTGGGAGTGCAAATTACAGATGACAATGCAGGATCATCATCCGGGAAATAGTGGGGGAGATTTACTGAACAAGGTGAAGTTAGAAGCTGACTGGCTACCATGCACAGCTGTACCATATTCTGAGTGCTCCAGTTTTAGTAAATCCCCCCCTAGTTTGTCATCCTATAACAGAATGTGCCTAAACAAGGACTTGTGATGAGAACATAACCTACCTGCTCAAGTAATGTAGCAGTACAACACATTGCTTTTGTCAGTGTGGGTATCTGGGAAGCCCTTTTTGCGGACCTGTTTGCAATGCAATACCTCTATTCCTAACCTCCACCAATGCAGGCTCTTTTGCTACCTGTCACATTCCTAGTTTGAAGCTGATATATGCACCATTATGGGCGTCCCTAGGGCGGATGCCGGTTGACAAGGCTTCCTTCACTTTTCATACTTGAACAGCACACATGGCTGCTGCATTCAGCCATCCTCACTCAGGTAATTCATCTCTCCTCATCACTTTTTTCTTTGTCTTCCTCACAGTAGTCACTAACATATCCCCTTTTCCCTACCTCACCACTTTCACCTTCCCCCTGATTTGCACGTCTCACTTCTGATGGGTGGTTATCACCATCATTCACCTCTCCCTTTCTCTTCCTACCCACCGTTAGGCCTCACTGGCCAGTTCTTCACTTTCCCCACCGCCCTCCAATTGGCTTCACTCACACAATGTTTCCCCCCCCCCCCCATCCATTCCTGTCCAGGTTATATGGAATATCTTCCATTCCTCCCCAGGTTGCCTTGCCTTCTTGTGCCTGCTCTGGCCGACGCCTACCTGGGTATCTTGGATGATATGTCCGCCGCGGCTCCCGGTTGGGAGCATTTACCCGGAGAGTTTGGTACCCCGCTTTCGCACCACGACCATACTGATACCCTCTAGTAACAGGTAATTTAATTGAGTTGAGGGTTTTATACCCCATTATTATACTCACCTACCTTACCATAATACTTCATCCTTTTCTTATAGAGATATCTTGTGCTTGCTCCTGACGAGTGGCCCTCTAGCCACGAAACGCGTAGAGCTGCCATACGTCTTACTTCCAATATTACCACAATACCAAGTTTACATTTAATACCCTTATTAGGATCAACAAGACCATGGGTTTTGCAAGTTTTACGGTGCATTACTGTTTTTATAATGACCATATTGGTGAATTCTGGAGGGATGATTAATTGCCATTCTACATGATACTGTTTTTATGAATCTATACCATGTATCAATG
This sequence comes from Aquarana catesbeiana, assembly GCF_042186555.1. Classification (NCBI taxonomy): domain Eukaryota; kingdom Metazoa; phylum Chordata; class Amphibia; order Anura; family Ranidae; genus Aquarana; species Aquarana catesbeiana. Next base: position 67,074,486 of record NC_133336.1, on the reverse strand, counting down.
TATATTTATTATTGTTGTAATCAAATGTTATGGATGTCTATTTTGGATGGCAATTAATAAAACTTTTTATATTTTTTCACCTATCTACCTTTCTGCAACCAAGTGTTTCATTTAAAGTCCCACTTCCCTTTTATTTTCCCCTTTTTTGATACATGACAGGGATGGAAACTTGTAGCCTTACCAGGCCACAGTTTCATATAAAGTCCCGAGGGATGGAACAATGGTGTTCTACCAAACCATTTGTTCATTCAAAGTCCCTATTTATTTCCCTTCAACCCCATTCATTGAGTATTCATAGGGATGGAAACACTTGGTTTGCTGTACCATTTACATCAGGTTCACTTCCCCTTTTTTTTGCAACCCTTTTCCCCATGTGCAATCCTTTTGATCCTTGTACAATTCCTATGTTAGCTATTGCCTACTAATTGTACCTATCTTTTTAATTTTTCATCATCTTTTGCCCATTCATGCTTCAACATCAACTGACTCCTACTGGGTTCAGTTCTGGAGGTGATGTGAATTTAGTCGGGATTGCCTGCTGCCCGGCTGGTTCTCCACTTCCGGGAGCCGTGACGTGCCTGGCGGCCCCTCCCCCCTAGGTTTGGGAGGATTTGGTTGCCGTCACTGCACGTCAACGTTGCGCATCCCAGACTGGACGTGCGGCGCGCACTCAGCGCGGGCCCGCCCATGTTTGTGGTTACCACGCTCGCGGGCATAACGGGGAACCTCCGATGGCGGAGGATTGAGCGTCTGCTGGACTCCTCCTGCCGCCGGTCTTCCCCCATCCCCCCCTCTGCTGCGCTGGCGTGACGTCGGCGGCGTCATCGTCCCGGCGCCCATATGGGCGTCCCTAGGGCGGATGCCGGTTGACAAGGCTTCCTTCACTTTTCATACTTGAACAGCACACATGGCTGCTGCATTCAGCCATCCTCACTCAGGTAATTCATCTCTCCTCATCACTTTTTTCTTTGTCTTCCTCACAGTAGTCACTAACATATCCCCTTTTCCCTACCTCACCACTTTCACCTTCCCCCTGATTTGCACGTCTCACTTCTGATGGGTGGTTATCACCATCATTCACCTCTCCCTTTCTCTTCCTACCCACCGTTAGGCCTCACTGGCCAGTTCTTCACTTTCCCCACCGCCCTCCAATTGGCTTCACTCACACAATGTTTCCCCCCCCCCCCCCATCCATTCCTGTCCAGGTTATATGGAATATCTTCCATTCCTCCCCAGGTTGCCTTGCCTTCTTGTGCCTGCTCTGGCCGACGCCTACCTGGGTATCTTGGATGATATGTCCGCCGCGGCTCCCGGTTGGGAGCATTTACCCGGAGAGTTTGGTACCCCGCTTTCGCACCACGACCATACTGATACCCTCTAGTAACAGGTAATTTAATTGAGTTGAGGGTTTTATACCCCATTATTATACTCACCTACCTTACCATAATACTTCATCCTTTTCTTATAGAGATATCTTGTGCTTGCTCCTGACGAGTGGCCCTCTAGCCACGAAACGCGTAGAGCTGCCATACGTCTTACTTCCAATATTACCACAATACCAAGTTTACATTTAATACCCTTATTAGGATCAACAAGACCATGGGTTTTGCAAGTTTTACGGTGCATTACTGTTTTTATAATGACCATATTGGTGAATTCTGGAGGGATGATTAATTGCCATTCTACATGATACTGTTTTTATGAATCTATACCATGTATCAATGTATATTTATTATTGTTGTAATCAAATGTTATGGATGTCTATTTTGGATGGCAATTAATAAAACTTTTTATATTTTTTCACCTATCTACCTTTCTGCAACCAAGTGTTTCATTTAAAGTCCCACTTCCCTTTTATTTTCCCCTTTTTTGATACATGACAGGGATGGAAACTTGTAGCCTTACCAGGCCACAGTTTCATATAAAGTCCCGAGGGATGGAACAATGGTGTTCTACCAAACCATTTGTTCATTCAAAGTCCCTATTTATTTCCCTTCAACCCCATTCATTGAGTATTCATAGGGATGGAAACACTTGGTTTGCTGTACCATTTACATCAGGTTCACTTCCCCTTTTTTTTTGCAACCCTTTTCCCCATGTGCAATCCTTTTGATCCTTGTACAATTCCTATGTTAGCTATTGCCTACTAATTGTACCTATCTTTTTAATTTTTCATCATCTTTTGCCCATTCATGCTTCAACATCAACTGACTCCTACTGGGTTCAGTTCTGGAGGTGATGTGAATTTAGTCGGGATTGCCTGCTGCCCGGCTGGTTCTCCACTTCCGGGAGCCGTGACGTGCCTGGCGGCCCCTCCCCCCTAGGTTTGGGAGGATTTGGTTGCCGTCACTGCACGTCAACGTTGCGCATCCCAGACTGGACGTGCGGCGCGCACTCAGCGCGGGCCCGCCCATGTTTGTGGTTACCACGCTCGCGGGCATAACGGGGAACCTCCGATGGCGGAGGATTGAGCGTCTGCTGGACTCCTCCTGCCGCCGGTCTTCCCCCATCCCCCCCTCTGCTGCGCTGGCGTGACGTCGGCGGCGTCATCGTCCCGGCGCCCATATGGGCGTCCCTAGGGCGGATGCCGGTTGACAAGGCTTCCTTCACTTTTCATACTTGAACAGCACACATGGCTGCTGCATTCAGCCATCCTCACTCAGGTAATTCATCTCTCCTCATCACTTTTTTCTTTGTCTTCCTCACAGTAGTCACTAACATATCCCCTTTTCCCTACCTCACCACTTTCACCTTCCCCCTGATTTGCACGTCTCACTTCTGATGAGTGGTTATCACCATCATTCACCTCTCCCTTTCTCTTCCTACCCACCGTTAGGCCTCACTGGCCAGTTCTTCACTTTCCCCACCGCCCTCCAATTGGCTTCACTCACACAATGTTTCCCCCCCCCCCCCATCCATTCCTGTCCAGGTTATATGGAATATCTTCCATTCCTCCCCAGGTTGCCTTGCCTTCTTGTGCCTGCTCTGGCCGACGCCTACCTGGGTATCTTGGATGATATGTCCGCCGCGGCTCCCGGTTGGGAGCATTTACCCGGAGAGTTTGGTACCCCGCTTTCGCACCACGACCATACTGATACCCTCTAGTAACAGGTAATTTAATTGAGTTGAGGGTTTTATACCCCATTATTATACTCACCTACCTTACCATAATACTTCATCCTTTTCTTATAGAGATATCTTGTGCTTGCTCCTGACGAGTGGCCCTCTAGCCACGAAACGCGTAGAGCTGCCATACGTCTTACTTCCAATATTACCACAATACCAAGTTTACATTTAATACCCTTATTAGGATCAACAAGACCATGGGTTTTGCAAGTTTTACGGTGCATTACTGTTTTTATAATGACCATATTGGTGAATTCTGGAGGGATGATTAATTGCCATTCTACATGATACTGTTTTTATGAATCTATACCATGTATCAATGTATATTTATTATTGTTGTAATCAAATGTTATGGATGTCTATTTTGGATGGCAATTAATAAAACTTTTTATATTTTTTCACCTATCTACCTTTCTGCAACCAAGTGTTTCATTTAAAGTCCCACTTCCCTTTTATTTTCCCCTTTTTTGATACATGACAGGGATGGAAACTTGTAGCCTTACCAGGCCACAGTTTCATATAAAGTCCCGAGGGATGGAACAATGGTGTTCTACCAAACCATTTGTTCATTCAAAGTCCCTATTTATTTCCCTTCAACCCCATTCATTGAGTATTCATAGGGATGGAAACACTTGGTTTGCTGTACCATTTACATCAGGTTCACTTCCCCTTTTTTTTTGCAACCCTTTTCCCCATGTGCAATCCTTTTGATCCTTGTACAATTCCTATGTTAGCTATTGCCTACTAATTGTACCTATCTTTTTAATTTTTCATCATCTTTTGCCCATTCATGCTTCAACATCAACTGACTCCTACTGGGTTCAGTTCTGGAGGTGATGTGAATTTAGTCGGGATTGCCTGCTGCCCGGCTGGTTCTCCACTTCCGGGAGCCGTGACGTGCCTGGCGGCCCCTCCCCCCTAGGTTTGGGAGGATTTGGTTGCCGTCACTGCACGTCAACGTTGCGCATCCCAGACTGGACGTGCGGCGCGCACTCAGCGCGGGCCCGCCCATGTTTGTGGTTACCACGCTCGCGGGCATAACGGGGAACCTCCGATGGCGGAGGATTGAGCGTCTGCTGGACTCCTCCTGCCGCCGGTCTTCCCCCATCCCCCCCTCTGCTGCGCTGGCGTGACGTCGGCGGCGTCATCGTCCCGGCGCCCATATGGGCGTCCCTAGGGCGGATGCCGGTTGACAAGGCTTCCTTCACTTTTCATACTTGAACAGCACACATGGCTGCTGCATTCAGCCATCCTCACTCAGGTAATTCATCTCTCCTCATCACTTTTTTCTTTGTCTTCCTCACAGTAGTCACTAACATATCCCCTTTTCCCTACCTCACCACTTTCACCTTCCCCCTGATTTGCACGTCTCACTTCTGATGGGTGGTTATCACCATCATTCACCTCTCCCTTTCTCTTCCTACCCACCGTTAGGCCTCACTGGCCAGTTCTTCACTTTCCCCACCGCCCTCCAATTGGCTTCACTCACACAATGTTTCCCCCCCCCCCCCATCCATTCCTGTCCAGGTTATATGGAATATCTTCCATTCCTCCCCAGGTTGCCTTGCCTTCTTGTGCCTGCTCTGGCCGACGCCTACCTGGGTATCTTGGATGATATGTCCGCCGCGGCTCCCGGTTGGGAGCATTTACCCGGAGAGTTTGGTACCCCGCTTTCGCACCACGACCATACTGATACCCTCTAGTAACAGGTAATTTAATTGAGTTGAGGGTTTTATACCCCATTATTATACTCACCTACCTTACCATAATACTTCATCCTTTTCTTATAGAGATATCTTGTGCTTGCTCCTGACGAGTGGCCCTCTAGCCACGAAACGCGTAGAGCTGCCATACGTCTTACTTCCAATATTACCACAATACCAAGTTTACATTTAATACCCTTATTAGGATCAACAAGACCATGGGTTTTGCAAGTTTTACGGTGCATTACTGTTTTTATAATGACCATATTGGTGAATTCTGGAGGGATGATTAATTGCCATTCTACATGATACTGTTTTTATGAATCTATACCATGTATCAATGTATATTTATTATTGTTGTAATCAAATGTTATGGATGTCTATTTTGGATGGCAATTAATAAAACTTTTTATATTTTTTCACCTATCTACCTTTCTGCAACCAAGTGTTTCATTTAAAGTCCCACTTCCCTTTTATTTTCCCCTTTTTTGATACATGACAGGGATGGAAACTTGTAGCCTTACCAGGCCACAGTTTCATATAAAGTCCCGAGGGATGGAACAATGGTGTTCTACCAAACCATTTGTTCATTCAAAGTCCCTATTTATTTCCCTTCAACCCCATTCATTGAGTATTCATAGGGATGGAAACACTTGGTTTGCTGTACCATTTACATCAGGTTCACTTCCCCTTTTTTTTTGCAACCCTTTTCCCCATGTGCAATCCTTTTGATCCTTGTACAATTCCTATGTTAGCTATTGCCTACTAATTGTACCTATCTTTTTAATTTTTCATCATCTTTTGCCCATTCATGCTTCAACATCAACTGACTCCTACTGGGTTCAGTTCTGGAGGTGATGTGAATTTAGTCGGGATTGCCTGCTGCCCGGCTGGTTCTCCACTTCCGGGAGCCGTGACGTGCCTGGCGGCCCCTCCCCCCTAGGTTTGGGAGGATTTGGTTGCCGTCACTGCACGTCAACGTTGCGCATCCCAGACTGGACGTGCGGCGCGCACTCAGCGCGGGCCCGCCCATGTTTGTGGTTACCACGCTCGCGGGCATAACGGGGAACCTCCGATGGCGGAGGATTGAGCGTCTGCTGGACTCCTCCTGCCGCCGGTCTTCCCCCATCCCCCCCTCTGCTGCGCTGGCGTGACGTCGGCGGCGTCATCGTCCCGGCGCCCATATGGGCGTCCCTAGGGCGGATGCCGGTTGACAAGGCTTCCTTCACTTTTCATACTTGAACAGCACACATGGCTGCTGCATTCAGCCATCCTCACTCAGGTAATTCATCTCTCCTCATCACTTTTTTCTTTGTCTTCCTCACAGTAGTCACTAACATATCCCCTTTTCCCTACCTCACCACTTTCACCTTCCCCCTGATTTGCACGTCTCACTTCTGATGGGTGGTTATCACCATCATTCACCTCTCCCTTTCTCTTCCTACCCACCGTTAGGCCTCACTGGCCAGTTCTTCACTTTCCCCACCGCCCTCCAATTGGCTTCACTCACACAATGTTTCCCCCCCCCCCCCCATCCATTCCTGTCCAGGTTATATGGAATATCTTCCATTCCTCCCCAGGTTGCCTTGCCTTCTTGTGCCTGCTCTGGCCGACGCCTACCTGGGTATCTTGGATGATATGTCCGCCGCGGCTCCCGGTTGGGAGCATTTACCCGGAGAGTTTGGTACCCCGCTTTCGCACCACGACCATACTGATACCCTCTAGTAACAGGTAATTTAATTGAGTTGAGGGTTTTATACCCCATTATTATACTCACCTACCTTACCATAATACTTCATCCTTTTCTTATAGAGATATCTTGTGCTTGCTCCTGACGAGTGGCCCTCTAGCCACGAAACGCGTAGAGCTGCCATACGTCTTACTTCCAATATTACCACAATACCAAGTTTACATTTAATACCCTTATTAGGATCAACAAGACCATGGGTTTTGCAAGTTTTACGGTGCATTACTGTTTTTATAATGACCATATTGGTGAATTCTGGAGGGATGATTAATTGCCATTCTACATGATACTGTTTTTATGAATCTATACCATGTATCAATGTATATTTATTATTGTTGTAATCAAATGTTATGGATGTCTATTTTGGATGGCAATTAATAAAACTTTTTATATTTTTTTATATTTTTTCACCTATCTACCTTTCTGCAACCAAGTGTTTCATTTAAAGTCCCACTTCCCTTTTATTTTCCCCTTTTTTGATATATGCACCATTAGGATGCCTCAGGGTTTGAGGAATCCCAGGGCATTCTAGAAAATCATGGTGGCAATGTGCAGAGGTGCTCGCTATTGCATCATACAGGCAGTTTATGAGCTACTCGGTGATTGCAAGTTTGCTTTAAGGCTATTCAACTGTCGTAAAACCTTCACTTGAAATAAGATCATTGGCTGTAATGATTATAAAAACCAACTCTGCTGCCCATTTCATTCATTTCATTGCAAATCAGATTAAAACCTTTACAAAGCATTGGTAAATTCTCATCTGGAATATGCAGTTCAGTTTTGGGTAGTAGTTCACTAAAAGGATATTGGAAAACTGGAGAAAGTGCAGAGAAGGGCAACCAAACTGATTAAGAGGATAGATAGGAGGATGAGGATAGATTAGCAGAACCACATTTATTCCACCTTGAGAAGAGGCAACGAAAGGGGGGGAGGGGGGTGTGATCAGCACAGGAGCCATACAGAGAATTCTTTGCATTTTCTCAATGAATGCAAAGCGTTCTTTGATTGGATGAGGTGGAGAGCATGACCTCATAGCTCCACCTTGTCCAATCAGAATGCAGTGATCTCTAAATGGTGTCTATGCCAAGCCGAAGACCTCCTGTGTTCACAATGCAGCAAGGCAGTCGCTCAGCACAGAACTCAGAAGCAGATTCTATAGGGATCCTACAGGTATAGTAGGTCCGTTGGTCCAAACTATAAAAATTGCCATACCTAAAATCTGTCTTTAATTTATACACTAACTTGTTTGTACTGATTCATTTTGCTGAATGCAGTGTTGTCAATACTTTCTTAATTGATGGCGCTATATAAGTAAAATAAATAAATAAAAAATAAATGTGCAGAATGTACTGGTGACCCACCACTGGTGCATTTTTGTTCTCACCAGTGATGCTCAATCTAATTGTAAAATGTACCTTTTCCGTATTTCCACCTAGAGCCATACCAAATTTAAATGATATGCAAGAGTGAAGATTTTGAAGGTGCTCATTTTCCTAGGCTATTGCTAGTAGTGGGTAATAATGTTCAACCCTGTACAGAACAAGTCCAGTTGAGTGCAACTTTTCCAGGTTTGCAAGAGAAACAGAACTATCTTAGGTCTTTCCAGTAAGGTTCTGCTAGTAAAAAAAAAAAAAAAAAAAAAAAACAACCTGCACCCACAGAAGGCTAAACTCTGCACAGAAACTTAACTACATGTTGTGTGGTGAGAATGCACTGCACAATCATGAAAGCAAGACCTAGGATAAAAGGGGGGGGGGCTATTTATTATTTAGGTTTCCAGATACATAGCTGAGATTATTGGTATATTTATTTTAAAATCAGTTTGAAGGTTACTTCTGAAATATTAATATGCATTTTCTTTTTTTAGGATTTCTTAGGTAGAACCTGCTCCTAGAATCTCTGGGACATGGCGCCGCGGAAGAGAAGTAACCGAGGGATCTCCTTCATTTTCTGCTGTTTTCGGAGTAATGAGCATCCAGAGATTACGTATCGATTACGAAATGACAGCAGCTTTGCCCTGCAGACAATGGAGCCGGCATTGCCCGTTCCCCCGATTGAGGAGCTTGATGCTATGTTTGCAGAGCTGGTGGTAGGTGGACCTTTCCCTACGTACTCTGCCTTTTTTTTATATCATGTATTGTATATAACCAGTCAGGGAAAAGCGAGATGTCTTTATCTGCATGCTTGTTCTAGGTCAGTGATTCACAGTATAGAACCCAGAGGGTCAGTTTGATGTTTTTTTAAATTGCAGTTTCCGACAGAGAGGAAATGACAACCTCTATGTTCTTCTCATGACTTGTTCAGTCTGTCATCCTGGTATAGTGGTAGTGCACCAGTTCACCTTTTGTTTCACCCTATATTAGTGAGCTGGGAACACCTTCGCCTTTGCTGTTTGTAAAGCAGAATAGCTATTCACAAATACACCCACTGGGTATCCGACCCAAGTTCAGCGATGTTAACTTTATCACAGCTACCAATTAGATTCAAGTAGGTTTGGCAAGTGTCAGTCTGATTTGGTAGTTTAAGCAGACAGACAAGAGAGTACAATGAAGGTTCTCAGAGCCACCAATCATTACTTGGACCCATTTTGGAAATTGCAAATTCCATAGCACAGACTTTAATCATCCATCTTCCCCACATGTGAGAGACTCTCTGGAAACTGGCTGCAGTGGATAAAACCGTACCATTACAGCCTTGCTAGTAACTTTTTAAAAGTGCAATTCTGATCCTCTAAAAATGTATGCCCGTGTCAAAATGCTCCCTATGTAACTAATTTGAAGCATTTGGGCATTGGAAATACCCGTTATCATACAAAGTTTTTTTTAGATTGTTTGAAAAGCCTGTATTTGCATATTTATTTATTACAGGCGTGTGTATATGTATATATATATATATTATACACACAATTGCCAAAATGTATTCAGTGCTAAATACGTATATTGTACTGCCCCCAGAATGCTTACAATCTAGGGTCCCTATGCATACATACACATACTAAGGCCAGTTAACATATCAGCGTGTCTTTGGCGTGTGGGAAGAAATTGGAATATGCAGAGGAAACCCACGCAAGTGCAGGGAGAACATGCAAACTCCATGCAGGTACTGTCCTTATTGGGATTCAAAATGATGCCCCTAGTGCTGATGCTCTTTGTTTGCATTCCTTTAAACCAGGGGTCTTCAAACTTTCCAAACAAAGGGCCAGTTTACTGTCCTTCAGACTTTAGGGAACCAGAATGGTTGGTGAGAGTAGAAATTGTCTTGGCATCAGTAAAACCCCGTCATTGGTGCCAATGGGAGAAATGGTACCCCGTCGTTGGTGCCAATGGTAGAAATGGTGCCCCGTCGTTGGTGCCAATGGGTGAAATGGTGCCCCGTCATTGGAGAAATGGTGCCCCGTCGTTGGTGCCAGTTGTAGAAATGGTACCCCGTCTTTGGTGTCAGTGGGAGAAATGGTGCCCCGTCATTGCTGTCAGTGGGAGAAATGGTGCCCCTGTCGTTGGTGTCAGTAGCAGGAATTATGCCCCATTGTTGGTGTCAGTAGTGCCTCAAGGGCTGTATCAAGGCAAGGAGTTTGGAGATCACCGCTTTAAACAAATGGTAATAAAATATACACAACACATTTGCTATTTTTTGTCGGGTTTCAGCCCAGCAGGTCCTAGTGCAACTGAAAGGGGTTCAAGGATGCCTCACTGCCCATCACTTTCAGTGAGACATCTGTCTATCAGTAACCTCTGACTCAGGATCCAGCAGGATATATTAAGTGAAAGAGACTGTCATGCAAAAGACTCTTGTTTGGACTCTGGGATCCTGAATACAGATGACGTTTATACAGCTTTCCTGGCAATAATGAGTAACATGGTGCTGCATCCTGTAATATTACCCCACAGCACAGTCTCTTATTTGCATTGCAAGAGAGCGTCAGAATGCCGAGTCATTTTTACCATTATGCTTCCATGTTTGCTTAACATTTGCATGTCTATTAACTACATGGTATATTTTTAGCTTGTAATGTAGTTGTGTTCACATGTAGACGCCAATTGGTGACGTGATAATGTTTCTGTAGCTAGGAATGAGCGTGCCCAGATATCATGGGATGAAGAGAAGTAAAGTTGGGGGTTTACAGTATATGTGATCTGTAGTGATTATGATTAAATAAGTTGGCCACATATGTTCCAGTCTGAGCAATCTCGGTACAATGTCCCTCATGTTTACCAAAACTTTATAATATCGGGACTCCCTAAACAGTATGCTCATTTCATAAATAGTGGGTTGTGGATCTAAAGAAGATTTTAAATTCGGATTGTATTATTCATAGTCAGCCAAGAAGTCCAGATGTCGTTTTTGAGTGCAGGTTAGAAAATGAAATAATCTGATTGGCTGGTATACTGAAGACCTCTTTCCCTTTTACACAGCATTCTTTCCAGTTAAAACATTTTTTGTTCATTTTGGTTTTTATAAAAAAAATCCCTTTAATACTCATGCAATGAATTGCCATTCTTGTTAAATGCCACTTGGCAATCATCACAGTTATACGAGGTATGGTTGGTACAGTGATGTGCGCCTTCTGTGAGAGATGTTCAGTGTTGCGTTGACCAATAGACCAATAGAAATGAGTATTTTCTGAAAGGCAAAACTGTTGATCTGAGGACAGCTGCAAGCATGCTAAATATTATCTGTAAATGTATTTATTTATTACAGGTACTTATATAGCGCCCTCAATTTACGCAACGCTTTACATATATATATATTATACGTTCACATCATTCCCTGCCCTCAAGGAGCTTACAATTGGAGGTCCTTATCTCGCATTTATAATACACATACTAGAGCCAATTTATACAGGAGCCAAAAAACCTACCAGCGTGTCTTTGGAGTGTGGGAGGAAACCGGAGTACCCGGAGGAAACCCATGCAGGGAGAACAAGCAGCCAGGCAGGTAGTACCATGGTTGAGATGCGAACCAATGACCCTAGTAAACTAAGAACAATGTTTTTCCATATTTATACTGCCAATGTAACTGCTAATTTAACTGATTGAAAAGTGGCCAGGTGCTGTCAGATTTTTCCTAGATTTGTTTTGCTTAATCAACTGAATTTGCACTTGTTTTAAGCACTACCTGTTTTGATATAAACAAGATGGGTTGTTTAAATAGACCCTTAGAATTTGTAATTGTGATAAATCTTAAAAGAAAAGTATGGGAATTAAAACAACAAACATACATACTCACCTAGGTGGTCCAATGCGATGGTCTGATGCTGCATCTGTCACCCACCACCTCTAAGACCGTGAACCAAGCGATCAATGACAGCTGATCACTCATTTCTCAGTCTTCACTGAGCAGAGAGCCGGTGACAGTCACCAGCTCTCTGCTCTGCCTCTCCACCACTCACTGGAGCACCAGGCTGTGCAGGAAGCCGGAGCTTGCTCAGGTTCTCGTGGTGCACTGAGTGCCTGAGCCAGCTGCTGCTCAGGAATCTGGGTTGATCTCGACTTTAAAGTCCAGATCTCTCCAGAGCCTGGACCTGCTCAGTGACATCCACCGACAGTGGGCTTTAGCCTGCTATTGGCTGAATGCGGGTCACAGGCGTACAGAAGGAAGTGCACTCCTCTGACTCACAGAAGTAGGGCTAAAAGTGCTTTGGCCCTTCTTTTACTTTTAAAGCAAACCTGTGATTTAATGCCTGCTCCTTTTTAGCAGCAAGAGTTGCAAGCACACATCTCACAGAAAAAAAAAAAAAAAAAAGCTAATGGAGAGATATAAAAAATAGTTTTGAAAAAAATACCTTACCCCCAATTTTTTGCCATGCTTGTCTAGGTGAGAGCAACATAACTGATCTATTTCATAGGCTGCTTGGATTGCCGTGGATCCCAAATCCTATAAAAAATGTCCTCCTGCACAGTGCTGGAGTATCTTCTCCTGAGCTTTCCCAGTATCCTCTGGTGAGTCACAGTGACGTCACCAGTGCTTTAGAGTAAGTGAACCGAAGCCGTGGTGTGCTTTATTTTTTTAAGATAAACGGGCTTTGCATTTTCATGCAAAGTCTACTTTAACTAGTTGTACAATCAAACTCACACATATGGCAAGTAGTCACTGATTTGGAGAAAGTTTACAGTCAAATAAATCTTTACTCCTGATATGGCCACTTGTTTTACATCATTGGTTTATAGCTGGGATCTCCAAACTTTCAAACAAATGGCCAGTTTACTTTTCTTCAGACTTTAGGGGGCCAGAATGTGGCCAGCGGGATTAAAAAACTTTCAGGCATCAGTGGGAGTAAACGGTGTCCCATCTTTGGTATTCGGAAGAGGAATAATGCCCCATTGTTGGTGTCAGTGGGAGAAATGCCTCCCCATTATTGATGTTGGTGGCAAGAATTATGCCCCATTTTTGATGCCATAGGGCAGAATAGTGTCTCATATGGGTGGGATGAATAGTTCCCCAAGGGCTGGATAAAGGCAACCAAAAGGCTGCAGTCTTGCGACCCCTGATTTAGAGTATAAAACTAGAGGAGTTCGGCCTGACAGCATTTCATTAAAAATGTGGAAGTATGCAGCATACATGCACATTATGGCAGATTTGTCTCCAAAAGTGCCCTTCTCCAGCTATGCATTGTCCGCACTCAACATCATCCCTCTGTCGCCAATGCTGCCATCTTCTCTCGCTCTTCCAGGTCTTGATTCTCAGTGAGTCTTCTCCATTAATTGAAAAAGAATGAGTGGACTCTCGCATATTCCCCTGGGAGCTCTTTCATCCTGACTTTCCACTCTGACAATAGTATAATGGAGTGTACATGCATGGCAGTCCATGTTCTCTTAAAATCTTGGGAGCAGGAAGGGTAACTGGTTTAATGGCAGAAGAGAAGTACAGAATCTCTTCTACCATGTAACTGTACCTGCTATCAACTTTTTTTTTTTTTTAAATGTACTTTAGATTCACTTTACCCTACCAGCCTGTTTTTAAGTATTTGTAGGAGCGCTGAACTCTACTGATTGTCTATTACATCATCGTAGATTGAGTCCTTGGAGGCTGCTCTCTAACAATGGGGTTAGCATTATAGTGTTTGAAGGAACCTTGGTGGTGCCCTCTTCCTTCTAACACTCAATTGTTTTTAAAATATTAGATTTAATGCAAAAGGAAACCTTTATAAACCTTGTGCAAGCTGTACACGCATTGGCTAGAAACGACACATAGTTACTTTAATGCTGTATTTTTTTTGCCAACGTCTGCCAACTTGTTCATTGTGAATATTTGTGGACATCCTCCCCCCCCACTGTTTAATTAGCTGTTGTGATAATATGTACTGTTTTTCATGTGGGCACCGTTCCAGGGACACAGTGTATTCTGTGTGCGTAATGACTGAATAACTTCAGCTTTTCAGTTAAGAAAGGACATGACATGGAACAGGAAGTGTTGATTGTTACTTCCTGTATCCCCGGCTTTGGGACCTATCCATATAACCATAGCAGAGAACGAGAAAGGATAGGAAATATAGACCTGTATTGGAGGAAGGAGACATTAAATCATACATCCTCTTCAATATACATTACACAGGCATTGTAAAAAGGGAAAACAAAACAATACACAAGAGTCCATAAAGTGCAACACAGCATATTAGATGTTTTATAATGGCTGTGCCTAGTTGTTTTAACTCCTCAGTCTTATTGATTTCTGCAGTTATGTGATAAATCCAGTAATTGCTGTGTAGACTGAAATCAAACTCACAAAATGGGGAGCAACTGCGAATAGACCATAAGAGTTTTTGTATATGGGAGATAGAGATAGAGATATATATATATCTCTATCTCTATCTCTATATATCTCTATCTATATATCAAATTTTCTTTACTTCTCCCCCACTGATTTTCTGTGTCCATCTGTGCCTCGACCCCCTCCTTTTGAACAGGCAAGCGTTTTTTAATCGTAATATGTATGTTATGGTTACCAGAATTTCTTTTTTTTTTTAAAACGAGTATGTTCTATTCTAGACAGTGAGATTCTTTCTCTCCTCTACTATCTTTGAATACCTTGATTGTGTCCTGAAGAAGCCTAACGGTGAAACACGTCAATACACAACAGCTCACTGTATACTCTGTATCATTATACATGATTTTTAACCTTTGAATGCTCTATTCATGTATTGTATTTTCATAATAAACATTGTTATTTTTCTATACTTTGCTATTTGTTTCGTTTGCCTTTAAAGTCCGACCTGGGGATACTTAGCAAGTATCCCTTTCTTTTTTTCGTTCCCCTTTCTGTATATACTTAATAAGACAGAATTTTAGGTCATCATGGTATTTGCCTGTTAGTGACAGTCACAGGTTTTGCAAATTGTTGAAATTTGCTTTAATTGTCCCTTAATTTTGATTGTGAAATATCTACACCACTGGAACACTGTGGCTCCTTAGTTTTTATTGTTCACCCTTCGTCACCCAGTAAACAGAAAAATGTGGTCCAGTTTTTGGTTGCATTTGCAGCTAATTCAAAATAGATGGGCTGCCTTAGAGAGGAAATGTCATCTTTCTCATTGAAGGCAAAGTCACCGAGTCTGCTTAAAACGTCCCCCAACGCAGTGATATTCACATTGCCTGTGTACCTCTGCCTCTCCTTTTCCTTTACAGCCAGCCCTAAAATCCCCAGGGTTGTCTAGGGGGAGCAGTGACGTCAATCCCTCTGCCTAGTGCCAGTGCTTGGGTCCAGCAGTTGGCTATGACACCTAAGCGCTACCACAGAGGTTGTCACACGCTCCTCTGTAACCAAAAACGCTGGGTCTTATCACTGCCTGCAAAGGGGGATCACCAGCAAGGTGAGTGCCAGTTGCTGTCCTTAATGGGCAGGGCGACAGTAACTCTTTAATGCACTTTAAACTCACAAATATTTCACCTTGATGTGCATGGAGTAATGCGCATGGTAAAGGGCCCGAACCTTTCATTTTACCTTTTCATTCTTATTACTTGTATTTAAATATTAACATTCTGTACAGGTGTTAACAGCCTGGCTGGGATAGATCAATAAACATTTTAAGGGCTTAAAGCGAACCTTCAGTCATTCCATCTATTACAACTTTTGCCCTTGTTTTAACTTTGGATCGTAAAACATTTTTTTTCTGCCAGTAAATACCTTTATACAGCCCACTTCCTCCTTCTTGTCTGGTCATTAGCCTAGGGTTAGGACATCATGCACAGCTCTCTCTCTCACTCTTGTGAGAGTTTGCAGGAAGGGAGGGGGGATGAGTCATAAGAGGGCCGATGAAGGCTGCAGAGCTGGAGGTGTGCCTCTGTGTAAATCCAGGAAGTGAACTGGCAGCAGCTTCAGCTGCCCACAGTTAAAATGGCTGCAACCAGACTTAGTGGAGGGAGATTTCTGCAGCATATTTGGCAAGTACAGAATCCCAGTATATATATAAAATAATATGCAAAGTGGTTGGAGGGTAGCTTCAGAATGACAAAGAGGTTTTTATTACAAATTATGTGAACAGACTGCAGTTCCTCTTTAAATTCTTGATGCCCAACCTGTGAACCTGAGCTGGTCCTCAATACCCTTGCAGGCACCAATCTGTGTTTCCCTATTGCCCTGTTTAAAGTAGTGATTTTCAGCAGCCTCATGTAATATGTATTCAGCCTATGACTGTCTCCTGAAGCATGTCTACAGTCTCCAGCAACTCCTATAAACATGTTCACAGTCTGACAGTCTCTTATAACCTGTCTGATTCTCTGACCATTTGTTGCATCATGTCCACAATCTCTGACCATCTTGTGTATTATGTCCGCAGTCTCTGACCTTCTCTTATATCATGCCCATAGTCTTTGGCTATATCATGTTGTGTGTCTGCTGCCTTTGATGATGAATATTCACTGAATTTTATGTGAGGCTTGGTGATGTTGGGGGGCCGCACGTGTGGCCCCCCATATAAAGAAAGTTGACCATCACTGGTTTAAAGCGGGGTTCCACTCAAATTTTTAACTTAATCTTACCCCCTTCAGTTAATTGCATAGATGTTCAAATGCTGCATGAAAAAATTTTTTATCTCTGTAATTACCTTTATATTGTACTTTATTGTGGCACTTCCTGTCTCTCCTCCCATGGGAGTAGGTGTATTTATTGCCTTTCACCGGCGCCGCACTGTCTCCTGGGAGCTTAGTGTCAGGCTTCCCAAGATTCAGTGCCGGTGTCTTGCCGAATAAGTTCCTTCGGCGGATAGGTTCCCCCCCTGTACTGCGCAGGCGCAGCGCCTGCGCAGTACGTACTACTGTCGGCCGCCGGAGATAGCCGAAGCTCAAACGCTTCACTCAGCTGTACACGGCGCCTGCGCTCTGGGTCCAGGTTCCTTCCCCACTATCCAAGTGGACCTAGAGGGGGAATCTAAAAGTGCCGAGCGCAGCGAGGCCGTGCCCGAAGCGTGGCGAGCGAAGCGAGCCCGCGAGGGGCCCTCTTACAGGCGCCGTGTACAGCTGATTTTCAGCTGTTCCGCTTCGGCTATTTCCGCCGGCTTCTACTGTGCATGCGCAGTAGAGGGGGGAACTAATCCGCCGAGCGGAACTTTCTCGGCAGAACACCGGAACAATGATCATGCGTGTGAACAAGCTGTGAATGAACAGCATTCACCGCATCCAGGAAATCAATGCTTGTGGGCTTCACATGCCCACAAGCAAGATGGAAACAGCCAGCATCACATTTTTAAAGTTATTCTTCAGTATGAAAACAGAAGCGGAACTATTACACCCAAACTGTGAGTATTATTTTGGGGTTAGCAAAGTGTCTCAATGACCTAAAAAAAAAAAAAAAAAAATTAGTCACCGGACTCCCACTTTAAGTACCAGCTTTCCCTGAAAACAAGTGGCTACTGATTCATTTTGTTGCTGACTATATGTCTGGAGGCCTGTGCGCTTCATTTATCACGTCTTTAATACTTAAATTAAATACCCAGGCTAATCAGACAGAGTTCCTTGGAGCAAGTTTGTTTTGTTTTTTTTTTTTCCTTTTTTGTTTGGTAGATTATTATATTTCAAATTGCGTTGGTTTAAAGCGTACATGTTTTTGTTTTTTGTTTTTTTTTTTTTTTATAAGGATCATATAAAACTAAATTTAACTATTTAACTCCTAAATTCTAGCCAGCATGTTTTCTTAACAGTAACCTTCCAGACTGAGTATAAAAAAGTAAAATTGCATGTTTTCCTTTAATAATTACAGGGCTGGAACATAAAGTCGCTGTTGAAACAGTAACATACAGGGCATTTGTCGACTTTCAGTTTTAATATGAGTGGGAGGGCAGGGCTGGTGGTATATGGATTTGTTTGATGTTGATTTATATCTACCAGCTTGGCTTTAAAGAGCAAATGATGGTGTTATTCTTACTTCAAAAGAGCGGCTTTGCACCCAGGCATCTGCTGTTAATTTATACGGCAAATGAAAGACAAGCGTCTAGGGCCAAGCGCAGGTAATCAATATTAGGAGTCCTCTGTTTTATGTTTACCTGCCATGTGTAAAGGAGGCAAGCAGCTGGCAGATTAAGTGGCTTCAAAGGTCTTTGGTGTTTATAGAGTCACCTGCTTAGACAGAATACTAAAATGTTTGTTTCTTATAAGTGTATAAATATATACTTGGGTTAAACGTGAAAATTTCACCTTTTGAATTTATTTAGGTTACACAGTCTGCTGGAAGAGTGCCTCGTATTTTCAGTTTTTATACGTCTCAAGAGCTTGCTACTCTGCTTTCTGAACTTGTTTCATTGCTAGCATATTTGCTTTCTCTATGTTCCTGAATCTGATCCTGTAAAAAATGTAGACATACAGTACCTGTCTTTTAGAGCCCACTGTAGCCTTGTCCACTCCCACTGGAACAGGAGAGGGAGCTTGCAGAGAATAATGTGAGCAAAAGCTGCAGTCCCAATCAAATGCAGCCTGAAACAGTGATGAATAGGTCTGCAATACCCTATTATAGGTATGGGGACAAAATGCCACCTCCCCAAGATGAGAAGCCAATCGCTAGACTTGAATGTTATCACATGGAGGCGAGAGAGGACTAGATCCCTGTTTAACCATTTGCCTACTGGGCTCTTTTACCACCTTCCGGCCCAGGAAAATTTTCCAGCACTTTCCCACTTTGAATGACAATTGTGCGGTCATGCGACACTGTGCCAAACTAAATGTTTAATTTTTTTCACACAAATAGAGCTTTCTTTTGGAGTTATTTAATCACCACTGGGTTTTTCTATTTTTTGCTAAATAAATAAGCAAAAAAAAGGCCGTAAAATTTTGAAAAAAAACCCCAAACTTTTTCATAGTTTTTTTGCAAACAATTAATTTTTCTCCTTCACTGATGTGTGCTGATAAGGCTGCACTGATGGGAACTAATAGGCGGCACTGATGAGGTGGCACTGGTAGGCGGCACTGATTGGCACTGGTAGGCGGCACTGGTGGGGCTGCACTGAAAACTGATAATCAGTGGTTATGTCCCTTTTACAAGTCTATTATTGTCTCTCTTCTCCTTCCTCTCCTTATGCTGTAGGCATGAGGAAAGGAGTGCCAATAACCGCCTTCTGTTTACATCATGATCAACAGTGATTGGACACAGCTGATCACCTGGTGAAGAGCCATTGATTGACTCTTTACCTCAATCTGTAATCAGCAGTGTCCGGAGTGGCTGCTGAGAGAACGTATCGAATCATGAGAGAACGTCATACGAGGGCCTCCCAGAACTGGCCAGCCACCCTGTAGCTATCATTTGGCGCGGTTGGCAAGTGATTTTGTTTCAAACCTCAACCATGGGCTGTAACAGTTTTTCTACTCTACCACGAATATTTTGGAGTGTATCTGTAGAAATTTATGTTCCATCGGCCTGTAGAGCATTTGAGGACAGGTACTGATTTTGGGTGAAAAGACCTGGCTCACGTTTGGAATTCCAGTTCACCGCAGAGTTGTATAATAGGGCCACTCAAATACCTCCACACAAAACTCAATTATTTAGAACACAATTGCCTAAAATGTATTTGCTTTGTATACTGTAAGGTTACAGTATCCTTCACTGGTAACTGCTAAATACAATAATTTGGAGGGATGTTAATATACCCTTGGCCATTCGTTGTAAGTATAGGAGAGGAGTGGCTAGTAAGTAAACCTGTTACTTTGTACAACATAGGCAAAGTACAAGGTAATTTTAAAAGAAAAGTCAGACGGAATGGACTTTTACTAAAACACAGTGCTCTTTTTTTTCTTCGTAGGTAGAATTCGCAATATTACTTGTTGGTTGGTCTTGTAAAGTAGACCTGTATGTGGCTGAAATAACCTTGCTGAGATCCCACCAAAGTAATGGACCAGAGACTGGCTCCCTGCGGCAGTGCTGGCATCGACCTCACCGTCCCACCTAGAATAGTTCTAATACCATGTTCTGTATTGCAGACTAGTTGCAGAAGCCTTTTCAGCTTTCTTTAAAATGTCTGCTAACAAGAAAATTGTTCCAGAATTTTTTTTTAACTATAAGAATACAGGCTTGTATATTTTCATAGGCAGAAGTCATTATCTGCAGTATCTGTGCAATTCAGAAATAATTCTGTGTTGGTGTAGACTGTGTTTAAAGATCTGATAGTGGGATCTAAAAGGCGCTATGTGTATCATAGTCCCAATAAAGGAAACTCGTTCTGCTGTGCAACGTTTGTTTCATATTTCATGGTACATTTAAGGAACATTCCATATAGCCAAGTGAAAAGTCTAGCTCGCTGCAAAAAGATAACACATCTTTTGTAATTTAGCAGAGCAAAATGTTGCTTTTTTTTCCGTCATTTTGATGGGCAACGTTGGATTTCTCAATTCCCCCAAATGCTGTGATAGTATCTTGTTCAGACACTTAGCAGGAGGAAGAGTGTTGTTTTTATATACTTTCTGCTTTTGTCATTCTTGAAAAAAGTGTTTTTGGCAGATACACTCAACCAAGCAAGGTATTTGATGGAAGATGGGGACAGTTTAGCCCACCTAGTATCTCAGTTGTAGAAGAGTAATAAAATTAAGCTTGTCAGATTTGCACTTCATTTACAGTAGACAAAAAATGGTCTGTCATTTGTCAACCTGGAAAACCAAGCTACATCCTGGAGGATTCAGTAGATTTTTTTTTTATTAGCTTTTGTAGAGCTTTAGGGTCCATGCGCACTAGGAGCAGCAAAAAATGCCAGAACCTCTGGCAGAAAAGCGGCAGAAAAAATTCTCCTAATAGTTCGTATAGCACAAGAGTTTAGGAGAGTTCATGGGCATTTGCTTTTATAAGTGTTTTTTTCCCCAAAGCCTTTCCTCCTTTTTCTGTCTGAAAACGCCTCTGAAATAAGCAGGGAAGGATTGTTGTGTTTTTTTGTTTTTTTTTCCTGCCTCTAAATTCTCCACTTGAAATATATGCTTCTAAACTGCCTAGAGTACATGGACACATAGGATAACATTGAGCTGCTTCTACATTCAGGAGAAAAAAAAACACAAAACTTCTGTAGAAGCGGCATTTTTTAAGCCCAGTGTGCATGAATCCTTAAAATGTTGGCGGTAGTAGCTCAACACCCCAATTTTCAATTTTACTTCCTCTGCCCTCATTTGTTTTGTGAATAAGTCCAGCTATTGAAGGGGGTTCATACTGATTTTGTTTTCTAATGTATTGCAGCATTTTCCGTGAATAATGTTTTTCCTTATCTTGCTTATAGGATGAACTGGACCTCACAGACAAGCACAGGGAAGCTATGTTTGCCCTTCCAGCTGAAAAGAAATGGCAGATTTACTGCAGCAAGAAAAAAGTAAGTGTGGTCAGCAGTTCAAAAGAGACGTATGGCATTTCAAAATAACAAACATTCATACTCCCCTAGGTGGATGCAGCATCAGTCCTATACTGTATCTGATCCCCACCACCCTAAGACCGAGAACTGAGTGATCAAAGAGCACTTATTGCTAAGTTCTCAGTCTTCAATGAGCAGAGAACCGGTGACTGTCTACACTGCCACTCCAGTGCTCACTAGTGGGGAGGGGACAGGAGTGGCTGGCTCAGGCTCATGAAGACACGATGAGAGGCTGAGCCAGCTGCCAGTCAGGCATCTGGGTTGATCTTGACATTAAAGTCTGGATCCCTATGGAGCATGGATGCTCAACCTGTGGCCCTCCAGCTGTTTTGGAACTGCAAGTACCATCATTCCTTTGGGGGTCATGCTTGTAAATGTTAGCCTTGCAATGCCTCAAGGGACTTGTAGTTTCACAACAGCTGAAGGGACACAGGTTGAGCATGCCTGCTCTAGGGCCTTGACCGGCTAAGAGACATCAGCTGATTTTAGCTCACTGTCAGCTAAATCTGGGTCACAGGAATGCAGAACTAAGTGCACCCCTGTGACCCACTGGAGAAGTAGGGCCAAAAGAGCTTTGGCCCTACTTACACAGCTACTTTCCTTTTGTTGATGTTAAGCTAAATTTTCCATGCTATGAACCAAAAATTCCAAAAGCGACCATTGTTTCTCAATGTTGTGCCTTAAAGGGGTTGTAGAGGTAAAAGGTTTTTTTTTTACCCTAATGCATTCTCTGCATTAAGGTAAAAAACCTTTTAGTTGTAGCTCTCCCCGCAGCCCTCCTAAATACTCACCTGAACGCGGTCTCGGTACAGCTTTGTCCACAAACTTGTGAGCGGGGGGCGGGGCTGAGCTGTGCTATATGTCTGAATAGACACAAGCAGCCCGGCTTGGGAGCAAGCCCACACAAGTGCCCCCATAGGAAACGGCTTCCTATGGGGGCTCTTCGTGGGGGGAGGGGCCAGGAGCACTAGCAGGGGACTTAAGAAGAGAAGGATCGGGGCTGCTCTGTGAAAAACCATTGCACAGAGCAGGTAAGTATAGCATGTTTATTATTTTAAAGAAAAAATCCAGGAGGTTTACACTCACTTTATTTGGCAAAACAATTTCTAAAGACGGAGCAAGTAAAGATAACTGGAATCCACAGATGATGATACGTGAGAGGTTCTACGCCTTCCCCATCCTATCCAAAATTGCACAAAATTTAATATTTAAGTTCAGGTATTCTATAAAGCCTTCCAGCCTCGCCCAGCCCCCTAACCTAATGACCTAATGTAAACTTCAAGTTCCCCAGTCCAGGTGCTCACTCTTCCTGATAATGCCGGCCTCCTGCGGTGCTTACTTTGTTCCTAAAGCTTATCTGACCCTTCCTGTGCAGTAACTCCCCATAGTGTATAGTTTGCCCATGGGTATGGCTCCATTAAGTCTATGGGGAATCCCTGCACAGGTGAGGGTAGCGCTGTAAATTTCAGAAAGAAAATTGTAAACATTGGAGGAGGTTACTGACGTTGGTAATATGGGTGAAGGCGGGGCGGTATGAAACTAGATTAGGTTGAGGGCTGGGGGGGCCTTTAGTAAACCTGTTCCTTTAAAAAGTAACTGACATCTGCAAGCTGTGCTCAAATATAGGCAAGCAGAGGGCAAAGCACTAGTCACCATTATTGGCTATAGTCTGCCTGCAGCTGATCACTCATTGCTGACTTACCATGCATTGTTCTCCCCTGTGTCTGTGTCCAGGTGGCCATTTTGGTACTGGTAGAAGTTTGCTTCCTCTTGTCAGAGCCCCCACAAAGTGTACAGAGAGGATCTAAGTAATAACATCACCAAACCCTACTCTGTATCTGACACTAGCAGGCTTCAGAGCCAGCAGTGCCTTAGATGTAATACTGAAGATATACAGCTATGAGGCTAAATTCACAGGACTGCCTAAGCATGCCATACACTGATATATTCTAGGAGAAATTTAAGACAAAGGGTAGATTTCTCCGAGTACTACTTGGGCACCATTAACATTTCTGCAAATTGTTACTTTTTAAGTTCAAGTCCAAGAACAAAAATTGCTTTAGGTATATACAGGTGCATATCATAAAATTTAGAATATCATCAAAAAGTTAATTTATTTCAGTATTTCAATTCAAAAAGTGAAACTTGTATATTATATAGATTCATTAAACACAGAGTGATATATTTCAAGCATTTCTTTCTTTTAATTTTCATGATTATGGCTTACAGCTAGTGAAAACCCAAAATTCCGTATCTCAGGAAATTAGAATATTATATAAGACCAATAAAAAAAAAAAAAAAAAAGGATTTTTAAATACAGAAATTTTGGCTTAATGAACAGCATGTCCATGTACAGTACAGTATGCACTCAATACTTGGTCGGAGTTCCTTTTGAATTACTGCATCAATGCGGCGTGGCATGGAGGTAATCATCCTATGACACTGTTGAGGTGTTATGGAAGCCCAGGTTGCTTTGATAGTGGCCTTCAGCTCATCTGCATTGTTGAGTCTGGTGTCTCTCATCTTCCTCTTGACAATACTCCACAGATTCTCTATGGGGTTTAGGTCAGGCAGGTTTGCTGGCCAATCAAGCACAGTGATACCATGATCATTAAACCAGGTATTGGTACTTTTGGCAGTGGGCAAGTGCAAAGTCCTGCTGAAAAATGAAATCAGCATCTCCATAAAGCTAGTTAGCAGAGGGTAGCACGAAGTGCTCTAGAAGCTCTAGAGGGCTGCTCTGACTTTGGACTTGATAAAACACAGTGGACCTACACCAGCAGATGACATGGCTCCCCAAATCATCACTGACTGGAAACCTCACCTCATGCAGCTTGGATTCTGTGCCTCTCCACACTTCCTCCAGGCTCTGGGACCTTGATTTCCAAATGAAATGCAATATTTTCCACGGGCCGCGATGATTTGGGGAGCCGTGTCATCTGCTGGTGTTTGTCCACTGTGTTTTATCAAGTCCAAAGTCAGCGCAGCCCTCTACCAGGAAATTCTAGAGCACTTTGTGCTTCCCTTTGCTGACCAGCTTTATGGAGATGCTGATTTAATTTTCCAGCAGGATTTGGCACCTGCCTACACTGCCAAAAGTACCAATACCTGGTTTAATGATCATGGTATCACTGTGCTTGATTGGCTAGCAAGCTCATCTGACCTAAACCCCATGGAGAATCTGTGGGGTATTGCCAAGACCCAAGAGGAAGATGAGACACTAGACCCAACAATGCAAATTAGCTGAAGACCACTATCAAAGCAACCTGGGCTTCCATAATGCCTCAGAAGTGCCACAGGCTTATCGCCTCTATGCCACGCCACATTGATGCAGTAATTCATGCAAAAGGAGCCCTGACCAAGTATTGAGTGCATACTATACTGTACATCATGGGCGCTCAACCTGTGGCCCTCCAGCTTTTGAACTACAATTCCTATCATGCTTCTGCCTTTGGGAGTCATGCTTGTAACTGTCAGCAGCTTGCAATGCATCGTGGAACTTGTTGTTCTGCAATGCTGTGCATGGACAAACTTTCCAGTAAGCCAACATTTCTGTATTAAAAATCCTTTTTTAATGTTTAATGTAATAATCTAATTTCTAATTTAGCATTTTCAATAGCTGTAAGCCGTAATCGTCAAAATTAGAAGAAACAAATGCTTAAAATATATTGCTGTGCGTGTAACGCATCTATATAAAATGAGTGTCACTTTTTGAATTTAAATAACTGAAATAAATTATCTTTTTTGATATTCTAATTTTTTGAGATGCACCCGTATAATAAGAAGGTATGATTGTTTCTTTATGTACCAGAAATGGGAAAAACATTTTTTTTAAAGCAAATCTGTCATTCATATTCTATTCATGGTGCTGTTTTCATTCTGAAGCCAAATAATGGGCCCCCCCACCACCACAAAACGGCTGATCTACTATGTGCTTACGATGGGTGCTTGTTAATAAAGGATTTGTCATTCCCGGACCTGAAGCTGAAGGTCATACAACTTTCTTGGAGTGCTGTCTAAGCAGGAACAATTAACTGCTTGGAACAGACGCACTGTAGAGGTTTAATAGGCCCGTTAAGTGCATTCTCTTTATGATGGAATGTAAAGTGAAGTTTCTCCTCTACTAGATACAGACTACCACAAATTTATGGAGTGTTATCACTGTATTAACACAAAGAGACTGGCGAGTAGAATAAACTGACCCTCATTCTGTGCTTTACTGGCCTGTTAACAGGTTGAGATGTCACCCTTACGTGCAGGGATCTGAGTGTTGGGGCTGAGAATTGCTGTTGGTTTCCAGCATGAGATAGAGCCATTTATACATTCAATTTGCGTTTAATCACCTCATAATAATATAATTTGCATAATCACTGGTGTGAGCCAAAGAACTTTATGACCATCCTTTTAATTGGGTTGCAATTCCCTCATGATCAAATGGCCGATAATGTGATAGATTTAAAAGTACTCTTGAGTCAAACTAGGAAATTGTGCTTGGAAGTACATAAAGGGTCATATGAAATCTGCAATCATAGACGAATGCGGCCCATGCATGACTACCCCTACTATCTCAGACATTCCAAATCTAACAGGATATCTTATTTTTTAAAAGTTGATGTTAGCCCATACATGGCCAAATGAAAACAGATTGTTTTTAGACTAAATACATTTTTTCCAAAATCTAGCAGAATAACTCTGACATTAAAGGATATCTAAAGGTGTGTGTGTTTTTTTTTTTTTTTTTTTTTAAACAAACATGTCATACTTACCTCCTCTGTGCAGTTGGTTTTGCACAAAGTGGCCCCGGTCCTCCTCTTCTGGGGTCCCTCAGTGGCGCTCCTGGCTCCTCCTCTTCTCGTGTGGCCCGTTGGAGAGGCGCTCTTCCACGCGGCTCTCGTGCGGGCGCGCTCTCATGTTCTGCTGCTGAGTCTATTGACAGCAGAACTCGGCCCCGCCCCCGGCTACCGCATCATTGGATTTGATTGACAGCAGCGGGAGGCAATGGCTGCGCTGCTATCAACCTATCCAATCAGGACACGAGACACTGGCGGGAGCTGGTGTGCTCGTCCCCCTGTCGATGGAAAGACCAGGTTCAGGTAAATAAAAGGGGGGCTCTGGGGGGCAGCTGCATCATAGGAGGTTTTTCACCTTAATGCATAGAATGCATTAAGGTGAAAAACCCTGAGGGTTTAAAACCCCTTTTAAGAATCTATTCCAAATAGATAAATAATATAACCAAATTAACCCTGAATCTGACCACATTAGGTTAATGGGCTAATCCACTCAAGTGATTATAGTTACATGTGGAGCCTGGTGATCTGCATCCACCCCTGGCTTCTTTATTTTTTTTTTTTTTTTAATTCTTTATTTAGAAGTTAAGGATTTTTACAAAGCCATTTGAAAAGAGATAAAGATATAAAAAAAATACAAAGATACATCTTGACATAGTACAAAAGAACAACTCCTAGATTTACTGGCTATAACGTAAAAAAAAACATAACATGCCTTTGACACTGGTACATAGTTCAGGATGAAAGACCATGTTTTTTTGGCAAATTCCCTGAGCAATTTTGTGTTTTTAATAGTTCAGAGTGAGATAACGGTCTCATTGACCGAACATATAAAGAAGAAAGTACAGAAAAAGTAAACGGAAGTATGGGAGAGGCCCCTGGCTTGTTTTATGTCTTGAATACTCCAACAGTTAGATTTCTGGCAGTAATTCCCAACCTGTTCTTTTCCACCTGGAAGTTTTAGGTGTTTCCACACACCTTTTATATGTGCCAACAATTGCTGTTTAATTCACCATAATATCCCTTAGATGGTGTAAAATAATTATACAGAATGCGAAAAGGCGTTTTTAGTTTCTCCCTCACGTTTCGTAATCAAAATACTATAGAAAAGATTAGGTTTTGCTTGTTTACATAATGTTTTGGCAACCTAATTAGAAATTGTAAGTGAGAAATGCAAATGTTTGAAGTTTAACTCTTTTTTTCCCCTGGATTTCCTAAACATGGATTCCAGGTTCGTTTTTAATATGTTGATTGGGCAGGTGTTTAGGTGTCAGTAACATCCGACGTCCAATCCCCCATACATGCGCATTATAAGCTTCCAAATAGCCCATTTATGTGCAGTAGAAGACATGCGGGATGATTTTTAAGGTACACCTGCACCCATCATTTCCCCATGCATGCACAGTATGACCTGGCTCTATTGGTCATAGATGACAGCGCTGAATAACGTGGGAATCATTCCTGTGTATGCCCAATATTGCTATCCATATAGTGGTCATCATTTAAAAAGCAATCGCTACTGTGCATGCATTAGATCTCACCGTCATATTGATGGCAGCATTGCACATGCAAAAATTACTACAGCACTTGCTTGGCTAATCTTGCCAGGCAACACTAAATACACATGTGCAGAGGTGTGGGATTTGGCTATTAATATGGCAGGGAAATCTCTGGCCTTTGCGTCGTGGGTGTGGTCAGCCTGCAGCCTCCTATCAATAAACCAGTGGTGATGGCTTTTCTGAAGAGTTCCATAAATTGCCATACCCCTTGACATCTTCACTAAAGAGTATGCAACAGAAAGTAATTAGGAATGAGCGTGTAGTTAACTAATCAGATCTCACTGCAGACAGCTCATTTACAAAAGACGAAGTGCGGCTCTGTCGCCAACCTCAGTTATTCCTCACAAATAGAACATATCTTTGAATAGACACCTGTCCGGACTACAAAGGGCCTGTCTTAAAGAGTACCTGCTAAGAATCAAAATCCAGTCTTTTAAAGAACAGCTGATGGTAGATTTGATCTACCTAGAGTTGTTCTTTAATACATTTAGTGTATATATTTTTTCCCTTACATCTGCTCGGCACCATATACTTTCTTTTCGAAGTAGAGCTAGTTGGAAGGCTGAATCTTCTGAAACGGTATAACGAGAAATCTACGTTTCAAGACAAAAATAAAATATTCAAAAACTGCACCTCACTTCCCACAAGATTATTTATTGTAGAAAGAACAAGCACAAACATTAAAAACCATGATAAGCAATCCTCAAATTTATCACCCCTTGCTCCCAACAATTTCAAGGAATGCGCCCCATATTGTGCAAAGTTTGACCACATAGTCAAAGTCTCTGACAGGCTACAGTAGTGTAGTTCACCCTGAGCTGTACCCGGTGTTTAATAAGAGCAGAAGATCCAGGGAGCCGCACATCAGAACAAGACCTGCTGTGTGTAGACAAGTGGCTTTCTCAGCCTAGACCCCCCCAGGCCACATCCCCAACGAGTTTCTCTCCACCCACTGGAGCTTACTCATGGGTTCGCTGCACCTGGTGTTGCTTGGGCTCCAGTCACACCTGAGCCTAGTGCAGCGACTGCTGCTGTAGTGCATTTGTTTAGCGCTTTTGTGTTTTTAGTGGGGCATTTTTGGAGCAGCACCGTTCATTTGATTGGCCTCCCTCCACTCCAAAAAACGCTCCAAAGGGGCTCATGTACCAAATTTTGGCATGGTTGTTGCCGCGATTGTATCGTGTTTTGACGCTGGACAATTGCGGCAAAATCAGCCCGCCTTTTGGTGTGCCTTCAAGAAATAATGGCATCGCAAATGTGTTCTGCCTGCGATCTGGATCTCTCAGTTGTGAACAGAGCTTTAGTGTCTGTGGCATAAAGTCCCTCATTCAAGGATCATTCTGGGAGCATGCATTTTTGGATACAAACTTCTATTCATTCATAGAGAATATAATGTATCTACTTTATGAGGAAGAGTCATCAATTTACCTTCCTCCTGTGAAATCAGAAAAATAGCTGCTTATGTTGCTGGAAGTTTTGAAATGAAAGCTTAAAAGTGCTACATCTAGGCTGCAACCTGTCAAACTCTTAGTGGAGGTGCCCCATAAATCTTAAAATTGATTTGTGGGAGCAAGGGGAGATATTTTATGACTGGTTACCATGGTTTTTAACGTTTGTTTGTTCTCTGAACAATAAACTCTTGTGTGAGAAGTGATTTCCAGTTTTCAGATATTTCATTTTTTTATGTTCTTAATCATTTTTTTTGTATTATTATCCTGATCATGTTTATTTTTTGTGGATTTATGGAGTTTAGAAGATAGGCTCTTTTTACTTTTTTTTTGCCCTTGTTATATAAATACTGGGGATTCCATATCATTCTTTTCATTTTTTTACCATTTCCTCTGTGTTTTTTTTTTTTTTTACCTAGTCAGAATATAACCCTTATAGTATGTTGGTATTTGAAACATACATTCAGTAAACCTTTGTTTCATTCTCTGTCTAAACCCAAATAAATTAAATTTTTACCCTTTTGATCATAATTGGTTGTCATTCAGGAACTGTGTCCTTTGTTTCCATTAGACCATCACACCAGTGCAATGTGGGGACCATATTTCCTTTCTTCTAATAAAATCTGGATTTAAAAAAAAAAAAAAAAAAAACAGAGACTAAGCTAATTGTCCTTTCTTTTCATTTTAAATGTAAACCATTCGTAAAGACTCACTGAAACTATTCTGTTTTCCTTGTTTATTTTACATGTCTTTTGAGGTCATCTTTTCATCTAAAACAGATTTCTTTACTAAGGTGTTTAAATAGTTTACATTACTCTATGAAAGAGTTCAAACCATTTTAAAATGGTTATTTTATTTTTGCGTGTATTTTTCTATTCCCCATTGTTGTACTTGGAAGATGAAAGCACGAGTCTTGTTGCTGTGGACAACAAACCATGGACACTGATAAATTAAGACTATGGATCTCTTCTGATCTTTGTGCATAGAAATTTGGTTATCCCCAACTGGATGTAATATACATTGCATTGGCTTTATACCTCAATAGATATTCCCCATTTTACCATTTTGTCTGTGTTTTATTACTTTTGGAGGCACATCATTTTGTTTTTCTGGTGGCTATTTTAGAACTTTATAGCTAGAGCTGGATAGATATTTTGAGGTGTCGATATTCTTAAAGATTAATTCCACAAATTTAATATTTTCTACATAGTTACTTTGGTCCATCTTGAACCAATGTAACTGAGTATTTACCACACCTGACTGATGCCCATTAGAAGCTGGAAAATCACTAGACACCACTACTCCAGTGATCTCCATTTGCTTCCAGGTCCCGCCCCGAGTGGCTGCCCTGTGAACACGGGTGTCACCACCTGCCACTCCACCTCATCCCATAATATAATGCTTTACATTGATTCAGAAAATGCAAAGTATTCTCTGAATGGAAACTGTGCCAAATGGCTGACCTTCTGTGTTCAGAATGCTGCAGGGCAGCCATTCGGCATGGTAGCTGGAAGTAAGTGGAGATGGCTGGAATAGTGGTGTCTACTACAGTTATTTCTAGCTTCTAAGGGCACCAACCAGGTATGGTATACACAGTTATATTGGTCCTAGCTGAGTCAATGTAACTACAGTGTGTATAAAATATCCATACCTGGAATTCCTCTTTAAGGGCCAGTACACATCAGATACAGTTCCGTGCAGTTCTGTGCACTTTTTTCCTGCACTAAAAATGCATGCACAGTGTTCTCCATGTATTCCAATGGCTCTAGTTCACACCAGTGCTGTCAGTTCCTGTCCGTTTCCGGTGCAGAAACTGACGGGAAACTGACTGGAACTGACTGTTTTGGCGTGAACTAGAGCCATTGGAATACATGGAAAACACTATGCATGCATTTTTAGTGCATAAAAAAGTGCACGGAACTGCATCTGGTGTGAATTGGCCCTAAAAGAGATGTCGTATTTTTTTTGTGAGAATCGTACTTGCCTAGGTGGCTGCAGCATCGGTCCCCTGGTGCCTTGAACATTGAGAACACACCGCCAATCGCTTGATTCTCACAGCTCCCTGTCACCAGTTCTCACAGAGCCACCAGCTTTCTGCTCTACACCCTCCCCCTCCCCCACACTCACTGGAGCGCTGGGCTGTGGAGGGGGTGAGAGCGGCCAGCTCAGGTGTCTCAGCGGCTTGCTGAGAGGCTGAGCCAGGTGACGGTCCAGGTATGTGGGCGGATCCCGACTTCATTGTCTGGACCGGCTCTGTGACGTCAGCTGACAGCGGGCTTCAGCCTGCTGTTTGCTGAAAATGGGTCACAGGAGTGCAGAACAAACTGCACTCCTGTGATCCACAGGAGAAGTACAGCCAAATGTGCTTTGGTTATACTTCTCCCTTAAATTGAATCTACAGCCAAACCTTTTATTGATTTAACTTTGAAATTCCTGTCCGATTGCTGTCTGTGTCTCTATTAGAAATTCACCACCTTTGTCCTGGTGATGTCAAATCAAATCTGGTTGTCTGCAAAGTGATATCAAATGCAAAATTTTAGATTTCTTACCAGTAGAGCAACGTGTACACTCAAAAACAAGTCAGCAGTGACAACTCTCCATATTTGTTTTATGACCAGTTCCCTTTAGAACTTCTGGTTTCATTTTGGAAAAAACATTTGTTAGAAAATATTGTCTGTATTGCCTTCATGCCTTTACCAGTTCGGTATGGGAGGAATGGTGCAAAATATTAGGATTTGTGAGTGGGCTACTTTTTGTTCCTCGACATTTTCTTGCCCTGTATGTTTGAACCAGGAATTTAAAAAGAAAACTTTCACAATGCAATATAAGCGTCCATTGCCAGTCAGCTTTACAGTATGTAGTGGAGAGGAATAGAAAAACGTATCAAGATGCTAATTCCAGGTCTCTATTTTTTTTTTTCTCTCACATTTAGTATTGCAAATATTCATTATATATTGGCCGCTCCAATTGTATTTTGCTTTTAGACATTTATACTTTTAGGTAACATTTTCCATTGTATGTTGATGTGTTGTTTTTTTTTTTTTTTCTTTCCATAGGACCAGGAAGAAAATAAAGGCGCTACAAGCTGGCCAGAATTTTACATTGATGAATTAAATTCTATGGCTGCTGTAAGTACTTGCATAAAGCGTGTAATTGCAGGTCATCAGCACAAATTTACTGAAGCTCAAAACCAATATTTCACTGCATGCCCCTGTGTATTGAATTAATCCAATGTACAAAGATTAGCACTTTTGTTTAAGACCTAGCTGCTTCAATGCTTACCTGAGATCTGACTATCTGACACCTTTTACACATAAAACACCCGGTGCAAAGTTCAGCTGTCACTTGTGCCTGCAAATCTCCTGCACCAGAATCATGCTGACCACTTTCCCCAGTAGGCATCTTGCCAGCTATTGAAAATAATGATATTTCATCAGCCCTGGCACAACAAAGCAGATATCAAATGGAGCACACGTTTAATTGGCCGTATTCCTTAAAGTGAAACTCCTGGTTAACAGGTAAGCACACAGTTGCAGTCAGCTGGAGACCAGGTGGAGAGGAGGAGGAGCCGGATGTGGGTGGGGTCGGGTCAGAGCTGAGCCTGGGCTGCTGGGTGTCCCTCACACCATGATGCCTGCTAAAACAGGCCCGTGGACCATGCACTAGTCTCTGGCCGCCCCCCCCCCCTTCACCCCTGTCCGAACGGTGTTGTCGGTTCCGGCGGTCTCAGCTCCCGGTCTCTCGTCCTTGGGCTACAACGGAGGAGGGTGGAAACGGGGGGAGCGGTGCCCTGACTCCTTAGTTACAGCGGCCGCTGCAGACAGGATTTTGGACGGCTCCACTGAACCTCCGCAAACGGGGGAGAGGAGGGGAGAGGAGAGGAGACATGCACGGTCCATTACCCATCAGAACCTAATGGGACGGCTCGCCGGGATCGAGGGGGAGAGGAGGGATTGAGAGTAGCAGAGAGTGATAACCCGATACAGAACCTGATACAGAAGCTTGATGGTAAAGTCAAAGAAATCGCATGGAACAGGCGCATGCCCTAGGAGAGAAGAAAGTGGGTAAGACTCTGGTTCTTTTAGCTGCCTGAAGATGGGTAAGTGATGCATTAAATCACTTGTTGCTAAAGTGCAAGGATACCTGCTCATATTGTGTCAGTTACTGCGACTTTCTACTTGCGACTATATCGCATCAAAGTAGCATCAAGTATAACATCATTCCCTACACTAATCTTGGTCTGCTGTTGTATTTAAGATGGCTAAGTGAGGCCTCGGACTATTTCCAACATTGCTAATCTGCCAAGCTGTATAGAAACATTGCCTTATATGTGTCTTTATATTGCCTTATTAGTATACGTGACTCTACCATAACAAGACTCCTCTCTCATATGAAACTATTTCATACTAATAAGCTGGTTTATATCGGTGCTGGGGGGTGGGTAAGGGACGCAAAGAAGTACTCTCAGTAGTGTCAATCTATATGGATACTGCACACTTCTGTTTGACCAGTACACCGCTGCACCTGCATATGCGACTTTGCTGCAACTTGAGATCACAAATACACAATATCTCACTATAACAATAGGCTGACTTATTCCTGTGTCGGAAGTTGGGTGTATGATATAGCGGACTAATCCCATTGATGTAAGCAGTATGGAAATAATCGCATTCTAGGGGACTGTCGTACTGATCCACATACAAAAGTGACTGTAGTATAATAATATATCGCTAAAATATAACACTATAAGTGGAGTAAATACTACGGTGCAACGAATTAAATATTTTGGGGGATCAAGGTAATCCCCAGTGCCATTGGGAAAGTCAGAAAACACACCACACATAATAGAGGAGGAACCACTAACCAGGTATAGGTAGAAAAAATGAGAGGAAGATCAACAAAAGGACCTGCAAATCCACCCAGAACAAGTGCAAGCCCGGGAACCATCAGAAAATATATGATTAATGAAAGTAACAAAGAAAGTAATTCAACAGGTGCAAAGAATAAAACGCCAGATCGAACGGCTAAAATGGGTACAAGAAAACAAATGGCGGAGATGGATTCAAGACCCCCCAGTAACGAGGTAGAAGTAGAAACTGCAGAAGAAATCCAGCAGGCAAACCAGCTCCCTACCAAGGGAGAAATCGCTGAAATGTTTGCGAAACTGGAGGCCTCAATCAGAGGTGAGATCAGCGCTGTAAATGAGAACATGAGCCACCTATTAACCAGAGTGGAGGAAGTTGAAACAACAGTGGACAAACAAGGAGAAGAAATAAGAAACTTGAGAGAGCAGATAGAAGTGCTGCAGAAGGAACAGAGGTATATAAGGTACAAAATGGAAGACCAAGAAAATCGCAGCAGAAGAAAAAACCTCCGGATTAGAGGCCTCCCGGAAGCGCATGGTGAAAAAGAAAACCTACAGGAAAAAATGGAGGAAATTTTCAAAGATTTGAAGAGCCCTTGCAATATCAGCGGTAATTTAAACCTAGACAGAGTCCATCGAATTAGGAAACCAGCCGAAATTAGGGGAGACACTCCGCGGGATGTAATAGTGCGATTCCATAGCTTCCGGGACAAAGAACAGATTAGCATGAATTTAAGGAGAAACCCACAGGTGAAGTACGGTGAAACAAATTTACACATCTTCCAGGACCTAGCCGCAGAAACTCTAAGCAGAAGAAGAATTTTGAAGCCATTACTAGCTGCCTTAAAGGCGAACGAGGTCCAATACTCCTGGGGCTTCCCTGCCAATCTTACTGGACGTAAGGACGGCCGAAAGGCGGTGCTGAGATTTCCGGAGGAGACCCAGAATTTCTGCGATCGACTTGGAATCCCAGTAATGGAGATCCCGGGGTGGTGGGAGAAAAGCGGAAGTCAGGAACACTTAGGGGACCCTGTCACTTGGAAACCAATACTAATGACAAAAGAACACAGGGACTGAAAGAGGCCTCGAATGTTAAAAGTGATTGAAAATGGATTTGTCTTTCTCTCTCTCTCTCTCTCTTCCCTCTTTGTTTCTCTCTCTATACGATCTATTGTCGGTGGGGGCGGGGGGGGGTGGAGGGTGTGTGGGAGGGATGGCTGGGATTACACCCAGGGGGAAGCTCTTGGCCAGACTGGACCCTCCTCTGAGCTCAACCTCTGGGGAGTAAACCGTGTGGCCAGGTGGAGTGGGTAGGCCAGGGTTTCTTTTTTCTTCATTCAGGGGGCTCATGTGGCACCCCAATACTCCCCCCAACTTGATGGGAAAGGGGAAAAGGCGAGGGGCTGGGCGGGAGGGATTTGGGGGGAGGGAGGTGGGTGGGCAGGAGGAGGGGGGGGGGGATGGGGGGGGAGGGTACACGGGTGGAGAGGGAGGAGGGGGGTTGAGGGAGGGGGGGTGGGGGGGTTAAGGGTAGGACGAGACCAATCCAATCCTTGGTGGATCCGACTATTCAGCCAGGAGGGGCTACGTAAAGGTGTAAATGGGGCTAAAATAACAGGATGGCTGGGATAAATATAGTCACATATAATGTGAGGGGCATCAACTCCCCCATAAAATGTGCGAACATAATGGGAGAATTGAGATCCCTGAAAGCAGAGGTGGTCCTCCTTCAGGAGACCCACCTATACCTAGGCAAAAGCAAGAGAATAGCTACAAGCGAGTTTCCGTACTGGATCTATGGAGACTCCCCGATAAGAGGGGCAAAAGGAGTGGCGATTGGTTTTGCAAAGGGAGTTGGGTTCACAATAGAGGAGAGAGTAATTGACCCGGAGGGTCGCTTCTTGTTCATAAGAGGTAGCTTGAAAGGGATGGAATGTTCCCTGGCAAATATCTACTGCCCAAATAATAACCAAGCAAGGTTCCTAGTGGGAATCTTGGCAAAGTTTGAAACCTTTAAGAGAGGTAGGGCCATTATCGCAGGAGACTTCAATATATGTTTAGAGCCAGGTAAAGACAGTACGTCGCGTGCTCGGGGGTCCGAAGGCAAGTGGATGAAAAAACTCAGGAAAAAACTGCGTCATCAGCAGCTGGTAGATATATGGAGGATGCAACATCAGAACATAAGAGATTATACCTTCTATTCCCCCGTTCACGCGACATACTCTAGGCTGGACTTATTCTTCGTGGAGCATCGCTATGTGGAAGAGGTTGAGGGTACAAGCATAGGGCCAATGACGTTCTCGGACCACGCCCCGGTTAGCCTACAAATAAAATTAAGCAAGCATGAAACACGGAGCAGTAGCTGGATACTAAATGAGGACCTCCTACATGATGAAAAGATAGACAAACTTATTAAAGAAGAACTAGAATTTTACTTTAAAGTTAATACCGCTGAGGAAACATCAGAAACTATGGTCTGGGAGGCCCACAAAGCCTATATCAGAGGGATCATGATTAAGGCGGGGGTAGAGAAAAAGAGAAGCCAGGGAGAGACCTTTCGCATGCTTCAGGAGGAAATCATTAAATTAGAGCAACATCATAAGAAAAAGGGGGATAGCGAAACACTGGCAAAACTATTTAGGAGCAGGGAGGCTATACGGCAGTTAATTGAACAGGAAAATAGGAAGAAGTATAACCTTGTTAAAAAAGAAAGGTATGTAGGCAGTAACTGACCTGGTAGACTCCTGGCAAAGATATTAAGTAAAAAAAAAAATAACAAATATATCGACAAGATAAGATCTAGAACAAACGAGATCCAATATAGGGATCCAGATATTGCAAGGACGTTCCAAGAATTCTACAGTGAGCTTTATTCCATAAATAGAAATGTAACAACTAAGGAGAGGGAACAAAAACAAGCGAAGATCAAAAATTACCTAAGTGAAGTGGGAATGACTAAATTATCGGAAAATGAGCATACCACACTGGAGTCCCCTATTACAGAGATTGAAGTTAGAAAGGCAATTAGAGAAACACAAGTAGGTAAGAGCCCAGGACCGGATGGGTTGACAGTGCTTTATTATAAAAAATACCAAGACTATCTAATCCCTAAACTGTGTGCCTATATGAACGACATAGGAGACAAGGGGGAAATGAGCAGAGAAGCCCTGGCAGCCAATATTACGGTTATTCAAAAAGAGGATAAGGATGCGACAGTTTGTTCAAACTATAGGCCTATTTCCCTGCTAAATGTGGATACTAAATTATTCGCAAAAGTGATTGCGAGCAGAATGAAGCAGGTAATAGAGAAAATCATACATCCGGACCAGGTGGGGTTTATTAGAGGTAGACAGGGACGGGATAACAGCATCAAAACCCTCCTAGTAGCCCAGGAAATCAAAAAGAGCGGAGTCCCAGGTCTACTTCTATCCATAGACGCTGAAAAAGCGTTTGATAGAGTAGACTGGGACTTCATGATGAGTACGCTCGAGGAGGTAGGCTGTGGGGAGAGGATGTGTAAATGGATTAGGGCCTTATACTCAAGACCATCGGCAAGAGTGAAAATAAATGGGACCTTCTCGGACCCAATCGACATGTACAATGGTACAAGGCAGGGGTGTCCAATCTCCCCCATGCTCTTCCTGTTGACGTTAGAACCCCTTCTATTAAGGATAAGACAGAATAGGGATATTAGTGGGGTCGTAATAGGGAATATGGAATACAAACTGGCCGCCTTTGCAGATGACATCCTGCTGTATATAACCCAGCCAAGGATATCCCTACCAAATATCATGGCTAACCTAGTAGAATACGGAAAGTTATCAAATTTCAAAGTAAACCCAACTAAATCTGAAGCACTTGAGATAAACCACTTCAAGGAGAGTGACCACTCCTACCAAAAACACTTCCCCTTTGTGTGGGGGAAAAAAGAACTGAATTATCTGGGGGTCAAAATCACTACATCAACCGAAACGCTATACCAAGCGAACTTTATAGCACTGTTAAACGAGGTAAAAGCTGAATTGAGTAGAATTCATCTGGGTCAACTATCCTGGGCGGGAAGAATCAACATATATAAAATGGTTATACTGCCGAAAATAACTTATAAAATGCAAATGATACCAATAACACTCCCACATACATACCTCAGAAGGCTACACTTAATGTTTTCAAAATTTATTTGGAGGGGAAAGTCACCTAGATTAAAATTCTCACAATTGATTAATACTAAAGGTAAAGGGGGATGGGGAGCACCAGATATAAGGAAATATTACGAAGCTATCGCTATAGCCAGAGTGACTGAATGGGTCAAAAACATAGAAAAACAATGGGTAGTAATAGAAAATAAAATTAGTGACACTAAACTGGATAAGATTATATGGATTTCGCCTCAACAGAGAAAGTACAGCACTGAAACGCATGCAATCACTAAACACGCACTTAAGATATGGGACACCCTTCACAGAAAGGAACACTGGGAGTATAACTCACCCTTAATGCCACTTAAAGATTTAGAACAGTTTGCACCAGGGAAAGAGGAATGGTTTGGTAAATGGTTACTA
The DNA here is from genome assembly GCF_042186555.1 of Aquarana catesbeiana. Lineage (NCBI taxonomy): Eukaryota > Metazoa > Chordata > Amphibia > Anura > Ranidae > Aquarana > Aquarana catesbeiana. The sequence goes on along the minus strand of NC_133336.1, from coordinate 67,035,887 downwards.
GAAGAAAATATACAACTAAAAGACATAATGCATAGGGGTCGAATATGCTCATTCCAAGAGATGCAGGACAAAAGAGATATGTTAGTCATTAACCCCTGGCGCTATAGCCAATTAAAACACTATGTTGGTTCACTCCCACAGCCAATAAGATCGGTGGATAATTTAACACCACTAGAAAAAATATGCGTGGATAGAGAGGAGAGGGGAGGGGGGGTTTCTCCCGGATATATAAAGTTCTAGTTGATTTAGAAAGGTTAGAAACCCCGGACTATATAGGGAAATGGGAAAAGGAGTTAGGGAGAAATCTTACAGATACGGAAGTCTCCCTGATCTTGAAAAGAGTCTCAGCCACTTCAGTTAATAGTAAACTCCTAGAATTAAATTTTAAATGCCTGACCAGAATGTACCTGACCCCCGATCGGGTGCATAAAATACATAGGGATAAGTCGCAATTTTGTTGGAGGGGCTGCTCAGAGATGGGGTCAATGGCCCATATCTGGTGGCTATGTCCGGAAATGAAAAGGTTTTGGGGCGAAGTAAGAAAATTTATCAAAGTGATAACAAACTTGGACGTCCCAAATGACCCTTGGATCTGTTTATTCCACATGAGTGATATGCCGACTAAAACATATCTCAGAACACTTTTGCCACATCTTATTGATGCAGCTAAGAGCTTAATCCCTAAGTATTGGCAAAGGAAAGAGAGGCCAAAGATGAGGGAATGGTTTAATAAAATTAATGAGATTCAGTGCTTGGAGTACCTAAGATTTAGCGAAGGGACAAAAATGGGGGCCTTTGAAACAAAATGGAAAGACTGGGAAAAATTTAAAGAATCTCCAAATGCGGTTGAGATGTGGTCTACATAAGTAGAGGAATGCAGAGGACTGGATGGATATGGTCTCGGGGGGGGGGGGGGGGTGGGGGGGGGTAGGGGGTGGGAGGGGGGGATGTGTAAAAGGGAAGCATTAGCTATCGTTGGGATAATTATGTATCCTCTTTTGTTTTGTAATATACTAAATTGGAGTACCAAGCAAATGTAAAGCCACGATGATGTGACGATAAGATGGGAAAGAAATTTGAATTTTAATATTTGAAAAATCTTTTCCCGGGAGAAACCTTCAAGCTGAAGTGGCAAAAAAAAAAAAAAAAGCACACAGTTGCAGTACACGTTTACTTGTACACGTTTACTGTTTTACCTGCCAAAAGAATTGTAATTCTGGATAGCTTTTAGTCTTATGATTAACACTTGTTTGCCACACTGCCCAGTCAGGCAGGCAGGGTTGTGGATAAGAGGGTACCACCTGTCCTCCTCTATGGGGCCCAGGCAGCTGGGTGAATCAGATGTAGACAGGGAGGGTGATAGGCATGGCAGGGGGGCATTTACTGGAAATGGTCCCCTGTATGGCTCTCTGCAGCAGCTGAAAGCTGGCTGCTTCTTCTTCATCTCCTGATAGCTTTCAGCTGCTGCAGAGAGAGCTGTACAGGGGATTGGTTACAGTAATTGCCACCCCCTCTGCTGCACCAATCACCCTCCCTGTGCACCAAATGTTTCCCCCTGCTGCCCAGCCCCCACGTGTGCCCCCCACCCCTGCAGTGCTGCTGGCTTCCCTCCTCTCCTTCCCACCAGCAGCTGCAGGCACACAATAGGATCCGTCAGGACAGAGAGTGTGAATGAGAGATCTATCCATTTCCCCAGCCATGCAAAACAGCTTAGATTGCCTAATCTTCTGCTGTCGGCTATTGTATTCTGACGGCTGGCACCAGAAACTGTCAGAATACCCAAACAGCGACTGCAGCTGATTGGCTGCAGTCACTGTTCAGCCTAACTTTTTTTCATCCTTCCCCTTTTGATATCTAATCAACTTGTTGAGCTGGGTGGTGTTGGCAGGGCCCCCCGCAGCTCAAATATGAGCCTCGTATGGCCAGCTTAAGTCTTTTTTTCTTGCCAACATGTTCAACACCTGGTTGGCTGCTAGTGCTAACCCTCCCCCAATTTCCAAAGTCAAATTTAAGCACTTACACTAACTGCATTTAAAAATACATCTCAATATGTTTAAAAAGATATATAACTGCATTACTCCCACCCTCCCCGTTTTTTTTTTTTTTTTTTTTCTTAACCCAGCTTACCTTTTATTCGCTGGGTTATCCCCAAAAAAATACTTGCTCAACTCCAGTGGGGTTCTGTAGGGATCCACCAAGCTGCCATGTTCTGTGATGTCAATGGGAGCGGACTGTCTCTTCCAAGTACTTGCAGCTTGCTCCCTAATGACGTGCATTATCCATGGCGAGTCATTATAACATGCCATTGCACATGCACAGTAGGGTACCCCAAGACCTCCCAGAATGCATGACTGCGGACTAAAGAAACATCATTCTTACCTAGGGGATAAAACCAGAAATGCGGGAAAGGTTTCCCAAGATTGGAAAAAAACAACAATTCTGGCTTCCTTAATGTTCCCGTGTTTAATATCTATCCTGTATAAATTTTTCACATGTGTAATGGTTGTACATAATATGGAGCATGTTATGTTTGTCACCAAATGAAATGCACCTTAGTAAATTGATATGAATGCAGTAAAAATTTATGAAAATAAATTTCCGATTGAAAGATGATAGGAGGGTAGGGGTAGAATAATAGAAAGTGGGTGGGATGGTTTGCCTTAACTGATGTATTTTTATATTTTCCTAGAGTTTAGCTTTACTTCAACCCAAATAAATGTGAAGTTCCCAGGATAGTGTCCTTGTAACAGAAACCACAATTTATGCAATCCCCATCTGCACTTATTGTGACGAATTTGTCGTGTTTATTCATCACGCGCTAAGCTTTTGTGCTCTCTCCATTATCTCAGAAGATTGAATGGGTGTCAGTGATAAAGTTAATATGAGGGGGGCCATGCCAGGGTGAGGCAATGGTGGCATGGCACAGCTGTCAAGCAACTGCAGTATGGAAATTTGCCAGGTGCATACTCCAGATAGAATAAATATCTCCTCTCATCCCTCAAGATAATGAAAACAAAATGGAAAACTAATGAAAGGAGCAGTTGTTTCACCCTCCCGTGTCCAGCACATTGCGAGGAGTGTGCTGCAGACAGCTGAAGATTCTCTTCGAGTAATGTCAGTGCTTTCTCTGTGCTGATGGCTTGGCAGTGCTCGTAGGAAGAGTGGCCTTGATGGTGACCAGGCGTTCTGTTTACAGAATATGTGCTGTTCATATGAACACTTGGATAGGTGAAGTCTGTAGGCTATTATCTATAAGGAGGAGACTGGCTAAACACTCCTTGTGATGGCAAATTCTCAGGAGACACAATGGTGAATGGCTAAAAAATATTCAGCAAGTCACTGGAAATTTGGTCTGAGGTATTTGCTACCAATAGTGGCTATGATGATTGTGTGATGAGCCAAGATCATCTGGATTTGACAATGAATATCCTTTGGTGGGTGACTGGGTCAGAGCAACTCCAAACCTGCAGCTCTTGTGGGATGTTTCCAGTCTGCAATGGTTGGGACCTACCACCCCTGGTCCAAAGAAGAAAAAATCTGCAATAAAGTCATGGGCAGCCAAGGCTCATTGATGCACATGGGGAGTGAAGGCTAACCCGTGTAGCCTGATCCAGTAGAGGAGCTACCGTAGCTCAAATTGCTTAAAAAGTTAGGAGTGCATTGCAGTTTGTTGTGAGTTAGGCTGCGTAGCCACAAACTAGTCAGTGTGCTCATAATGACTTGTGTCCACAGCCAGAAGCACCTACATTGGGCATGTGACCATCGGAACTGGACCATGGAGCAATGGAAGAAGGTGGCCTGGTCTGATGAGTGATGTTTTCTTTTGCATCATGTAAATGGCCAGGTGCGTGTGTTCACTTACCTGGGGAAGAGGTGGCACCAGGATGCAATATTGGAAGAAGGCAAGCCAGTGAAGGCTTAAAAGATCTGCTACTGATGGCTTAGTTCCACATACTACAATAGAGCTGCACGATTATGGCCAAAATGAGAATCATGATTTTTTTGCTTAGGATAAAAAGATCACGATTTTCTCACGATTCTTGCCGCATAAAATCTTTTACATCATACAAAAAAAATGGGCTAACTTTACTGGTTATTTTTTTTTTTGTTATTATTTAGTTCAGTAGCCTCCCTGGTGGTATGATTATGTCAGATTTTTGCGTCTCAAAGCGGTACAATTATTTTGCATAGAAATTTGGCATTTTATATTGTAGGCCTGTAATTCTTAGCAATAACACGCTTAAATCTGTCCACCAAGAGTCTAGTAGATATCCCGGGTATGATGAAGTTTGAAACACAAAATTATAATATAATAAATAAATATAAATAATTATAAAAAATAATATAATAATAATTAAAATAAATTTCCCTGCGATTCACTACCTCTCAATTCTGCAAGTGTTCTAATTTACTATCGCTGTTTTCTAGCTGGTCTAAAACCACTTTTGACGTAAAGGGACACTTTTTGGTTGCTATGGACAATCTCTAGTTTCCAGGCAGAAAGAACAGTATATATAATATAAAACTGCATGCAGGGCACTGGACAAAGCACTGGGGACAAAAGGGATGTGAAATGATTTCATACAGTAATGTAATCTGTAAGATTACAGTGTACTGTATGTGTTATGATTTTTCATTTTTTTTGATTTGCCGCCCGGCTCCGCCCCCGTGCGTTGCGAAGCTCGCAGGGAACGGAGCCCGGCACAGAGCGGCTTCGGGTGGAGGACAGAGCCCACGGACACAGCGGGGGGACATTGCAGGATCCTGGGGACAAGGTAAGTATACCACACCAGACACCTGTAATGCAATACCAAGTGTCACTCGGGGTTACCGCTAATGGTGCTGAAATTGAACCCCCGAGCCACACTCGGGAAAACTGCCAGGGGGGTTAAAGTGTAAAGTTTAATTTTTTTTCCCAAAAAAATCCATTTGAACGACTGCTGCGCAAATACAGTGTGAAAAAATATTTCAACAGCCACTATTTTATTCTCTAGGGTCTACTAAGAATATAATAATATATATATATTTTTTTTTTGGGCTGGAAGTGCCCCCCTCGACTCATGCAGGCAGATGGCGGTCGGTGTGTGATAATACCGTTCGGAGGCTATTCCAGCTTTCAAAAGCCGCGCCTCCTGCTCGTCTGTGATAGGCTGAACACTCCATTTCCCAGCTGTCAGTGTACAGCCTATCACGGACATTCTCTCATCCTCGTCCATGGTATGAGAATGAGAGCATGTCCGTGATAGGCTGTGTTCTGCCTATCACAGGTGAGGAGGAGGCGTGGCTTTTGAACAGTGGAATGGCCGCCAAAGTGTATTATCACACGCTGATTGGAGGATGGAGATCACCACAGGTAGGCTGCACAGTGACACAGGACACATGCGCAGGACACATGCGCAGGACACATGCGCAGGACACATGCGCAGGACACATGCGCAGGACACATGTGCATATGCGCAGGACACATGTGCATATGCGCAGGACACATGTGCATATGCGCAGGACACATGCGCACATGCGCAGGACACATGCGCACATGCGCAGGACACATGCGCACATGCGCAGGACACATGCGCACATGCGCAGGACACATGCGCACATGCGCAGGACACATGCGCACATGCGCAGGACACATGCGCACATGCACAGGACACAGGACACATGCACAGGACACATGCACAGGACACATGCACATGCACATGCACAGGACACATGCACAGGACACATGCACATGCACAGGACACATGCACAGGACACAGGGCACATGCACATGCACAGGACACATGCACAGGGCACATGCACAGGGCACATGCACAGGGCACATGCACAGGGCACATGCACAGGGCACATGCACAGGGCACATGCACAGGGCACATGACACAGGACACAGGACACAGATAGGCTGCACAGGACACAGGGGGGCATGCAGCTGCAGATGGGCATTGTTGACCCTCTTTTTCCACTTACAGTAGCTGCTGCATTTCACACCCTCGTCTTATACTCGGGTCAATAAGTTTTTCCCAGTTTTTTGTGGTAAATTAGGGGCCTCGACTTATACTCGGATCGACTTATTCTCGAGTATATACGGTGTGTGTGTGTGTGTGTGTGTGTGTGTATACATACATACATACATACATACAATGTGTATGTATGTATGATTGGGGGTTTTTAAGTAATTTTCTAGCAAAATAAAAAACGATTTTAACTAGAAACCAACAAATGTCAAAAAAGGTTTAGTGTTAAAGTGGTTAAACTTCCCTCATTTACACACCAAAGATCTAAAGGACAAATAGTTACAATGTTGATACTTAAGTTCCACTGCTAAAGAATGTTGTGATTCTTGGCAGACTGTACATTTTTTTTTTTTTTTTCCTTTCTTTTGACGGCTGTCAGCTTTAGCAGAGCAGAAAATTCTTTGCATAGAAAGAATCGGGAAATACTTTGTCAAGATCGCAACGGGGAAAAAATCGTGATAACGATTAATCGTGGAGCTCTACAGCATACCTTCAGTTATCTAGTGACGTCAGGGCTGTTTTGGTGGCATAAGGGGACTTACCCAATACTTGCCAACCACGCACTGTAGTTTTACTGCTGCAGTGTGAGCCAGCTGCACAGAATCTCTTGTTTTATACGGGATTTTTCCCCTTCTGGGTAGGGAGCACCCGCCCAGCTTTGATGTCACTGGCTCCAGTACATGCCGATCAGTGGTTCTCAGTCGATGATTCATGGCTGGAACCCGCCAAATGTTGGAGCGAGTTACAGGAGAGCGCTTTGTGTATGTTACCTACACAAAACTCTCTTCTGACAGCGGCAATGTGCCGGTTTGTGTGCAGGGAATAAAAACCGGTACATCCCTTAGTAAAATCAGCACACATAGTAAACGTTGTTACATACTCTTAACCCTTTCACTGCCCCAGATGTTAACCCCTTCCCAGCCAGTGTCATTAGTACAGTGTCGGTGTATATTATTAGCAATGATCACTGTATTAGTGTCACTGGAGATGTCAGTTAGTGTCAGATTGCCTGCCCTCCCACTATAAGTCACTGATCACCGCCCTTACTAGTATTACATTTTAAAATAAAAAATCCAGTATATAGACGCTATAACTTTCACGGAAACCAATCAATATACGCTTCTTGGGACTATTTTTAACCAAAGACATGTAGCAGAATACTTTTTGGTCTAAATGCATGGAGAAATTTGATTTTTCTAAAATTTTTTTTATTGGATATGTTTTATGACAGAAAGTAGAAATTTTTTTTTTCAGAATGTATTATATACTTTTTGTTTCATTTATAGCACAAAAAATAAAAACCCAGTGGTGATCAATACCACCAAAAGAAACCTCTATTTTAGGCAAATAATTTAAAACTGGTTCTATGTTAGAATTAGCAAGATTCCTTTACTATCTATCCCAATGATGGTAGTACTCATGTTTGGAAAATGATAAGAAATTAACCTGATGGAAAATCATTTACCAGTAAAAAGCTCAAAGTTACTTTCTTGCTCTATCCAAAAAAAACAACTTCTTAATTCTTCCTTTGCATGTAAATGTCATACATGGTCGGTGTGGAGGTTATATTGCTCATCCTATGTCCTGGGTGGCACGAGATAATGAAACCCCTGACTAGTAATAGAAGCACAGTGGAGTAAGGGATTACTGAGATTGCGATGCTGGAAATCTTGTAGTATTATCACTAAGACGGCGTGGGAGGGGAGCGTTGCTTCCTGCACAGCTGGCTTCGTTTAGCTGATAAGAGTTACAGAAAATTGTAATTCGTTAAATAAGAAAATTTAAGTGGTATAATTATTAGATTATTCTTCAAATTGTCTAGTAGTACAGTCAGCTCTGCTATCTTTTCTTGCTTAGTGATTTGCTAAAGGGCAGCTTTTGATCAATTCATATTTTATCTCATGCCTGCTAAGCAAAATTGTAACATCCTACTCATAGACATTAGGTGGTCATTTCCTTATACTAGGAATTCCTTATACTAGGAATACTGTATGTACTGTAACCTGCTGGGTTGAACGTACAAAAAAAATGAATAGTGTGTACCAAGCTTTAAAATATAGCTAAACCCTAACTGAATGATATTTAAAGTGGTTGTAGGCTCTGCTCCTGCTTGCTGTGTGGAGGTGGGTGTGTCCCTTTCCTCCAATCCGCTCTCAGAACTCTCCTCACTGAGCTCTGCGGAGTGTACCTTCAGCTTTCCTCCCCTTTTTTTCGCAACTCTCAGACAAGCTTTGTAATTCAGCGCTATGAACAGAGCTAGAGAAGTTAGTGCTGCAGATAAACAGGTACAACTTATGTAGCAGGATTTGTTTCATCCCTGAGTATCGCCTGAGGCCAGTCACTTCACTGTGTATATGTAAGGGTTTACAACCACTTTAAAGTGGAATTTCTACCTAAAACAAACTATTTAAAAAAATGTCCCCTCCCACTCCTGTTACCTATGTTGCCTAATCTTTGTTAAACAAAAAAAGTGCATATGTACCTATTCTCAGCCAGCTTTAGTCTTGTCATGTGATCCCCCATGTCAGGCGGCTGCAGAGGAGGGAGAGATTGACAATGACTGGCAGTGCTTGGGAGCAGTGACGTCACCCATAAGCTCCTATAGCCCATCTGTTGTCAGCGCTCCATCCTCTCCCCTGCAGCTGCCACTTGCAGACTCAAACCATGTGACTGGAATGGAGCAGGTGGAAAATAGGCAAGTGTAAACTTTTCAGTTACACAGGTTAGACAGCATAGGTCTTAGAGAGGGGAGAACATTTGTAAGACTAGTTAGGTTTAGGCTGCAATTCTACTATAATATTATGTTTGTGTTTAATGTATTTTAAGCATGTTATTTACCTGTAAAAGTTTCCCTTGTATAGACATCCAAAAGCTCAGCGACTTCTACTGGGCGACGTAGTTTTGGATGTGCTGTCGCATATGTAACACGCTATAATATTCCCTTTCACTCCTCCCCTGGCAGCTACATTAAAGTTTATGTAGGGAGGGACAGAACAGCTGGGCCAGCACAGGCCGTAATTAGATACTTCCAGAAGAGGAGAGGGCTAGGATGTGCAAAGAGGATTGGGCTGTGCAAGGGAACTGTTTCTTCTGGTATAGTCAGAATTCTAGCAAATAAAGAGGCACATTGCAAGCCAATAAAAAAATTGTTTAATGGAAAACGCTGTAAGTAAGCATTTACTATATTTTATTTTTTTCTGTGAATGAATATAGCCAGCACCAGCTGTGGCTCTTGCGATACTTTTTACTTTAGGGGGTACAGCATACAATCCTCCAGGCTCACGCGTATCGACCCTAGGTGGGTCTTAAAGGAGTTGTAAAGGCAGAAGGTTTTTTTTAATCTAAATGCATTCTATGCATTAAGATAAAAAAACCTTCTGCGTGTAGCAGCCTCCCCAGCACCCCCTAATACTTACCTGTGCCCCATCTCTCTCCAATGATGTCCACGAGTGTCTTAGCCATCTGGGAATCTCCTCCTGAATGGCTGAGACACAGCAGTGGTGCCTATGTCTCCTGTGGCTGTCAATCAAAGTCAGCTAGCCAATCAGGGGAGGGAGGGGGCAGGGCCAGGTCAGGGCTCCATGTTTGAATAGACACGGGGAGCTGCGACTTGGCTCGGGTGCCCCCATAGCAAGCTGTTTGTTGTGGGGGCACTCGACAGGAGGGAGGGGCCAGGAGCAGCGAAGAGGGACCCGAGAAAAGGAGGACTCAGGCTGGTCTGTGCAAAACCACTGCAACAGAGCAGGTAAGTATAACCTGTTTGTTTTTTTTGTTTTTTTTAAAACAAGACTTTACAATCACTTCAATCAGATAGAGATAGAGATCGATCTATCTATCTATCTATCTATCTATCTATCTATCTATCTATCTATCTATCTATCTATCTATCTATTATCTCATACGGCTATATTCATTCATATACATGTGTTGGAGCTGACCACATTTGCAGACATGGATACCTAACACAGGTGAACAGCAGCTTGTTGCATATTTTTATAAGTCGGTGACAGGGTCTCTTTATCTAGAAAAAAGAAGTTTGTCCTACTTCTGTCCCTGCCATGCAGCATGCATGATTAGCAATGTATTGATCTCTCCATGGCTAATGGGTGAGCAGCCATCTATACATTCTGCAGTCGGGTATTAGGGAGATTAAAGTCTCCATCCTCTGTGCTGCCTTTGTTAAATGTTGCAGGGCGTGATGGAATAAATGACATCAGTGGGCAGCCATCCCTGCAGGGCACAGGACTGTATTGTACCTCTGCTGACAGCTGTCCCCACGTATTACCATGGGGCCGCTCTGGCAATACAATAGAACCCAAGTGCTTTCTCTTCCTCTTTTTTTCCTTTTTAGATTTGTTGATGAAAGCCTTGCTTGCACTACGTATGAATACAAACTTATTAGATCATTTTTTTTTCTCAGAACAAAGATACAAACACTGTGATGTTGGTCATTAAAATGATGATCAATCCCTTTTGTCATTTTCTTTGCCATGAAAGTTGTGTTACTTATCATTTATAATATAAAAATTAAAATGTTTCAATATTTAAATCAAGTACAGTAGAAGCTTGGATTGAGAGTAACTTTGTTCGAAAGCGTTTTGCAAGAGCAGCAGAATTTTTAAATGAATTTTGACTTGATATACAAGCAATGTCTTGATATATTTTTTTGGGGTGTGTAGTGGTAGGGGGCGCTGTATGTGTTCAATTATAACCATCCTTATACATACACAGTTTAAAGTGCATAGGGCTAATTATTAATAATAATAAATTCATAAATCCTGGCAATCCAGTGCCGAAATTAATTAATGATAGTGAAAAAATTATTGCGTCAAAAATAAAGTCCATAAATAAATTTAGGTGCAACTTCAATTCTTAAAACCATCACCAGTACCAGACCACCATGACCACCTGGTAGCTCGTGCTCAGAAGTGAACACACATGTAAGTCCCGCCCACATATGTAAACGCTGTTCAAACCACACATGTGAGGTATCGCCGTGTGCGTTAGAGCGAGAACAACAATTCTAGCACTAGACCTCCTCTGTAACTCTAAACTAATAACCTGTAAAAATTTTTAAAACGTCACCTATGGAGATTTTTAAGTACTGAAGTTTGGCACCATTCTATGAGTGAGCGCAATTTTAAAGCAAGACATGTTGGGTATCTATTTACTCGGCGTAACATTATCTTTCACATTATACCAAAAAATTGAGCTAACTTTACTGTTTTGTTATTTTTTAATTCATGAAAGACTTTTGAAAAATTATTGCGCAAACACCGTGCGAGATAAAAAGTTGCAATGACCGCTATTTTATTCCCTACGGTGTCTGCGGGGTTCTGAGTAATTTTCTAGCAAAACATTATGATTTTTACATGTAGGAGAGGCGTGCCAGAATAGGCCCGGTATTGAAGTGGTTAATCATCAACTATGTGAGTTGCTAAATGTTGTACCTTCATTAAATGTAATCATATTCCTACACTTGGAGGCGCCTCTTTTTATACTCTGTAGCTCCTGCTGTATTTTGCTTCTAATCCCCTTGTGGAGGCTGCCATTTGTGGATGGACACTTTATGGTTACACAACCTATTACATTACTATAATCTTTTTATATAGACTATAAACTGAAGGACCTATGAATAAATGGTTGTGAATCATCTGAGATTCCATTATTTCTTATTGGGAAATTTGCTTTGCTGTAAGAGTGCTGTGGATTACAAGCTTCCGGAACGAATTATGCTTGCAATCCAAGGTTTTACTGTATTTCTCTTTTTGCCTTTTGTGGAGTCGTCTTTTTTATTTATTTTTTTAATAACTGGCTGACCATACCAAAATGGTGCATAACATCCAAGTTTTTGTTTTTGTGGTTTTTTTTTTTAGATGGTAATGGACGTTTAAAAATGTGTAATTGTCTACCTATTGTCATGCAGGATTTGATTTGGATTTGATTTACAAATAAAACTTTTTTTGCAGCAATATAGGCAAAATTCTTTACTGCATGAGCCTTCACTTTAAAGGAGAAATACAGTCAAAGCTTGTTTGGCTGTACTTCTCCTGTGAATCACAGAAGTGCAGTTTGTTGTGCACTCCTGTGACCCATTTTCAGCAGACAGCAGGCTGAAGCCCACTGTCGGCTGACGTCACAGAACCGGTCCAGGCTCAGGAAAGATCGAGACCATATAAAAAAAAATGGAAAGTTTCCCCAGGGGGGTTTTTTAGCAGCAAAACATTGTTATTATTATAAAAATAAATAATATAAAAATTAAAAGTAAATTCTAATGTGCGATAAATGTATTAAAAATTACAACCTCTGGTTCAGGTAAACAAACAACAACACATAACATCACTCATGGCAAGAATGCCACCATGAGAACATAGTTTGACAATTACATTTACAACATTAATAACATTTTATCCACATGAATACCTCAATGCATTTCGTCCCATTCTGGTCTTCTTCAGGGGGATTTGGATTCATTAAGTGGATGATAGGGTGAGGATGCATTGCACAAACCAGATTGTTAAAAGCATTCAAATGCAAAGATCCTAATGACCACGCATATTCCTTCTGTGCTCTCCAGGTGGACCCACAGTCAATCGGACTTGCAAGGGGCCACACGCTTGGTCCCGGAAGTGAGGATGGGGGGCAAGGCTCCTTCTTCCTCCAGGTTCCTGGGACGCTGCACAGGGCTGGGCTCTCTTGACTGCTTCCAACCCATTCATCTTTTGGTGGGAAATGCAGGAGATAGCATGTGTCATATGGTCTGGATCGGCCCACATGCCTGGACCGGCACCCAACCCAGCCTCTCGGCGAGCCACTGAGAGCCCTGTGGTCCATTGAGCATGTGGAGGCAGAGCAGAGAACCGATGACTGACAGTCATCAGCTCTCAGAGCTCCAAGAACCGAGTGATAAGTTAACCCTTGGCTCATGGCCTCCTTCCCTTCACAAAAAACAAGTAGCTTCTTATTACTGTAACTGATTTAAAAGGAAATTTGATTTAAAGTAATAATGTTGGCTGACTCTGCAGATACTGAAGTAGGAACGGGGGTCAGTTTATATGGCCATAGTTATGTGTGTAGTAAGACTGATTTAGAATTTCAGCTAAGAATCATATTTCTTGTATTTCATGTTGAAGCTATTTGTGACTTCCCCATTACAGGAATCTGCTACATTCCTCTTTCTGTGCAAAAAGCTTGCTTGCTGACATCATTTAGGACAGATGAAGGAACCCCAATAGCATATTGCAGAGAGACGAGTTTTGTATAAAGCTAAACATATATATGGTTTTGCGGAACTTGTCTGGTTTTAAGATGCATAGGTTGATTTTTAAAAGGTTAGAATGTCTGTTAAAACAGAAGTGTACCGCCTGTTCGCTTGTGACGCAATATGCTGAAAATATATATCTACACTGTATCTGACACTCTTGACGTGTAGACACGAGTTGGGTCAGGAGTGTCCATTATTTTCTGGCCAGAAAGATGGAATAAATCTCCCATACCAGAGTTCTTTGTCTAATAATGTCATTACCGATATTCTGCTACTTTATTTGGTGCGTTGGCCGTGAGGGGGGAATATCGGTGTGACCTGTTGAGGCAGGTGGCACTGTTTTCCACCAGACCTACAAGGAGTGGTCCGAGAGGCCAGCCCTGCGGGCTATATCGTAGTCTCAAAAGGCGCCTTCTAGAACTGTTATCTAGGAGACTGCGCTGTGTCCCATTTGGTGGCCTGCTGTGGACGACCTTGGTAGCGTCAAAAGGACCTGGGAATCTGAGAAAAAGATAGCTGGAGCTCCAACGGGAACAGGTGAGAGTCTTTTTACTTCTGTTTTTGGATAACAGTCAGACAGCCAGCCAGCCTCTCGACGGATCGAGAGAAGGGAAGCCTGATCACCTTCCGAGAGAGACGTCCGTTCAGATGATTGTGCATCCCTCGAATAAATCCTCAGCCAGTCAGGAGGACTGTTCGTTCGGATGATTGTGCATCCCTCGAATAAATCCTCAGCCAGTCAGGAGGAATATCCGTCCAGATGATTGTGCATCTCTCGAATAAATCCTCAGCCAGCCAGTCAGGAGGAATATCCGTCCAGATGATTGTGCATCTCTCGGATAAATTCTCATCAAGTCCAACATCAGTTCCTGTACATGCCGGATTCCCCTATTCCCTTGCTGGGCAGAGACTTACTCGCAAAACTCAGAGCATACATATACTTCCAATCTGACGGACAGGCTATCCTAAAATTGCCCCATCCCTTTGAAGCCCGCATACTGCAAGACATCCCGGGACTATGGGCAGAAGACAACCCACCAGGATTAGCCAGACACGTTCCCCAATCCTTATTGAATTAAAATCAGGAGCCACTCCAGTCAGCCTGAAACAGTACCCAGTCCCTCTAAAAGCCCTAGTAGGAATACAAAAGTACTTAAACAAATTCCTACACTATGGTATTCTAAAAAACTGTCAGTCTCCCTGGAATACACCTCTACTCCCAGTACAGAAACCCGAAACAGCTCACTGTCGTCCTGTTCAAGACCTCAGAGCGGTCAGTCAGGCTGTAATGACCATCCACCCAGCGGTCACTAATGAACTGTTACAATTACTGTGGGAGGCAGGTTATAAGGTGTCCTGGAGAAAGGTGCAATTGTGACAAGAGACTGTAAAGTACCTGGGATTCAGAGTATCACAAGGACAGAGACAATTGGGAGAAGGCAAGAAAGAAGCTGTTTGTCAGATTCCCACCCCGACTACCAGACGGCAAGTACGTGAATTCCTGGGGGTGGCAGGATTCTGCTGAATCTGGATACCGGACTTTGCCACAAAAGCCAGACCCCTCTATGAATCCACAAAGGGGGGAGAAAAGGAACCCTTTCAATGGGGAGAACAACAAAACAGAGCATTCCAAGACATTAAAGTCTCCCTAATGCAGGCTCCTGCGCTAGGCTTGCCAGATAGCCAAAAAGTCTTCTATTTGTATGTCAGTGAAAAACAAGGAATAGCAGTAGGAGTCCTGACACAATACTCTGGGTCGTGGCAGCGCCCTGTAGCATACCTTTCAAAACAACTGGACACTGTAGCTCAGGGATGACCATCCTGCCATCGCAGCAACAGCCCTCCTTGTGGCCGAAGCTGACAAGTTGTCATTAGGTCAGGAGACTTATGTCCGAGTCCCACACCAAGTACAGGCATTAATGGATTACAAGGGAAATCACTGGTTTACTAACAGTCGAATGGTCAAATATCAAGCTATGATGTGTGCTGACGGAAGCAGTTCTGTAAAAGATGTTTATCCCCAGATATAGGCTCAGACAATGGCCCTGCCTTTGTCCACAAGTGCCTCCAGGAATTAGCAACAGCACTTAAGATTACTTGGAAACTACACACTGCATATAGGCCCCAAAGCTCTGGAAAAATTGAACTAATGAACCGCACGCTCAAGTCCCACCATCTCCTCCGCCTGTTACATAGACTTATCCCCTTCATCCCAGAGGAGGACAAAGCAGCAGTAGTTGGAACAATCATCAATTTCCGACTCGATTACGCTAACTCGCTCTATATAGGATTACCCCAATATCAGCTTGCGCGCTTACAACTCATCCAAAATACGGCGGCAAGACTGTTAACAGGAAAAAAAACCCTGGGAGTCAATCTCCCCATCCCTGAGGAGCCTACACTGGCTAACTGTAAAGAATCGGATCACATTCAAGACCCTCTGCCTCACCCACAAATGCATACAAGGAAACGCGCCTCAATACCTTCGAGAGAAAATAAAACACTACACACCCAATCACAATCTTCGATCATCTAACCAAAACCTCCTTCTCATTCCCAAATACCGCTACAAAGCAAAGGGAGAACGAAGGTTTGCAGTCCAAGGACCTCGACTATGGAACGCACTTCCGCCCCACATACGCATGAAAGAAAACCATCTGGCTTTCAGGAAAAAACTCAAGACCTTCCTCTTCTAGAAGCTGTCAACACCAACGCATTAGCGCCTTGAGGCGATTCAGTTCGCATTTGCAGCGCTCTATAAATTTTTCATTCATTCATTCATTCATTCACAACTGGCCAAGCTCTGTCAGGAAACCCAAATGAAATGGACCTTGATGTTGCCCATTGCTTTACTGAGAATTCGGAGTGCCCCAACAAAGAGGACAAATCTGTCCCTTTTTTGAGGTACTGTATGGTAGGCCCCCACCCATCATTAGAGGGATAAGAGGAAACTTGCATCAGATAGGAGGGGTAGTTAACCGTGAACTGATACAGAGACTTGGGGAGAGTAATCAAGACATAGGGAAATGGGTTCAAGAGAAACTTCCCGTAAGCTTGTCGAACCCAGTACACCCCCTTTAAACCAGGAGACACAGTGTGGGTAAAGGAGTGGTACTTAACCCCACTGAGGCCAAAATGGAGATGTCCTTACACTGTTCTGCTATCTACCCCAACAGCCATTAAGGTAGCTGAGGTGACACCCTGGATACACCACTCCAGGGTAAAAGGAGCTGCTGACCTCAGACTCCTGGCACAGTACAGTAGATCCCCAAGATCCTTTGAGACTGAGATTGACCAGAGAAATCAGAAGGAAGAACTCCAGCCCTGTGTTCAGCACACTCCTGGAAGCTGCTGAATTTACGCACGGCAGAAGATAGACAGACTGCAGCCCTGCAGCCAACACACTCCTGGAAGCTGCTGGCTCAACGCACGGCGGAAGATAAAGGATATCTACTAAGCTCTGCTCCAACCACACCCCGGACGCTGGTTGGTCTACGCACAAGCTGAAGCCTGAGGATATTCATCGGTGTAATGATTACAAAATCTTTATAACGAGACTGTTGATAGTCATAGCAGTGATACTTGCCGAGCTAAAAAGGGGGGGAGGGTAATTCATGTGACCCTTGTATAAGGACCACCAGAGTAGGATCCATAGCTACCAAGATGTTACTGTGGCACTCTCATTATCAATGCAAGGGCACAGAGACTGGTACTTGCATACATAATGGGACTACCTATTCAATGTGCTCCGTTGAATATCAGATAACCTGTTATAACCCTACTTATGCTCCCTATAAAACTTGGCTAACCATTCGGAGCTTTAGCTCCACCGGTAAGCTGGTAAACCATACCCTGATCACCAACTCAAGTATTGCAGAGACAAGTTTTAATTATTTTCTGATTCTCCCTATAGTGTATGGAGTGCTAATATTTTTACTCTTTTTGCATTCTTATTGTTACCATGGGCCAAGGGTCACTATCCCAGTGTTTTATAAGTTAATGAGAGACCCGGCTGGAGTCTCTCATTATCTTATAAATAAGGTTATAAAAGGTTGATTTTTAAAAGGTTAGAATGTCTGTTAAAACAGAAGTGTACCGCCTGTTCGATTGTGACGCAATATGCTGAAAATATATATCTACACTGTATTCACTGTATCTGACACTCTTGACGTGTAGACACGAGTCGGGTCAGGAGTGTCCATTATGTTCTGGCCAGAAAGATGGAATAAATCTCCCATACCAGAGTTCTTTGTCCAATAATGTCATTACCGATATTCTGCTACTTTAATACGGATTGACTTTGTTAATTTTTCCACCAATTTACACATTTTCTGCTTTTGCTTTATAAAAAAAATATATATTGAATTAGGACTTATGACTGATTTTATAATATTGAATTCTGTATTTCTTTAAATATATTTTCAAGAAAGGTCCAACAAAATCACTCATTAAAACGTTTGTCTCTTTCCACTCTGGTAAAGTCCTTTGAGTTTAAATGATGATGTATGTACGTATGTTCATACATACATTGAGAGAGTCTGAAGTGATTCAGAGCTTAATTACTGCAGCGAGTGTGGTCACCATTCCTGAACAAGTCCCACAATATTTCTCTGCCATCTGTTCCTGGTCTCAGATCCCGTTCAGCCTAGTCTTTAATAATCTGAGATGACATTGTGTTTCATGCCATATTAGCAGCATAAACTGTGGTGTCTTAATAGGAACTAAGCATCATATATCATCTTGGTGGGAGAAGTGAAGAAGCCTTTTCAAGGACATTTAGAAAATATGGGTTGTACAGTAGATTGTGAAGTGAGCTTTTTGCCTGTAAAATAAACATTTATGTAAATCAGGGTGATGAATGTTTTTACAATTCTTATTTTGGTCATGCAAAATGCATTGCATTTTCTACTTTTTTTCATAGAAAAAATATTTCTTAATTAATGGTATCAAAAATGTGTTTTTTCCTTCTAGTGTGGTAAATAATGCATATTAATATAATAGCCTACAGGTGGCACAATGAAGGTTTTTCTCCACCATTTCTGCCAATAATTTACTACTATACCGTGAATCTTCTGCTCTTCTATTTATAAAAATCACAGATGAATCGGACACCTCCTGCTCTGTTCTAGCTCAGAAGCAGTATGTGTTTTCAATTAGAGTAAAAAAAAAAGTGAGCATCTGTATTGAATGTTTGTTTCAGTTAGATTTACATAAGGTATTTGAAAAAAATAATTTTAGTAGAAAGCCCATAAGTAGACACAGGAGCTGTGGAGCTATGTGCTGGCTTTACATGGAAGTCCATGGTCATGCATGCTTGGGACAAGACACAGGACTGGGAGGATTCTGAAGAAAGGCTGTGCATTGATGGGTGGTCAGCAGGCCTTGAAAGAATAATCTCATTCTTCCAAAAAAGCAAGACAAATAAGGATCAAAAGTAAAAACGAGTTTTTCTTTCTTTTCAATCTTATTTTATTGCAAGGTAAAGGGAGAACAAATGTATTAATCACGTTACAGTATATTATACACATGTAGCTTACATATAGTATTGAGGTGAACCTTTACGAAATACGCACAATCCGAGGCAACTTTTCTTTAGGATCTCTGATGTAATAATGGTGTATCACAATGTAATTATATGCCACATAGATGAGTGAATAATAACATGCGGGCGGGTTCCAACATACAATTCGTCTCTAATGTAACGCAGATCCATGATGTCACGTGGACGAGTTTTTCTTTGTAGCCTGTTTCACGTGGGTGCTGAGGCCTGTAGTCTATGAATGGGTCGTGTGTTTATGCGGCTTGAGCTGCCAGGTGCTGCATGCAGGCAGCCAATGGGGACACAGCAGCTGCACAGACACGGCCACTCATCCCAATTTGACTGGCTTGCAAGTGAGCAGCCCTGGACACACGCTGTCTGCATTTGGAGTGCTGCTCACCCACATCCCCATGTCTGTAAAATATGGATGGGTGGCTGTGTATCTCAGTACTCTTACACCGGCTGCCTGCATGCAGAACCTGGTGGCTCAAGTCGCATAAACACATGATCCATTCACAGACTATGGTCATCCATGTCCGAGGCATATAATGTAATTTTAACTGTTGTTTTAAATATTGCCAGTAATGTTGCTGCTGTTTTTACTTTTTTTAACAACCAGGAGTGCTTTATTGTAGAATCCATATTTACAACAATATGTAATCACATTTTGTTACATAAAGAAAAATAGTATATTAAGTACATGTTTGTCATGAATTCACACAAAGTATATACCATGAACCAATGTCAAGAGAAGAGGGTATCCAGGACCACAGACGTTATCAAATACAATATATTCATTTTTCCCTGTTCAGTGGTTATATATTTGAATATTAGAGTATTAAGGGGAGGAGAGAACAGGAAAGGAGACAGGAAAGGGGAGAAGTCAGTGGGGGACATAGCCGGGGGCTGGGGGGGGGGGGGATTATGAGGGGAGGAGAGGGAAGAAAGCGGGGAGCCACTAACACTGGAAGGAAGCAAAGGTCATTCAGTCCATCCTCCACTCCACTGACCATGTCTTCTTGTCTAAACAGATGTCCATGTTGACCAAACTTTGTCGAATTTCCATGGGCATCCCCTGTTAATGTACGTCAGTTTATATAATGGCAGAGCAGCGTTTACTTTATTTACCCATGTAGCTACATCGGGGGGGATAGAGGAGGTCCATTTACACAGTATCTCCTTCTTAGCATAATAGAGCAGATATGAAATTAACAATTTACTGTGATGTGATCTCTGATCGTCATCATGTATACCCAGTAAGGCTAATTCAGGTGTCACGGGAACATTCAAGTCCAAGCGGACGTTTAAGTGATCAAATACTCCCTCCCAAAATGCTGTTTTTACTTTTAATAGAATAATTTTGACTCAAATCTTGGCACCACTTCATCTGATCCCCAGTGTGCATTATACTACTTGCTGTTTAAAAAGTTAGTGTTAATGAACACACAATTAACCTCCTTTATTCCCTATTTGCAGAGGAGAACGTTGCTGGCAATGGAGAAGGAAGATGAGTATGAAAGAAACAAAACCATAGAGAGCCTAAAAACTGCACTGAGGACGAAACCCATGAGGTGATTGCTTTTCAAACATTTATGAATTGTTTGTACTGGCTTATAAATGGTTTGTCATTAAAGGAGAATATTCCTTGCAAACAAGTAAATCCTAGCAGCCCTCATTTACCCTGCTTGTTATAGTCCTACCCCCATATCTTAGATCAGTCGGCCACCAGATCGTGTGGCTGTGACCTACACAGGGCAGCGTTCTGGTTGGTGAGGCTATTTAGTACTGCCAATGTGAAGCCTAGTCTCTCTCCACAGGTCCTAATGGGAAAATTGTCTCTTTTCAACCTGCAGGTTGAGGCTTTTTCTGTAGGGTGAATGGAGGATACACCGCACATTACAGTGTTGCAAGGACCAAAACCCCTGGACCCGGATAAAATATAGCTGCTAGAAATGGGGGGGTGAGCTGTTAGGATTTAGTACATTCATCCCGCAAAAGTTTTCCTGAGATGCTTTTTTTGTGTTATAAAATATCATGTTTAAACTTCAACTCCAGCCCAAAATATTTTGGTGATCTGTTTTGAATAAAGAGCAAAAGGATCATAACTTTTATCTATTTTTAGTGCTACTTATGCCTTGTTATTGGGTTGATTTCCCTTCCATTTGTCCGATGGTGGTGAAGCGGAGAAGGAGAGGAAGTGATTAGGGGATCATGATGTCCAGTTTCTTTCTCTAGAGCAGGTGTCTCCAAACTATGTCCCTCCAGTTGTTCAGGAACTACAATTCCCTTCATGGCTAGTCATGTCTGTAAATGTCAGTGTTTTACAATGCCTCATGGGACGTGTAGTTCCGCAACAGCCGGAGGGCCGTAGTTTGGAGATCCCTAATCTAGAGACACAGGGACAGAGAGTGAAGGAATCTTATAGGGTCACAAAGTGCACTAATAAAACTCAATGTCTTAAGGAAAGAAGAGCCTCTGTAGCGAAGGACATCCCTTATAATATCTGCCAGACGCTTGCGAGGAAGCTTGGTGTGCTCCTCAAAGAGGATCTGCAGTTTCCTTATTTACTTAAACTCCGCAATGACTGACCCCAGTGCTCCTAGAAAGCAGCATATGAACTTAAAATACGCATAAACGGACATTTAGGCAGGTTGGGACCTTGATGGCCCCAGTCAAAAAAACAGGCAAGAAAGGAACGTGGTAACAGATGACAAAGTTATGTGTCTCTGGACTGGTATCTTACACTGGGCTATAGACTTTGACAGTAATAATTGGCATTAAGCTGTCTCACGCTCCTCCATAACTAGAAGCAACACACATGTCTACATGCTCCCATCACTGAACAGAACGGCTGGACAGCAAATTAAAAGTAAAAATATCAGAACCAGAACCTTGCGATCCTTTCAGGATCTGCAAGATGCCTTTTGATTTGCGCAGACAGGCTTTTTTTTAGCTACTTACAAATACGCCATTATGCGCAGTCTTTGGTAACGAACCTTCAATTCTCCCCCCCCCTATCCGAATTTGAAAAAGTATGTCTAGAGGGCTCATCCCATAAAGGTATGATTTTGCGCACCTATCAGCTTCTGATCACGGATCTGTCGCCAACTGGACCGCGACATGCCTATATGCGTAAGTTGAAGCAGGCCCTGGGTGAGGATATACCCCTGAATATGTGGCAGCTCATATGGTCACAGGCCTCTAAGAGCTTCATCTGTACGCTGTATAAAGAAAATCAATATAAGATCTTATTTCATTGGTACCAAACCCCTGACCTGCATATACCCCTCTGCCGACCCCCGCTGCTGGCGCTGTTGTAAAGATAGGGGGACGCTATATCATCCCTTATTGGCAGACGTTACACTCTTTACTCCAATCCATCTTTGGTACCAGGGTGCCCTTCAACCCGAAAACTTTCCTTCTGGGCCTCCCACCCCCCTTTCTCTAAATTGCCCAAGTGCTAACAGCAGCGAGGTGTTTGGTGGCTCTGAAATGGAAAGAGAGGGAACGCCCATCACTGTTTGAACTGCACTCCAGGATCAGAGACGTTAAAAGAACAGAGTACCTGACAGCCTCCCTAAATGATAATCTTGATATGTTGGAGACCCCTACAACCTGATATCCTGTGAACCTTGACTTCGCAGAGGTTGCTTGCACTCATGGCTGGTGCCCCCCCTCAGGTGGTGCGGAGCTCCTAGAGTGGGTGGTTGTCCTCTTATCCTCTCCCCCTCACTACTCTCTTTCCCGTTTCTCCCCCCCTTTCTCTGACTCTCCCTATCCTTCTCACTATGCTCTTCTCCTCCATAAGTTCACACGCACTCCTGCAGGTTAGACTCTGTTGTACTACAAAAATTCTGACTCCTACTTAACTAATCTGATAATTCCACATATTGTCACTGGATGTATGCTTTGCATGTCTTTACCGAATTTTCCCACTGGCCAAAATGTATGTTGACTACCTGCCAGATATATTCTTTCTACAATAATGCGTGTCCTCTTATATTTTATGTTGAAATATTTTTGAAAATCAATAAAAATTGTCAGTTTTAAAAAAAAAAGTAAAAATATGCTGAGGGCATTTAGGGGATCAAAACAAACATGTTGCTTTGCTCTGAATTCGCTCACTGGTTTACTCTACAGGTACCTTGTCATGAGACTGGACATCTGCTACCAGTGTCCTCTGGTAAAAAATACCCTCTGCTTGGCTATCGCACTGGCCCTCTTGCTTCAGTTATTTGAATAACTTGCCTGGAAAAAGTTTGCAGAAAAGGACTTCTTATATATTTCTTATTTTCCTGATCTGCATAATTATGGGTTATCGGCTATGAAGATTTTGAGGTCCACTGCAGCATAACAACTAGGCTTTTTGCACTTCTCAAACAAATCAACAATGGACCCCGTGTATTTTTTGTGTATCAAATGAACTAATGTGTTCTAAAAATGCACTTTCTTTCAATATTGTCGCACAAGCAGTTTACATTGACATGCTTTGCCAACCTGTCTCTTGTAGTCATTGACATTTTTTGTTGCTTTACCTCACTTTTCTTTTTCTTTTTTTCAGGTTTGTCACCAGATTTATTGAGATGGATGGTTTAACATGCATTTTGAACTTCCTTAAAAGCATGGACTATGAAATAGCAGAGTCCCAAATACATACCTCTCTCATCGGCTGCATAAAGGCGCTGATGAACAACTCTCAGGGGCGGGCTCATGTCTTGGCCCATTCGGAGAGCATTAACGTGATTGCTCAGAGTCTAGCAACTGAGAACATCAAAACTAAGGTGGCTGTGTTGGAAATTATGGGTGCTGTCTGCTTAGTCCCTGGAGGACACAAGAAAGTTCTAGAAGCCATGCTGCACTACCAGAAATATGCCAGCGAGAGAACGCGCTTCCAGGTATGACAAAGTAATGTTCATTTAAAAGAGCAGCGTTCTTTTTGACATGAATAATAACTTGTACGGTGTCAACACATTTGCTGGCCTCCTAGTATGCTTCAAGGGCATGGAGGTTGTAGCTGAGCCTCTAGACATCCAACAGACCCTAGACTCCTGTCTAGGTTGCCTTGTGGATGATCTATGAACCGACATGCTGATTGAATGAGTTGTGTACTTCAGTCAGTATGTCTAGTAGAAGTAATTAGCAATATCGAGGCAAAAAATTGTACTCAACAAGTCATCACGTTGATTTTTTACATTATGTATGTGAATCAAAGGAAAATGGAAAACTCCTAAAATGTTTGAGTAGGGACCATGCAGCTCTCCCCTCCACATCATATATTGATTTTTTTTTTGTAGAACAGAAGTGCATGCACAGTGGTTGGCTACAAGTCTTTACCACATTATGCACATGTGCAGTGGCGGGGGGGGTGGGGCCTTAAAGCGATATTAAACCCAAAAGCAAACAGTGGTGTAGTGGTAGCACTCTCGCCTAGCAGTAAGAAGGGTCACTGGTTCGAATCCCAACCATGACACTACCTGCTTGGAGTTTGCATGTTCTCCCTGTGCCTGCATGGGTTTCCTCCGGGTACTCCGGTTTCCTCCCACACTCCAAAGACATGCTGGTAGGTTAATTGGATCCTGTCTAAATTGTCCCTAGTATGTATGAATGTGAGTTAGGGACCTTAGATTGTAAGCTCCTTGAGGGTAGGGACTGATGTGAATGTACAATGTATATGTAAAGCGCTGCGTAAATTGACGGCGCTATATAAGTACCTGAAATAAAATAAAAAGAAATAAAATATTGCAGTTTACCAATTCCTAAATGTAATGGCTGCATTTGATTTCCTTTTTTAAGCTTTCTTTCATCTGGTGATCTGGCCAGCAAGTCTGTTATTTTTCACCAGAACAAGCTCCTGCAAATGTATCAGTTTAGAGTGTTGGGACAAACCATTTACCACTGACAGGGGTGCTTACAATAATCCACTATTATTTATTAATGTAGAACCTTTATCCCAAAAGAAAAAAAACTGTTCTATCTGCTAGTGTAACTGCAATGTGAGCTGGAATTTAGCTTCAGTTTGTAAGTGTATCTAAATTTGCTAGTACAGCTAACACTTTTCACCCCTCAGACTGACAATGCCAAAGATTGCCATGTGCTCCTTCATCCAGAGTGAGGGCACCTTTATTACAGGTGGTGTTACTTTCCAGTTCACTAGATGAAAACTAAGAGGGAAAAAAAGCCTTTAAGTTCAAGCTGCAATATATTACATTTTTGTTTTAATAGCGCTTTAGCGCTGCACATTGGCCGAGCTCTCGCAGACCAATATCTGTTTGTGATCGGGAGCCAGTGGGATTGAGTTCTGATCATGTGACCACTGTAATCGCCAATCACAGTAATCACGTGATCGATTAGTCCACCCCATCTTCCCACATTAAGACCCAGTTAAAGGGTCACCCAAAGGGGCTGGATATATTAGAGGATAAGTTTGCCTTTTTGGAACATGTTACATGTTCCACCCGTATTTAGGGTGGAACATGTAACGTATTCCAGCAGCTGCCATTCCCCCTCTTGAATCTTACAGCAGTTTTATTATCTGATTCAGTGCATGGTGCCTTATGGTGTTCTTTTAAGGTATGTTCTATACGTCCTGGAGATAGAGGAGCAGTTGTTTGGATTTCTCCATATATTAAAAATAAAACCTATGTAATAATGAGCCCTTCTGATGATCTCAGGTTTTCATAATAATTTGTTGGCTGATAAAATGCAATGCATAGCCTTGGAGGGCTCAGGAAGACAAACATGTGGCAGCTTGGAGCTTTTGCTTTGCCAGCTTTAGAAAATCTATACTGATCTGAGAAACCATTGTCATGGGCTGCCATTGTGTTAAATGTTTATTTGTAAAATAAAGATGTTTTATTAATGATAAAACATCAGTTTAATTATGTATAAAAAAAAAATCAGTATAGTTTTTTTTTTATTTACTTTGTGGAGAATGCTGGACTTTCTAATAAAGCCTAGTACTGCCATTTAACTTGTTGGCCATTTCCCCCTCACTAAGCTTATACAGATACCAGGTCTGTTAGAGTAGTACAAAAGAAATTTACCTTACTTTGGGAATTTTAAAACTTTCCTGGAAAAATAAAATTAAAAAATGTTGTCCTAAAATGAATAAAGAAATTGCATACAACAAAATATTTTCCTTGCCTACCTAGGGCATGTTTGCATGGATTAATTCATTGGGTGACTTGATAACATGTAATAAGTGTTTATAAAAATTTCCGTACTTTAAAGATGCAAAACACTATTGAATAATAAAGTAAATAATTCCTTAGATTAGATTAATTGATTTAATTAGATTATTAGAATAGATTTAATTAGATTAGATTATTGAATTCTCCAAAATTTTGCACCTGATTTTCTTTGGATTAACACTTTGAACGTTTACACTAAATTTGGCCAATAGCAAAATGTATGTAGCACAGAATGTACTGTGTGTCAGCAACCAGTACCCTGCAATTTACACTTATGGCTTTTATTTTAATTCTTATTTTATATGGTTTTGCATGAAATATTACTTTTGCACTTATGGCTTTTTATAGGCATGTGTCATGAAACACATTGTAATTTATATAATGAGCACTGACCACTAATTAGATGCTACATAAAACAAAATGTAAAACACATTTTTGCCCTTTGCAGGCAGTAATTATGAATAATGAATTTAGTTCGTTGATCATAATTATGTTCCTATAATAAGTAAACGGTTTGTCAAAAAACTTGCTCCATGTAGAAATTGCTTAAGCTGATTTATATATACTGAAATCACGGCCATTGGAATGGTTGCTCAGGTTCCAGCTGTAATTTTTTTTTTGTGCAAGTTAGAAAGCATAAGCAAGTTGCTTTCCATTCTAGCTTTTCTTTACTTTTTTTTTTGTTTTCTTTTTGCATTGTTAAAAATTGTTGGTTTTGGATAATGGTTGGATGCTCACAGTATGATATTTGATACAAATTAACCACAATTATAATAATCTTAAAACCAGTCTTATGTAAGATACAGAAACAACTGCCTTCAACTCATTAACTGAAATGTTCTGTCAAAACATTTTTTTCGGTGTTAACAGTTATTTCTAGCTTTTAATAATACAAAAGAAGAAAAAAAGATATAAATGAATAAAAAATGTGTGTGTGTGTGTGTGTGTGTGTATATATATATATATATATATATATATATATATATATATATCTATCTATCTATCAATAAACGATCTAACTGAAACCATCAAAGCCGTAGGGAACAATTGAGAAATATATCGTACTTGCAATCATTTTTGTGTTATAAAGGGAAGTAAATAAGTAGGTAAATAACAATAAAAAAATGCATTTATGGCTATTCTTAGGTTTTTCTAAACCGTGTTATTTTGACTGTTATAATAACCATTTTTAATTCTGACACTTTTTAGACCCTGATTAATGATTTGGACCGGAGTACAGGAAGGTACCGTGATGAAGTGAGCCTTAAGACCGCCATCATGTCCTTCATTAATGCAGTTCTGAGCCAAGGAGCAGGTGTGGTAAGTATTTTCTCAATAATTATTGTGCTAGGGTGATGGTAGGTGTGCTTGGTGCTAATTGGCTGCTATGATTTTGTATTAAATACACTTGTACTGGCAGAGGACACTTCTTTCTGCATGTGAAGATGTCATTGTGCTGCAATGCCAGGACTCTTTATTACACCTGATTCCTCCACATGTTGTTTTTAGGATGTGGTAATGGATGAGTTAAGGCAGGTGTAATGTCCATTTATGAGGCAAACAGTGGTTTGCCTTCCTCAGGCTTTACTATGTATGGCAAAAGCAGCCCATCCACTGCTTGCAGTAGCCCTCTGTGCTTACCATTTTGCAGATCTCGGTGCAGTGCATATCTGCAGGACTGTGTCCTATTGAGATATTTTGCACTGTTCTTAGCAAAACTGGCAAATGCAGCCCCGTTGCAGGTGGATCTCAGACAGCCTTTTAAGTGGCTGTCAACCCCTGCCCTTTAGGCACAGACTGTTCATTTTTGAAGGTGTCGGGAATTCACATATTTACTCTCCACCCAATGCTAGAAAAATGGTTAAAGGTTTGTTTTTATTAATAAAATAGTTGATTTAGAAAAAGCAGATCTATGTCTGAGCCAAAACTTGTGTTTTATATTCAAGGAAAGCCTGGATTTCCGACTTCACCTTAGATACGAATTTCTAATGTTGGGGATTCAGCCAGTAATTGATAAACTCCGTGAACATGACAATTCAACACTTGACAGGTAATTGTATAGTTTTGTACATTGCCCTGGCATGTGCACCCTTCCTTTTTTTGCTGGTTTTAAACAGATTAGAGCAGCTGCAATGGTTGCATTATTGGATTTGGTGCAGACTGGAAGTCTTTAGCTGTCTCTCAAATGCAGTGTCTGGGCTTCTGGTGTGTTGCTGTACCTTTGAGAATGGGGCCGCCTCCTTTTCTCTGTGCATTGCTATATTCTGTATGTCTCATAGTTTGGAACTCAGTTTCGATTTAGGGATCACACTTATCTGAGGTCCTTTGATACAGCACTGTGGCTACAATGTGTATTTGCAAATGTATGAAACCAATACTACTGCTTTTAACCTGAGTAATTGAAACAGATTAGTTAGGTTTATTTAACGTGCTAGCTTTGTATTGTGTTCTATGCTGCCCTGTCAATGGGCACCTTGCCCTTTAAAATAAATAATTAATATTTTTATAGTGCTTTTCTCCCTGGGGACTCAAAGCGCTTTATCTGTTGTTGGGGCAGATGATGAAACAGCCATTTTGGGTGCACTCGTTACAATATCACATTAAGGCAATTTTAGGCAGGAGCTGATTAACATATGCCTCGTTTCTACTGAGCGGATCGGTTCGGTATGGTACGCTATTTTGAGTGTTTCCATTATGAAAGTGGCCCATACAACCGAACCGAACCGCACCATTCTGGGTCCTGCTTCAGATGTGGAGCCATAGAAAATGGTACGGTGCGGTTCGGTTAGGGCGGAGCTACGATACATTCCACTGATTGGCGGACGTGTGACGCCATGCTAGGCATTTTTTCTAAACCCACGTATGGCCCCTGGCGGTCCGACTTGGAGTGGAAACGCTCACCTGAATAGTCCGGACCATTCTAGGCCTTCCAAACTGTACCGACCCGAACCGATCCGCTCAGTGGAAACGAGGCAATACTAGTATGTCTTTGGAGTGTTGGGGGAACCGGGTGTACACGGAAGAAACTCACACAAGCATAGGGAGAACATGTCCTTTTCCAGTTTCAAATAGGTTAAGGAGGCTGCCATTGTTGTTAATTGATTCAGATACTTTGGGTGACTGTAGGTTTTTTTCCCCCTTTTTTTTTTTTTGAATAGATTCTGGCATAATGGCATTTCCATTTGATTAGAGTTCTTCTTTACCTATTAGGTGGAAAACTTATCTGGTCACTGACTAGAGTAGTAGCATCTGTGCTCATTAAATTAGCAAAGAGACCCACCAAACAGCTAAGCGGTTATGACCACTTAAAGCTGCTTTTTGGATGCATTCACACCTGAGCGACTTAGAAACCTGGGCAGAAACACTCATTTCTGCCTATGTTTCTGGAAATGTGCATCACGCTTACGGTGCCATTACTTCTTAATGGCACTGCAACCCTGGGTAGCAGTCGCACATTCTGTTTGGCGTTTTCCACGCATTGCCAAACATGCTTGGCTCAGTGGCAAAATTGGTACTTGAGCTTCTTTGGCTCACGACAGGCAGCTCATTTAAGTCAAAGGGCTGTCGTGCAAAAAACATGCCAAACATCTGAGCGCTGCTACACCTGGCATAATTATCAAGAACTGAATGGGAGTGGCTTATACCTATTTTTTTTTAAAAAGAGCAAAACTGAAGATGGAAAAGCCCATTTGAGCTCATTTTATCTCATTACTATTTAATCTTTTGGAATTTTTTATTCTCTACTGCAGTATTTGTAAGGAGCGCTGTTAAAACATTAATGCAGACATATTTTTTTTGAATCCCTGTCCCATTCTAATTTTCCAACCCCAGCAAACATTGTAGAAGAGCAGCCTAAAAAGGTGAAGCACCTGCTGCTCTAGAATTCTATCTGTTCCTGATCACTTGACTCTAGCTAAAGTGCTTTGAGGGACCTGGTGTTCAGGTTCCAGCTGTCCAGCGAGTGTGTTTTCCTGTACTCTTCCTTTTTGGCCAAAGGGATCACAGCAGCTGATCACAGACAAAGGGCAACCTGGGGAGAAGGTGGGTGTTAATTAAAGAATATGTTTGCTGTAAAAGGATAATCAAGCCTATAGCTCAAGTATTTGATATGAAAGCGTGGTCGGTAAATCTCAGAAGGTTAAATAAATATAAATATATATGACATAAAGTATGAGTTGTGGGGATGGATTTTGTCTCCTGTCCTTTAATCTTATTTAAGGACACGGTAATTACTTTGCTCTGAATGTCCTCCTCCGAGTCTTTCCAGTCTGAAATGGCTGATGACATTAAAAATACTTTTTTGTCTACAGGCCAAATGCTATCACAGGAAAATATATACTAATAAGTATAACAAATAAGTTCTTCAATTTCACAGAAATGTCAACATGCACATTTTTAAAGTTATATAAATAACTCTGCTGCTTGCGGCCCTTTTTTAATGGTGATCTAGGGGAATCTAGGACAGTCTGGGAAAGGAATGGTTCTTTTTATCAAGAACGATTAGTACTATGCATAAATGATATTTAATAATAAAGACACCAGAATTGTTTAATTATATCCATGTATTCTGTTTTAATAATAGGCATTTAGATTTCTTTGAAATGCTGAGGAATGAAGATGAACTTGAATTTGCTAAACGATTTGATCTGGTGAGCGTTTTAGTCTCTCTTTTATTGGGTTGGGGGTGACTTATTCTACCAATTCCTGAATGCGTACCTTTCTCTACACAGGTCCACATAGACACTAAAAGTTCCAGTCAGATGTTTGAGCTGATTCGGAAGAGAATAACGCACTCAGAATCCTATCCGCACTTTATGTCCATTCTACACCACTGCCTCCAAATGCCTTGTAAGTATGGAGGCCACTAATGAAATATCTTACAGTTTAAGAGAATCCAATGACACAACCAGGTTTGACCTTGTATTGATGTGTAATAGAACAGATATCATCATGTTCTAAAGCTGAAAACACATGAACAACAAAAAGTGCCATTGGCTAATGAGGTGCATCAAAATTCAAAATATGAAAAGCTGTTTATTTTTTTTCCTACACAAACAGACATACACGGTCTCTTAATTCTTTAGTGCAGCACTTCATCATTTCATACTATCTTATGACAAAGATGACTTTCTTGAAGTCTTGCTATCAGGAGTGCTTCCTAAATGAACCAGCTTTCCACCAAAAAATCGTGTTGAGGCAGCCATAAAGTTGTCACAAATAAGTGTGTGAAGAGCAACTCATTCCTATGGACTGTTCTAAAGTTTAGTTTGTTGTGTGTTACCCAAGTGTGCTGAAGGCTACCTGAATTTTGATAAAACTGTATATTTTCCTTCAGTGAAATTTCAGCCAAATTCATTGGTATCAATTGGGGGGCAAGTTTCACAAAATTTCACCACTCCACCCCCAGGAGAGGCTTCATCACTGTCTGCCATGTCCATGAAAATGATCTCAAAACATTTTTTTTGGCAAATTACAGTAGTATCCGAAGGGTATATTGGCATTTGTTAGTTGCTTGTGAGGTATAGGCTTCCCTCAAGAGATGGGATTTCAGGAATCACCTAAAGGTGAATAGAGTGAGAGATAGGGGTAAATAGTTCCAGAGCAAGGGGGAGTGTCTAGAGAAGTCCCGTGCATGTCCGAGCATGTGAGTAGGTGACCTGGGAGCTAGAGAGAACAGGAGATTCTAGGAGGAGCATAGAGACTGGTTTGAATGATATATTGGGACAAGGTTGGTGATATAGCTTGGAGCAAAGTTGTCAATGGCTTTGTATTTAGTGTTTTAAATTTGATTGATTTAGAAAGAAGTCGTCAGTGGAGGGATTGATAAAGAAGGGTGGTGGCCCACTGAACAGTTTGGTAAGGTGGATAAGTCTGGCAGCAGCATTTGTGATAGACCTAAGGGGAAGGATAGCCTGTGTAATGGTAGGCCGGTGAGAGATGAGGGAATGAGATGGGAGCTTTGTGGTGTCATTTGTAAAGTGGGGGGGGGGGGGGGGGGGGTGTTCAAATTTTGTAAATTTTGTAGAGGTTAAGGAAGCCAGATTTAGACCATGATGACAATGAATGTTTTGTTTATACCTTGAAGAGGAGCTACAGTCTCCTAATGAAAAATGCAATAAACTCATACATCATGGGACATAGAGCCTTAAGTAATTACTTAATGGGTTATAGGCCACCTTCAGGTGTTGACACTGGTTATACCCAATCAAGGAAGTTCACTCCCTATATAACCCTTCCTCCTTCCAGGAGCACATCAGTTTTTTCGCCAGTGTCTAGGGTGTTGGTCACGAGTGAAGATGTGCTCTGAGGAGCTCCATTGGAGGGATCCATGCTGGATTTAAATAGCTTCCATAAAGACCAGATCCATCCAAAGTGCCATCGAGGCCTAAAGGAATGGTACCTGGGGCCTCGTATCCAAAGCACAAGGTTTTACCTGTAACTCCTCTCTTTGTAGGGTTGGACCCCAGGAACCCAGGGCTTAGGTCTTGTTACATTACCTAAACTTCCTGATGGGGTGCTCTTTACATGTCCAAGGCAGTTGGAACCCCGTTTTAGGGACCCAGTCCTTGAAGGTTTGCTATGCAGCCCGCCGTGATGGGTGAAGGTTGGATTGTCTGTTAATTCAGCAAATCCTGCGGCGAGGATAAGGTAAGGGAAGAAACTTGGGTATTAGAAACATCTATGTATTTCTTCCATTAGGAAAAAAATGTTGTCATGCCTTAACTCTCCACTAGAGGGTGTCTATGCACATACCTTACTCTGTTGTCTTTACTGTAAGCTCAGTCCGTGTCTGGTTGCAGCAGCGTGTGGAGGGAGACTTTGCAAGGTAAAAGAAATCTGCAAAAATGTTTTTCTCTCCCCCCTGATGGGACCAGAGGGTTAGACCCAAAACGCCGCGCACAAGTGTGGTGACATTTTAGAAGTAAAAAGGGGCAGGATTTTTTCTCGGAGGGGGCAGGGCCTAAGCGTGATGCTGTGAACGTCCACGAGGACACACGGCAGTCTAAAAACAAATGCAACACAGCTGTGACAGTCTCTCCTCGGCTGACGAGGAAAAAACAAGCAGCCTGCAACACAAGGACACAAGAGCTGTGGGACATGTGAGGGTTGCAAACTGGCATTCCTGATACAGGAACGACACCTTCTTCCCAGCACTAGGCTGAATTTTATAGTGGCTTTAAATGTTATGACTATTTTCAGCGATTAAGTGCAATTTGTATAGTGCCTCTGTTTTTGTAGTTAGGACTATGCCTACCAAAAAAAGACACCACAAAAACCAAAACGGTTTACCCCCAGGCGCTAGGATCCCGAGTCACATTTCCATGCTGTCATCCTCGCCTGAATTACCAGTTCTGTCAAGCCAGGGTGAGCCATTGGAACAAATTGATGGTGCAACTGCTTCTCACATCTCAGCCCCTGTATACGTGACTGAAGATGTCCTTTCCTCCTCCCTGCAGGGTCTGGAAGAAAGATTAGAGGCATTAATTACATCCTCAATTCAGATGGATAGGAAGCGTGCTAGATCCCCCTCCCCCACTTCAGAACCTTTGCAAGGGGGAACAGTGGGCACAGGATGAGGTGTTACCCTCAGTCCATCAGGAGGACAAGGAAACTAATGATGATTCCTCTGCGGAGGAAACAATGGTAGATGAGCCTTTTTCAGCCTCTCAAATCTGAGAAATTGCTGATACAATCTCTTACAGAGATGGTTCCTTCTACTTTCATGCTACCCCTAACGGAGTCTCCTAAAAGTTCGGTTTCTTCCTTGGGTTCTTTAAAACCCTCTCAACCTTTGCATGCGTTTCCTGCACATGCATTAATAGAACAGCTTATTTTTGCTGAATGAGATCACCCGGATAAGCATTTTCTCCCTCCTGAGAAAATTGCAATTCTCTATCCCCTGGAGGAGAAATTCTCCAAAAGATGGAGAATACCAGCAGTTGACGCTGCGATTTCCAATGTGAATAATGGCCTAACTTGTCCAGTAGACAATGCAGAGATGCTTAAGGATCCAACAGATAAGGAGTTGGAATCCCTGTTAAGATCTACTTTTTACATGGCAGGTGCCATTACTCAGTCTGCAGTCGCTGCAATAAGTGTCTGTCATTCCCTAAAGGACCAATTTAAACAGACCCTTAGAGAGCGTCTTGCATGACAAGCTCAGGATTTGGCTGAACTACCAAAAGCATTATGCTTTGCCATAGATGCTATTAAAGATTCTATTCACCAGGCGTCCCGCCTTACGCTTATGCTTGTGCATATGTGTAGAATCCTGTGGTTAAAAAATTTCGTCAGCTGAAGCACTATGTAAAGACCTCCTAACTGGGGTCCCTTTTCATGGGGAGCGACTATTTGGAGAAAACTCAGACAAAGCTTCCGCCTCTATGCAGGGGCGACGGCCTCCGCCATCACACTCTAGAGAAAGATCTCAGTCAGACCCAGGCTCAAAAGAAGTCCTGGGGTCGGAAACCTGCAAGCCAGAATCCTAAAGCCTCATTATGAAGAGGGGAAGACTTCTACAGTTTTCAAAAGTCTGAAAAGAAGAAATTCAGGACAGATGGGTTATCTCCATGGTTAACGCTGGGGTGCAAGCTGGAATTTCGTGACTTTCCACCATCTCGCTTCCTGAGGTCAGGTGTTCCCAAAGATCCAGAGAAAAAACAATCTCTGTTTCAGGCACTAGACCGATTAATATCTCAAGGGGTGGTCATACAGATCCCCACAAAGGAGCAAGGTTTGGGGTTTCATTCAGACTGTT
Organism: Aquarana catesbeiana; assembly: GCF_042186555.1. Classification (NCBI taxonomy): domain Eukaryota; kingdom Metazoa; phylum Chordata; class Amphibia; order Anura; family Ranidae; genus Aquarana; species Aquarana catesbeiana. The sequence goes on along the minus strand of NC_133336.1, from coordinate 67,001,122 downwards.
TTATGGTACCGAAACCAAATGGAGATGTCAGACCCATTCTAGATCTAAGAAATCTAAATCCGTTTCTGAAGATCCGCTCCTTTCACATGGAGACGATCAGGTCAGTTTCTATCCTTCTAGGAGGAAAACTTCTGGCATCAATCGACATCAGGGATGCATATCTGCATGTCCCTATATTTCCCGCTCATCAAAAGTTTCTGCAGTTCAAGTTAGAACAGCATAATTTCCAGTTTGTAGCCCTGCCCTTCGAGCTAGCCACAGCACCCTGGGTGTTCACCAAAGTGCTGGCCCCACCTCTAGGCAGGTTAAGGGCCCAGGGCTTAACAGTCGTAGCATACCTAGAAGATCTATTACTAATAGATCAGTCGGTGGCTCATTTGGAGCAAAGTGTATGCACTACAACCAGCTATCTGAAGAGTTGGGTTGGATTCTCAACCTAGAGAAATCTTCCTTAATACCGCTAAAAAAGCTGGAGTACTTGGGTCTGATCATAGACACAGCCTAGAAAAAGGTGTTCTTGCCTCAGGCGAAGATCAACTCCATAAGAGAGTTGGTGCGGATGGTCAGGTCAAATGGCGATCCCTCCATTCGCCCTTGCATGAGGTTGCTAGGAACCATGGTGGCTTCATTCGAAGCAGTTCCCTATGCCCAGTTTCATTTAAGAGTGTTGCAAAACAGTATCCTGCCTGCTTGGAATAAAACAATTCAAGCTTTAGACTTGCCAATGCAGCTGTCCCCAAGAGTGTCCCAAAGCCTCACTTGGTGGTTACTAACCCAGAATCTGCTGAAAGGAAAATCCTTCAGACCAGTCACCTGGAAAGTGGTAACGACATGCCAGCCTTTCAGGCTGGAGAGCAGTACTAGAAAAGACAACTGTCCAGGGACAGTGGTCAAGAACTGAAAAGAACCTTGTCCATGAATATCCTAGAGATTTGGGCAGTACGTCTGGCTCTAAAGACCTGGACTTTCAGGTTACGGGATTGTCCTGTCAGGATTTAATCCGACAATGCCACAGCTGTGGCCTATATCAACCACCAAGGGGGCACCAAAAGTCTCTCAGCGCAGAGAGAGGTGACCCATATACTAACTTGGACAGAAAGGAATGTTCTGTGCCTATCGGTGGTCTTTATTCCAGGAGTAGAGAATTGGCAGGCGGGCTACTTGAGTCGCCAGCAGTTATTCCCAGCTGAATGGTCTCTTCACCGCCACATATTTCGGGCTGTTTGCCAAAGATGGGGGTCTCCGGATGTAGATCTTCTAGCGTCCAGGTTCAACATGAAGTTAGTCAACTTAGTGGCCAGAACAAGGGATCCATTAGCATGCGGAACGGATGCGTTGGTGACCCCATGGGTTCAGTTCTCACTGATCTATGCATTCCCCCCCTATTCAATTGCTGCCTCGACGACTTTGCAGGATCAAGCTGGAAAGAGCCGGTAATTCTGATGGCACCAGCATAGCCCAGAAGGTCATGGTATGCAGAAATCGTAAAGATGGCAGGGGAGGGCCCATGGTCCCTCCCACTACGGCCAGATCTGCTCTCACATGGACCCATATTCCACCCTACCTTACGGTCTCTAAATTTAACGGCTTGGCTATTGAAACCCACATTCTGAAGAAACGTGGGCTTTCTGGGTCAGTCATCTCTACCCTGATTAATGCAAGGAAGCCAGCTTCCAGAACTATATATTATAGAGTCTGGAGGGCTTATGTTTCCTGGTGTGAACCCAAAGGGTTGGCACCCTCGGAGATATATCATAGGCAGAATTCTTGCATTTCTACAATTAGGGGTAGAAATAAAATTGGCCTTGAGTACTATTAAAGGCCAAGTCTCAGTTTTATCTGTCTTATTTCAAAAGGCCACTTGCTACTCATTCTTAGTCCGTGGTTTTATACAAGGGGTGACGTGGCTTATTCCGCCCGTCAAAACTCCCTTGAACCCTTGGGACTTGAACTTGGTTTTGTCTGTGTTACAAAAAACAGCCATTTGAACCAATACAACATATTCCCCTAGTCCTTCTGACAAGGAAGTTGGTATTTTTGGTTGCTGTATCCTCAGCAAGGAGGGTCTCGGAATTGACTGCTCTTTCTTGTAAAGAGCCATATTTGATTTTTCATGAGGACAGAGTGGTGTTACGCTCTCTTCCAGGCTTTTTGCCAAAAGTGTTCTCAGGTTTTCACCTGAACCAAGATATTGTCTTGCCATCGTTTTTTCCAAAACCATGTTCCAGGGAAGAAAAGTCACTACATTGCCTTAATGTGGTGAGAGCAGTGAAAATCTATTATAAGGGTCCTAAGAAGGGATAGGCAGCATCGAAATCCACTGTCGCTAAGTGGATTCGGCAAGTGATAATTCAAACTTATGATTTAAGGGGTAATGTTCCCCCGTTTCAAGTTAAGGCGCACTCTACCAGGTCGGTTAGTGCTTCTTGGGCAGTGCATCACCAGGCCTCCATGGCTCAGATCTCTAAGGCTGCAACTTGGTCTTCAGTGCATACATTCACAAGATTTTATCAGGTGGATGTAAGGAGGTATGAGGATATCGCCTTTGGGAGCAGTGTACTGCAGGCAGCAGTATAAATCCTCAAGTCTGTGGGTACCCTGCGGGTTTTCTCTACCTCCCCTCAAGTAGCATTGCTATGGGACATCCTATTAAGTAATTACTTAAGGCTCTGTGTCCCATGATGTACGATAAAGAAAATAGGATTTTTATTACAGCTTACCTGTAAAATCCTTTTCTTGGAGTACATAATGGGACACAGAGGTCCCGTCCCTCTTTTGGGATTAAGTATATTGCTTTGTTACAAAAACTGATGTGCTCCTGGAAGGAGGAGGGGGTTATATAGGGAGTGAACTTCCTTGATTGGGTATAACCAGTGTCAACACCTGAAGGTGGCCTATAACCCATTAAGTAATTACTTAAGGTTCTGTGTCCCATGATGTACTCCAAGAAAAGGATTTTCCAGGTAAGCTGTAATAAAAATCCTATTTTTTTAAAATGTGGATATTGTCAATATATTACATGAAGTGGTTACTTGCCAGATCTCCAGTTTGCTTGCCCCTGATTAAAAAAGCTGGCGGTGGCTATCTTAGGTGAGGGCATCTGAAGCTGGCGGCAGTGAGTTTGAGGGTGTAGTGCAGCTGGTTTACCCAGCATGCACCTTCTTCTGATCTTGTACATGCGCATGAGGTTACTCGAAGACTCCTGAGATAGAGGACGCTGATATCCCAGGAGTACTAGGGAATCGACTAATGCTGTAATTGCCCAGGCTGCGTCACAGGTAGTTCCAGCAAACTGTATTTAAAAATGTTATTTACAAATGATAAAACAAATTGACAATATACATTTTGCACTGCACTGCTGATGGCCATTATTATAAGAAGAAGTTCATAAAATGGGTGAAACTCAGCTTTAATGCAGAAAATCTATTAAGGTAAAAAACCTTCAGCCTTTAGAACCACTTTAAGTATGTAACATGAGATGCAACAGATTTGAATATTGCTTGTAAGAATGAAATATCTTTCATGACAGAAATAGTCCAGCCGTGTGGATTATATGTCATTTTATTATGAATTTAGAAAAAGAGGTTTTAAATAGTGATTTCTAGAGGCACCACTTGAGCTCCTAAATGCCACATCTGGCCAAAGACACTAGTGGGTGGTTGGAGGTAAAGGCACAATTCAGTTGCCCTCAGGAAAGGGTACCAGCCACTGGGCATAACTGCTGTTTGTAAGCAAAACGTGAAGGATTGCCAATCCCAGAGTGGTAAGCAAGGTACTGGTTTATCTTGGGGGAAACAATAACAAACAAGTAGGGTTGCTCAACATGTGCCGATCAATAATCTTTCCCAAGAAGGCTTGCATGACGGTGCATGTGGGCAATTGAGAGGATGCCATAGCTCATTCCATGGTACGTGGTGATACTTTAGTGAGGACAAATCTTAATGCAATGCACTGGTTTCATTCTTTTTGAATATTTCGTAGATCTTGATTTGATGCTGTTCTGTCTGGAGAATACATTTACATTTTGGCTTGATTTCATAATGTTATCAGCACTGATTAAAGCACTTGATAAATCAGTTTTCATCCTCTGGATGACAACTGTTATTACTAACGTTTTTTTTAGAGTTTTTCTGCTTGGACAGCTGTGATAGTCGGCAGTTGCTGTTGGCCTGGGCTGCGTAATATGTCTGCTGTAGCCTTAGTGTTGAGAAGACACTTAACTGTTCTTATATCATAACTTCATAGTAGCTGGCGCCCAGCTGACATTGCTTATATCTTTTTGGCTGGCTCCGCTGTTTTCTCTTCATTGCATTTCTGCTACGTCACAGATATTTATAGAACACTTGTTTAGTGACAATTGATTATTTTTGTTTCTGCCAAGAACATGATAACTTATCTGAAACATTGTATGTAGAAGGCCATGTCCTTGTTTGTGAATATGTTTTATTCATGGTTTAATTTTTTTATTTTTCTAGATAAAAGAAGCGGTAACACTGTGCATTACTGGCTACTTCTGGACCGGATAGTTCAGCAAATCGTCATCCAGAATGACAAAGGGCAAGATCCAGACAGCTCCCCATTGGAGAATTTTAATGTCAGAAATGTTGTTCGAATGTAAGTCGTCTTAGTTTAGAAAAGCATAAGTAGGTTAATTCCCACGTAAAGCTTGCAAAACACTTATGAAGGTTTAACTGGCTGCAAACCGTTTGCTAATGACAAGGAGTACAAGACATGAAGATCATAAAGACTGTATTATAGCTTAGACGAATAAACACATGGACTCAAGTCTGGTACACAGCATAACGAATTAACTGTGCCACAAAAATTAGATCTATATCTAGAATATTGTTGTTTGTATAATATAAAACATAGAAAAATACAAATGACACCTCTTTACGTTGTTGTAGTTAAGGGCTTGAATTTTAGAGTCTTAAGGCTAAGCCAGGCCCACTATTCCTCTGAGTTTGCAATAAGTGCACTCTAATTGGATAGGGAAGATGTGGGTGGAGCTTGGCTTTGAAATCGCATACAATTTTATAAGAGAAGGGGATTCTGGCTAATAAGAGTTATAGCTGATACCTTGCAATGCCTGCTCTCAAACGAGACTTTTATTGATTTAGAACATCCTTTCTCAACCTCTTTACCCCAGAGGAACCATTGAAGTAATTTTAGAGTCTCAGGGAACTCCTGCAAAACCAGTTTACTGGGGGTCAGTGGGAAACCTACCCCTTACATTGGTGACCAGGGGATAGAAAGCACCCTCTTCCCCCAACTGTGGTGGTCAGAAACTGGTAAAAAAGATCATTGTTGTCCTGCAGTTGACTCTGCGAAGTAGTATTGGCCCCAGAACCATGCAGGCACCATCAAATTAGAATTTAAATCAGACACAGCTTAAGGAACCCAATGGTTCCACGTGGCTAGAACAACAAACAAGCTTTCTTTACTCAATCACAGTCCAGATGAATAAAAAATGAAGCAACAGTGCAACTCTATAAATAAGGTCAAATGTGTTTATCCAAATGCAGGGAGACATGGTCCTGAATGGGGTTGGGGTGAACTGATGTGAACAGATTCATGAATTTCTGCTGTCTCATTATTCCACTACAATGATTTCTGGTAAACTGGAGCATTACTTTAATGTTTTCAGGCTGGTTAATGAGAATGAAGTCAAGCAATGGAAGGAGCAAGCCGAGAAGATGAGGAAAGGTATATTTATTTCTGTCCATTTTGAACTGTTAGGATGTTTGTGCCACCTGTAGTACATGGAGCCAGGTGTTTAGAGGGCAGGTCCATCTATAACTGATATAATGCATTCTAACACCATTTGGCTTATTTACATGTAATTAAACTCTTGTTTACAAAATGTCTTGTGTTCCCAGCTCCACCCACCCACCACAGCCACCATAAAGATGTCATTTTTCCTGCGTCTTCATTTATTTGATATTTTTAACGCAGGAGAAGAAGCAACACAAATTTTGCTTGGCATTATAATATTTTCAGTAGATGGTATAGCTCAGGTGGAGATCTCCAAGAGATGCAAGTAACCTTAACTGTAACCTGAGTAATTCAACTCCTTAGCATTTATCCAAAACTAAAATATCAGCTTTAGATGGACTTGGTTGTTAAAGGCTTAAAGTGATATTAAACCCAAAACCAAAAATGTAATATATTGCAGTTTACCAATCATTAGATGTGATGGCTGTATTTCTTTTTTTTTTTTTTTTTTTGGGCTTTTTCCCCTCTGTTTTAACCTGGTGATCTGGCCAGTAACACACCTCCTGTATCAGAGTGCCTCCCACTCTGGATGAAGGAGCACAGGGGGCACCTTTTGGCAGCAGCGTTGTCGGTCTAGGGGGAGAGAAGTGTTACAGTGAGGGGGAAAAAAGTATTTGATCCCCTGCTGATTTCGTATGTTTGAACACTGACAAAGAAATAATTAGTCTATCATTTTAATGGTAAGTTTATTTTAACAGTGCGAGACAGAAGAACAACAAAAATATCCAGAAAAACGCTTTTCAAAAAAGTTATAAATTGCTTTGCATTTTAATGAGTGAAATCAGTATTTGATCCCCTATCAATCAGCCATATTTCTGGCTCCCTGGTGTCTTTATACAGGTAACAAGCTGAGATTAGAAGCGCTCTATTAAAGGGGGTGCTCCTAAACTCAGTTTGTTGCCTGTATAAAAGACACCTGTCCACAAAAGCAATCAAATCAATCAGATTCCAATCTCTCCACCAAGGCCAAGACCAAAAAGCTGTCCAAGGATGTCAGGGACAAGATTGTAGACCTACACAAGGCTGGAATGGGCAACATTTCCAAGCAATTTGGTGAGAGGGTGCCAACAGTTGGTGTGATTATAGGCAAATGAAAGAAACCAAAAATAACTGTCACTCTCCCTCGGTCTGGGGCTCCATGCAAGGTCTCACCTCGTGGAGTTTTAATGATCATGAGAACGGTGAGGAATCAGCCCAAAACTACACAAGAGAATCTTGTCAATGAGCTGGGACCATAGTCACCAAAAAAACAATTGTTAACATACTACGCCGTACAGGACTGAAATCCTGCAGTGCCCGCAAGGTCCCCCTGCTCAAGGAAGCACATGTACAGGCCCGTTTGAAGTTTGCTAATGAACATCTGAATAATTCAGAGGAGAACTGGGTGAAAGTGTTGTGGTCAGATGAGACCAAAATCAAGCTTTTTGGCATCAACTCAACTCGCTGTGTTTGGAGGAGTAGGAATGCTGCCTATGACCCCAAGAACACCATCCTCACCGTCAAACATGGAGGTGGAAACATAATGCTTTGGAGGTGTTTTTCTGCTGAGGGGGCAGGATAACTTCACCGCATCAAAGGGATGATGGACAGGGCCATGTACCGTTAAATCTTGGGTGAGAACCTCCTTTTCTCAGCCAAGCATTGAAAATGGGTCGTGGATGGGTCTTCCAGCATGACAATGACCCAAAACACACAGCCAAGGCATTAAAGGAGTGGCTCAAGAAGAAGCTCATTAAGGTCTTGGAGTGCCCTAGCTAGTCTCCAGACTGTAATTCCATAGAAAATATGTGGCGGGAGCTGAGGTTTGAGTTACCAAACGTCAGCCTTTGAAACCTTAATGACTTTGAGAGGATCGGCAAAGAGAAGTGGGACAAAATCCCTCCTGAGGTGTGTGCAAACCTGGTGGCCAACTACAAGAAACGTCTGACCTCTGTGTTTGCCAGCAAGAGTTTTGCCACCAAGTACTAAGTCATGTTTTGTAAAGGGGTCAAATACTTATTTCACTCATTAAAATGCAAATCAAGTTATAACCTTTTTTGAAATGCGTTTTTTTCTGGATTTTTTTGTTCTGTCTCGCTGTTGAAATAAACCTACCATTAAAATTATAGACTGATCATTTCTTTGTCAGTGGGCAAATGTACAAAATCAGCAGGGGATCAAATACTTTTTTTCCCCTCACTGTACATGTATTAACAGATTTAGATACACTAACATAATGAAGCCAAACTTCAGCTAATACTTTATAATTAGTTACAGTAATGCCGCGTACACACGGTCGGACTTATGGCTACAAAAGTCCGACAGCCCGTCCGACAGACTTTCGATGGACTTTTGGCGGACTTGCGGCAGACTTTCTAATGAACGGACTTGCCTACATACGATCACACAAAAGTCCGACGGATTCGTACGTGATGACGTACACCGGACTAAAATAATGAAGTTGATAGCCAGTAGCCAATAGCTGCCCTAGCGTGGGTTTTTGTCCGTCGGACTAGCATACAGACGAGCGGATTTCTGGGTCCGGCTGAGTTACGACGTAAAGATTTGAAGCATGTTTCAAATCTGAAGTCCGTCAGATTTGCGGCTGGAAAAGTCCGCTGAAAGTCCGGGGAAGCCCACACAAGATCGGATTGTCAGCCGGCTTTGGTCCGTCGGCGTCCGTCGGACTTTTGTAGACGAAAAGTCCGACCGTGTGTAAGCGGCATAACAGTTTTTCCTTTTGAGATAAAGGTTTTAAAATTCAAATCCAGTCATTCAGTGTGCATATTAAATTAATTTTAAGCTAGATTGAGACATCAGATTATAACGTGTAGCCAGCTTTAATCTACACTAAATATTTTATCTCAGAATAAAATAAGGGGTATATTGTGTTTACCCAGCTCTTAGTTAGTCTTAAAAAAAAAATGTTCCCTTCAAAATTATAATGCACTTAAAAAAATAGAACTATAATTTATACCTGTTATTGTGTACTGTGCAAACACTGTCATGGGTTTAGTTCCGTATCCCCTAATACATGTCATCTTATCCTAGAACACCAAGAGCTGCAGCAAAAACTGGAGAAGAAAGAGCGGGAGTGTGATGCCAAGACTCAGGAGAAAGAGGAGATGATGCAAACTCTGAACAAGATGAAGGAGAAGCTAGAAAAAGAGTCTAGTGAAAACAAGCAGGTCAAACAGCAAGTGGTGGAGCTCACTGCACAAATACAGGAGCTCAGCAAAGTAAGGCACTGCCATTGTTGTCCTCTGTGTGCAACATGCGTTTTACCTTTTGAGATGTCTCAGACTTTGTTTTGCTTATATAAAGCAGACAGACTCTAGCGTTTATGTACAAGCCCTTTAAATCTAAACTCCAGGCAGACATAAAAAACAACACAAATTAGAACAGCTATTTATTCAATAATGTTGTACAGTATTAAATGTATTTTTAAATGGAAGCAGTATAAGGACCTTAATTTGACTTGATATCCACCTTTTGCAGCCCCCTGTACAGCAGAGATTAGACTGAAAAGGGAGAAACGGCACAAGGAGAGATAGGTCATCTGTGCTGTAGTGCTTATGCACTAGCAAGAGAAATGCTAACAGGAGGAGAGAGCAGAATGATGAGATTGTCAGTCTGCTGCTTCTCCTTCACTGTCCAGTCAGAGGTTGGGAGAGTGAGAGCACCCGTAAATATTGTTTAACTGCAGCAGAGAAAAATCAGCCCCCCCCCCCCCCCCCCCCCCCCCCCCCCCGGCTTGCCAGACAGTGTTATGCTTGTGGCAGTGCTGTGTAAATCTAAGAACTGGATGGACAGAAATACAAATCCTTGGCAAGTATGACTCTTATATATCATCTTTGTATTTGGCTAGCTGCTTAGAGTTCAGCTTTAAACTGATCAAATTGTGAAACCTGGTTGCTATGGTTTACTATCATTCATTGCAATGTCGTATGAAATAAGCCTAATTTTATTGCCCCATGAAGTGATATTCACATGTATAATGTAATATCTACAAGTACATGCACATTTTCCCAGGTTTAGCCTCATAAGTGCTGCAAGTAGGTAAAAACACATGTGGATCCTGGCAGAAGTAAGCTCCTAACTTGCTGACAACACTGCCTCTACTGCACTGAAATCCCAGGCAGTGTTGTTAGACCTGCCCAGTTCTTCCTTAGTTGAAAAGCACACACCCTACCCCTTATGTGATGGCGATGAGAACCTTCACAGACATTTCCATACACCGCCCAATCTAGGTAACCGTTTCCTTACCTTTTCCATTTGTCCATTTTACAAAAATATTTTCTTGATCTACAGTAAATATTTTGTCTTAGCTAAAGTTAATTATATGACTTTTGTGTTTTATTGTAGAGAACTGTCTGCCCTCCTGTTCCTGGAGGACCACCACCTCCGCCTGGAGCACCAGGTGGGCCAGTATCTTTGCCTTCTGGGATTATGATGCCTCCACCACCCCCACCTCCACCACCACCTGGTGGGATGGCTCCTCCACCCCCTCCTCCTCCACCCCCTGGAGGTCCTCCTCCGCCCCCAGGACTTCCATTTCTAGGAGGATTGGCTGCACCACCTGGGGCACCTCTAGGTCTTGGTTTGAAAAGGAAAAATATACCCCAGCCAACGAATCCCCTCAAATCTTTCAATTGGTCTAAACTACCAGAGGTAACTGCTTGAAAATGATTTTCGCAAATAATATATGTGCACTTCTTAATGTTTTATCAATTGACTGTATGACTTTGTTGCAGAACAAGTTGGAAGGGACCCTCTGGGTTGACCTCGATGACAGTCGAGTATTCAAAATCTTAGATTTGGAAGATATTGAGCGGACGTTCTCTGCTTACCAAAGACAACAGGTAGTATTCCATTCATTTAGTAAAAGTTGAGTAATGACAGTGAAGATAGTGAAATGGCATTATAGGTTTGACTGCTTCATTTACGAGAAGGGAACGCTTGTTCTAATTGCAGTCTCACCACTCTACAGGAAAACTGAGTTTCTCAAGAAACCCTGTAATAAGATAAATCTGTAGGCTGCTATATTCAGAGTAGAAAAGCCGCCAGTCACCAACCCTGTTGCAGTGAAGGGAGCTGGCGTCAGTTTACCATTCAGAGGTGTAAGAGCATTCTCTTTGACCAAGCCCTGGTGAGCGGGGTGAAAGATGTCAGGGGGCGTGTCTGGAGTGGTGCTGGCTGAGGCCATATTCACCTACATACTAATGCACTGGGTTGGTGAATGGTGCCTTTTCTTCTCTTTGATAATGCTCTTACACCTCTGAATGGTGCACAGGCGCCAGCTCCCTTCAGCAGGGAAATCTCTGTCTCAGCTTAGAGTGGCACAGCAAGTTTTATTTGGATCAATATGGGCTACCATTATTGCGCTCCTTATAAAAATGTTATTGGTATCAATACTTTCTGAGATGCAAATCTGGAACAAGCATGCAGACCAGGAAAGTCATGACGTTAGAACTAAGATGTAGATTTGTTTAGTGATTTAGAAAGTGCTAATGTCATTGGATCATCGTGACAGTCAGATAACTGGCGTTTTAAGAAAGAGCGTTCAGGAATAGTTAACATTGTGCTTTCTTCAAGTTTCCTTTCAAGTGTATTTAAGAGCTGCATCCTTTAAAATCTTCTATTTTAATTTTCAGTTAAAACCTGTTTGTAGGATTACCTTTATTATCTCTCATTAACTACAGCAACAAGATTCTCCTTTCTCTACATTGTCCACAATGTAGAGAGAGTGGGATCATCTTCTAATGTGTTTGTTTCCCATGATGGAGCCCCCTGTTCAGAACTATAGGACATGAACAGTGGAGGTCTTACCCACTCATTGACCAATTGGATGTTACTACCTGTTTACACCACTAAAATGACAGCTAGCTATTGATTGGTTTCTCTAGTCAAACCTCAAGTTTCCTTCATCCAATTTTAAAGTGAATCTGCCAAAGTAAAATATACGGGTTACTTTAGCTGAACTTGTGAAAAGCGTAGTTGTTTGGCTTAAAGAGACCCTGTCACCATACCATTCATTTCAACAAAAAACTTCCCATATGAGTATAATTGCATTTACTGTTTAGTTACCTGTAAAAGCTACCTTTGTGTAGCCATCCAAAGGTACTGAGACTGCTGCTGAGCACCTGCATCTTGGATATGATGACAACAGTCCCAGCAGAATTGGGGCTGTCACTCAAGTGACACTATAACATCTCCCTTTGCTGCTCCCCCAAGATGAATGGAGTAGCTGAGCCAGCACAGACAGTGATTAGACATTCCCAGAGGAGAAGGCTATGCTAGAGAATGTACTCTTAAACTTACCATAGATGGATCACAATATGGTCAGTCCATGCTGAACTGGATGAATTGTGATCCATCTGTGGCCATTCCTGTTAGTGAGAAGGCAATCTAATGATCAACATTTCACAAATTAGCTTATTGGAAAAATGTTTTTTCCATTGACACTACAGCCAATTGGCTGCAACACTGATCAATGTATTTTGACAGTGAAGGAGTACCCGCTGTCAGAATAAAACAGCGCGCAGCAGGAAATGATTACTCTATCCATCTTGCCTGTGTGGATGGCGGAACCAGTTCAGTTTTTTTGGTCAGTCAACTGGCTGATTGAGAATAACTGACCTATGCATGCCCAGCTTTACAGTGTAGTCAAGTTTTCTAGCAAGTTCAAAGGCACCTGCATTTTTTTAGGTTTGTGACATGGTCTCTTTAAACACTTTTAGGACCACTGACTAGGGGCTATATTCATACATATCTGAAGTTTTGACTTCACCTGTTGCAGTCACTACAGGTCAGAGACTCCAGACAGTAAGAAAACCAGAGGATTGGCTTGACAACAATCCAGCATTTTCAGAAGTTCAACAAAGGCACTCCGCAGATTTTGTTCATGTCAGGTTTCCTTAAGTACACGATTCTTGCTGTGTTCTGCATCTGGAGAGGTGTTTTTTGGCAGTATAAAGTGCTTAGAGAGTTCTAATCCCCTATATATTTTATTTTGTAACCACTATAAACTTCTTTGCTGTATAAACGATTTTAGATCCAACTATGGGAAATATTATGTATCACTGTGTATACATATGAGTCTATATGAGATAATTCAGGAAGGAGTCTTGTAGGTTAAGGGGAAAGTTTATTGAGTGCACATTTGGAGTTATTTTGCATTGCTAACCTTAATAAAACACAACTTCACCTCCTAGTAACATTGTCCTTTAAGTAACCCTAACCCTTCCACCTCTCATAGGTGCAGCCCATCTGGTAAAATACTTACCTTCCTCCCTGTTTCGGTGTGCAGTTCTTCCTGGCACCTGAAACCCTTTTCACAGAAAATGTCCCCACCGGGTCCTCTTTGTTCTGCGCACTTGTGCTGTGGTCCCATTTATTGTTGTGGGTGATCCATACTCGTGGCATCCTTCAGATGTCCAGAACAGAATGGTGGAACATGGGTATAGGTGAGAATTTTACCAGTAGGCTGCACTTGGAGGTGGGGGGCGCCTAAGGGTAGGCTACTTAAAGGACAGCTTCAAGGAGTGTATTGGTTTTGTGTTGACCTGCTCATATACTTGTATTGTTAAAAGGCGCAATAAAGCACAGCCATTATGTAATGGTACAAAGCAGAGCTTGAGCATGCAATGGGCAAATATGATACATACAGAATTAGAAAATATATCACACATTACTTATGATCTCTTTTACATGCATATCTAAAATGAAACTGGGAAATTAGACATGCTTTTTAAATTTGCAATAAAAGTTATAAGGACATTTTTTGGGGGATGGGGGAAGGGCGTTGTATAATTTATGCTTTGTTGTACCTAAAACACCATATAACACAGCATGCTAACTTTAAGTGCTGTGTCAATCAATATTTCTAATTAGGAAAAACCTAGGACTGACACCACTCCCAAGTCATCCCTGCATGATATGTATAATTAAATGTAATTGTCCTGTTGGCTGTTAGATGATAACTTTAATTCGTTTTCACAATCTGTTGATATCACCGTGCCTGTGTTTCTTCTGTATGCCTCTTTGCTACAAGCTTCTGTCTATGATGTACTGTATATCTTGCTGATCTGCTTTGGCCACTCTTGTCTTAATTTGCTGCCACCGCTGAATTGCGCGCAATGATTGCCTTTCCCCATGCTTCGCTGCTGACATGGCTACAGGATTTCTCGATCAACAATGGCATTAAACAGGTAAGAAGGCTGCTTGCTGCTAATCTTGGCACATGTAACATTTAATTTTAATGGTTTTGTTAAAAAATTATTTCATTATGTTACTAAAGGCCAGAAACCGAGACTTGCAAATCATTTTTTGATGTCCCTGTGGCCAACTGTACAGCTACAAAAATTGCTTTATAGCACATACAGCCTAAATATAGTGTTCTTTGAATAAATTACATGCAACTTGTTTTCATCAGTGCAATATATGGCATCCAAGCTTCTGTGGAGCAGTAAGACTTTTCAACAAATAAAGTCATGGTTACTGCTTGGAGTTACTCTTTAGCAGATCTAAAGCAGATCTGTATTGCATTAAGAGTATGGTAAGGGTATTAGTTCGATTATTTTTTAAATAGCGTTGGCAACACACCGACTGGTTTTATATGTTCCGCTGGGAGTAAAGGTTGTCCTACATAGACAATAAAGGCCAGTTTAGGCAAATGGGTAGAATGCAACTGCAGAAGGACTTCTTTTTAATGCATGCATATTTGTCATTGAACAAGGGTGGGAGAGCATAGTCAAATCATTTTGGATGCTGGATTATGTTGCTGGGGTTGGAACAGATAAGGGCTAACAAGATTTTTATTTTTTAAACTTTCCTGTAGGTAAGTTGGCCAGGGATGTCAGGTGATGTCTCTAGGCATCTCTAGGCCACCATAAATAAAAGTGAGCACGCCTCCTCTTCTGTCCCATGATACACCATAAGGTGACCTATGGCTGGGCCTAAGCACTTTCATGTAAAGGGGGGACTTAGCACTAAATTAAACCTATGCAGGAAATTTTGGGGGCTGAAGTGGTGCACCAAAAGGACGTCCAATAATAATGCTGATATCTTTTTGCAGTATATGCTGAATATACAGACTCGTTATCACTTTTTATCGTGTGCGCACAGGTGTACTTTAAAGCCCCTTTCAGACTAGCGGACCAAGCGGGGTCCGCCTATCCGTTTTTCAGGCAGACTCGATCGGACCTTCCAGTCTCCTCTATGGAGCGGTAGATGTCAACAGACATGTGTCTGTTGACACCCACCAACATCCGATCCTGTCTGCTAAAAACAGACGGATGGGCATTTGTTCGCTTTCGGTCTGGCAGATTGGAGGGCAGTCAGGTATAAACTGGCAAGCGGTCCGATTTACATCCGACCACCCATAGAGGAGTGGGCAGTGTCTGTATCCGCTCTGCATAAGCGGACATGGACCAGCCATCTGCCTGCTCAGCGGAGTTCAGCAGATCCCCTGCTGAGCAGATGGACTCCAACGGAGCCCACCCCGTGTGGAAGAGGCCTAAATCCCAACAATATTTTGAGCATGGCTTCTCCTTGTAGCACAAGCCACAACTTTTAACTTTGTAAAGTGTTATGTCCCAGGTCTTTACTGATCCTAGTAGTACACTTAGTAAAGGGAACAAATTAAACCAAGAAGTCTTCTTATGGCCCACCTCACCCTTAATGGTAGTTGAGTATTGAGCCCGAATACCAACTCTACAGAAGCCGTCCTGCACTGATGAGAGTTAATATGTTTAAACCAATTACAAATAAGCACTTTGATGCTTTCTCTGTTTCATACTAAGAGCATTGTTTATTTTAAACATGCAGGCATTCTCAAGAAGAGACACCTATTGTCTTCCGGTACTGTTAGCATATTTTTGTTAGTTGCATGTTTTAACACATTTAAACCAAGGTTTTGTAGTGATGCAAGATTTTTCTTTTTCACTGATGATAACCAAAATAGGGAATGTTTTTCTAAACTCTTAGGGCTCATGCACACTGCAGTTCAAAAAAAGCTACTTTTACAAGCATTTGAGCTATTATTTCTCTACGTAAAAGCTTGTGCTTTTTTTTTTTTTTTTTGCTCTTTTGCGTGTTTTTAGTGAGCTTTTTTGAGCATAAGCATTTTTTTTTCACAAACCCTCCTGTCAGCTAATTTTTCCTTGATATATTTTTTTGTGCTTTTTTCCACGCTTTTTCATGTGTTTTTTGGGCACTAGGGCATCTTTTTTGCTCGAAAGCTCCTCTCAAAAATGCGAGTTTCTTTCTTTTCTACCTGTAAGAGCATATGCCTGTAAACTCCTGAAAAAGCCATAATGTGTATGGCCACTTTGGCTAACATGGAGGGGAGTTTCCAGGCAGAAAAATATGAGCGCCCAAAAGCCTGTAGGGTAGAAAATTGTTTACCTCTAATGGGTCTTTATAAGGCAAGAGTCTTCAAACAATATATCAAAGACGTATATAATTTTATTTATCAAAAGTTAAAAAAAGTGACAACATTTGAATAAAATGAGTGGACGCCAACATTCAAATGGTCATAACAAGGAAAATATACATATCTGTTAACAGTAACACAACAGATAACCCCACATAAATTGTTCCAGCAAGGCTGCACAATGAAAGCCCGACGCGTTTCGAGGTTATGAGAGTTGAAACCTCTTCTTCAGGGACTGATGGTGAGGTAAGTGTTTGTCTAAACATTTAGCAAAGAGAAAACACATTAAGCCAAAGCATTTCAGGGACAGACGTTGCATGGTATTCATATATAATCATGAGACATAAAACATGAAAAATCAGACTGAGTTGGTGTATTTAAAGAATGTTATTCTCACCATGTTACTCCTAAACCAACATTGAATAGCATCCAGCTTTAAAAAGAAATTGGGACAGAATGGTTTGCCAGCAGGGATCGGTCACATGAGCCAATGCTGTCATCAAGGAGGTCCGCATAGGTCCACAGCCCAAGAACAGGACACAAAGGGCGTCCTACCACTTGCGAAGTGACACCACTCGATATCAGCTGTCATGAATAATAGCTATCGCCTAAAAATTAGGAAGGGATAATATAATAAGGCCCATCCCATGGCTATAAATAAAAATTTAATAAGTGATCTTAATTTTTAGGCGATAGCTATTATTTATGACAGCTGAGAATAACATTCTTTAAATACACCAACTCAGTCTGATTTTTCATGTTTTATGTCTCATGATTATATATGAATACTATGCAATGTCTGTCCCTCAAATGCTTTGGCTTAATGTGTTTTCTCTTTGCTAAATGTTTAGACAAACACTTACCTCACCATCAGCCCCTGAAGAAGAGGTTTCAACTCTCAACCTCGAAACGCGTCGGGCTTTCGTTGTGCAGCCTTGCTGGAACAATTTATGTGGGGTTATCTGTTATGTTACTGTTAACAGATATGTATATTTTCCTTGTTATGACCATTTGAATGTTGGCATCCACTCATTTTATTCAAATGTTGTCACTTTTTTTAACTTTTGATAAATAAAATTATATACGTCTTTGATATATTGTTTGAGGACTCTTGCCTTATAAAGTCCCATTAGAGGTAAACCATTTTCTACTGTAGCATCACAGGGATGTGGGCAAGTTGTCTTCCTCCACAAGGTTTCCGTCACTACCCTTGCAATAGCCTGTAGGAGTCGCTTCTTTGAGATGCAGTGTGCATGAGCCCTTAGTGTGTGATTGTAT
Organism: Aquarana catesbeiana; assembly: GCF_042186555.1. NCBI lineage: Eukaryota > Metazoa > Chordata > Amphibia > Anura > Ranidae > Aquarana > Aquarana catesbeiana. The sequence continues at coordinate 66,983,655 of NC_133336.1, read as the reverse complement.
CACATTAATTGAAGCCTTTACACAACTTGACCATGAAATATCAAAATTTAGAATACAAGTTGGCCCTTATAGGAAATGCTGAGAATTTTGTTTAGTTAAAGTGTTAGTATTTCTGTGCACTGAACACACACCTGTGGCATTAACCTTATTGTGGGCATCTGGGCAAGTCAAACCACTCCAGTGACTCCTGCCCCCATAATCAATAGTCTGCAGTTGTTGCTTCCACGTTGACTGATTGATTGTTGTCCTCAAGCTCAATTGTTTCCTGTAGTGAAAAGCTGCAGAGATCACATGGAGTGATGACCATTCAGTGGGATTCATTTACTAAAAAAGACTGTGCACTTTTGTGCAGTTGCTCCAGAGATTAGTAAATGAGGGGAACTGTACTTTGCAAATACCCAATCACATGCAAGGAAAAAAGAAAAAATAGCATTTTTGCTTGCACATGATTGGATGATGGAAGTCAGCAGAGCTTCCCATCATTTACTATTCTCTAGAGCAATTGCATTTGCAGAGTGCAACTGCACTAGCAAAGTGCACATTCTGTTCACCAGAAGCAAAACTTGTTAGTAATCAGTAAACTTATTAGTAGACACTGACTGTTGTACACAAAGTCTAAACAGAAGAGTAAAAACCTAAGTCATATATTGACTCACAAAAGCAACTAAGGGTATGGGTGGGTCGAAACATGCCAAGAAATGGTAAAGAGGGAGAAAGAAGAGAGCAATGAAAGATAATTGAAAGGGTAGTAACAGAGGTCATGCCCCCTTTCTCTGTAGACTACCCATATTGCCCAGGATTAGTTAGAACCTTAGCAATGCTTTTTCTTTCTCTACTCCTTTTTTCTTTATAGGGCCACTTGTATTTTAGATATGGTTTTTCACAATGTTATTGACTGAACCTGAAGACTGTTCTTTATCTTGTGGCATATACAGAAAGAAGCTGATACAGATGATACACTGAGCTCCAAGATGAAGGTGAAGGAACTCTCTGTAATAGATGGAAGAAGAGCACAGAACTGCAATATTCTCCTCTCCAGGTAGGCCATACCAAACCAGTTTTTCAGAGGGATCCTAACTGTGTTGATTTGCTATTAATGCATGTAACGATGTTGGTGTCCTGCTTGGTTAATTGGCATTGTACAGTATGGTACAATACTAGTAACTGCAGGTTTATGTTACTTTTTGAACTGGAACATAGATTTCTCTAAATCAACTTTTTAAATTTATGAATGTGACTTCAGGAAGCAATTCCACACTTATGATTTGAGAACAGAAACACTGTGGCACTAAAAATCTCAGAGCTCGTTTATTTTCTACGCGGAGCTCTTTCATAGGGTTGTAGAATGGTAAAACCATTGAGCCATTGGCCTAGAGCAGTGGTCTCCAAAATTTCTAAACAAAGTGCCATTGTACAGTCCATCAGACTTTAGGAGGGTCAGACTGTGGCTAGTTGGAGTAGAAAATGCCCCAGTGTGAGTCAATGTCTCAGGCTTGGTGGTCAGTGGGAGTAAAACAATTATTTACGCCTGGTCAGAAGGAGGAGGAATAGTGTCCCATCATTGGTATTAGTGGGAGGATCTGTGCCCCATCATTGGTGTCAGTGGGAGTAATGGTGCTCCATCATTGGTGTGAGTGGGAGCGAGTAATAGTGCACCATCATTGGTGTCAGTGGGAGTAATGGTTCTCCATCATTGGTGTGAGTGGGAGCGAGTAATAGTGCACCATCATTGGTGTCAGTGGGAGTAATGGTTCTCCATCATTGGTGTGAGTGGGAGCGAGTAATAGTGCACCATCATTGGTGTCAGTGGGAGTAATGGGTACTCCTTCATTGGTGTTAGTGAGAGAAATGATGCCCCATCAGTGGTTTCAGTGGAAGGAGTGGTGCCCCAATGCATCAGTGGGGGGACTAATGCCCCATCATTAGTTTCAGTGGGAGGATCAGTTCCACATTATTGGTGTCAGTGGGGGCTAGTGACTCATCACTGTGGCAGTGGAATGAAAAGAGCCCCATCATTGGTGTCAGTGGAAGGAATAGTGCCTCATATCAGTGTGGATAACAGTGCCTCAAGGGTGGCATACAGACAGGCTTAGGGCCGCATTTGGCCCACAGGCCACAGTTTGGAGACCACTGGCCTAGAACTAAACCTGGCATGCATAGTTGCGGTTTACTGGCGCTAGGAATCCAAGACCATTGGCAATCTAGAAGAGGAGGCCTACATTTAATTAAATCTTGTTGCCCCAGAGAAATGGCACATTGACATTTACTTATTTAATGGTCAGGCATGGAACCAGTGACCATTAATGTAAAGGTGTATTCTTCCCATTAACCAACAATTTAGCAATGCATTTTTTCATTTTTTAAATAATAATAAAAATAATTTTGTTGCATAGGACAGGGAAACTTGATTAGTGGTATTCTGTAGACCTAAGTTCTATGGCTGCTTGAGACTCATTCATGAAAGTGAATAGTGCTCAGTGTTGCATGAATGCTGTTGCTGACAGAGTAGCTATGTAGATGGACTTTAAGTCAAGAGATTTAATTTCTTTTTTTTTTTTTTTTAACTTTGATGAGCCTTTTTTTTAATGTGTATCTATAGTATGTTACTGGAGTTCTGTTGTTTTAAATACTTCTATGTTAGACTGTTCAGTATTTCTCTGGGTGTGAATGGGTTACGCAGTATTTTTAGACATTCCTGTTTAGGTATGTGTGCTATGTTGTGTGGTGCAATGAAACATTTCTGTGATAAAGCAGTGAAACTCCACAAAGAACAAACGTATGTCCTTTGGCATGTAGCAGTGTTTGCCTAAGTAAGCAACAGTATTTATCTAGTGTAATTACACAACAGAACACTGCAGTTTTTTGTATAATGTGCAGCGTTGACAAGCTGTTATTCCTTTTTTGGCTGGTGATATTTTGCCAAAATATGCAAGTTCAAATTCTTCTGTTAGATCATTTTTACTACTAAAGAATCAATAAATGTTGGAGGATTAAAGCCAAAATCCAGGCAGATACAAAAGACACAAATTCATAGTTTTTCAATACAGTTTATTTAATGTATCTTTTAACCACTTGCTTACAGGGCACTTAAACCCCCCTCCTTTCCAGACCAATTTTCAGCGCTGACGCACTTTGAATGACAATTGCGCGGTCATACAACACTGTACCCAAGTAAAATTTTTATCATTTTTCACCACAAATAGAGCTTTCTTTTGGTGGTATTTGATCACCTCTGCGGTTTTTACTTTTTGTTAAAAAAATGTAAAAAACTGAATTTAAAAAAAAAAAATTTTTTATTTTTTTATATTTTGTTATAAAAAATTTAAAACGGGTAATTTTTCTCCTTCATTGATGTACGCTGATGAGGCGGCAGTGATGGGCACTGATAGGCGGCAGTGATGGGCACTGATAGGCGGCAGTGATGTGCACTGATGGGTGGCAGTGATTGGCAGCACTGGCAGGTGGCACTGATTGGCACTACAGGTGGGCATTGGTAGGTGGCACTTGTGGGCATTGATAGGTGGCACTTGTGGGCATTGATAGGTGGCACTTGTGGGCATTGATAGGTGGCACTGTGGGCACTGTTAGGTGGCACTGATGAGGCAGATGTTGTGCTTCAACTTCGAGACCGATGTCCCTGACACCTGAGCCGGTGTTCGGCTTTTTTCTCTACTCGCACTGTCAGCACGAGTAAAAAAAAAAGCCAATTACCGATCTTTTGTTTACATCATGTGATCAGCTGTCATTGGCTGACAGCTGATCACATGGTAAGGGGCCGGGACCGGCCCCTTACTCGGATCGGTGATCAGCCGAGTCTCAGTGACTCGGTGATCACAGCGCGCCTGGCGCACGCCCTGCAGGGCGTGCACAGGGGAGGCTGTCATATGACGGCCTCCCGGGAATGCAGGTCCGCGCTGTGGCCATCATTCGGCCATAGCGCGGATGTCTAGTGGTTAAATGCAGCCGGTGTAAGTACCTAAACTAAGGTCCGCAACACTTCCCTCTCCTTCAGTCAGACGCTCCTTGCCTACGCCAGCATCTTCTACTCCACGCCGGGAGAAGACCATCATTATCGATAGTGGTTATAGCAGCTGCTAGGGATAATCGTAAGAGAATCTGGAAGGCTGGTTGTACCCAAGATGATGGATAGATCAGCTTGGTACATTCAGCCTGCCCATAAATGGTTTGAATCTCGGCAAGTTCAGCAGGAAACGGTCGAGATTCGAACCAGGTATGACTGGCCTTAGTGTGAAAATCAAAGCGCCACACCAAGGTTAAAGCCTGGTACACACGGTCATTTTTATTTTTTTTTTGTTCAGCCCAGTGGGCAAAAATTAGGCATTTTGGAAGAGGGTCACTGTACTAGCTATGAGATTTTAGTATAGTGATCTCCCTGCTGAGCTATTGTGTTCTTCTAGGGGGACCGCCCCCCGCCAGAACACACCGGTCAGCACTCCCACGCGATGATCAGATGCCGATTGGCTGCTGGTTCTCTAGCAAGCTCATTTGACAGAAGCCAGCCATGTGATCAACTTCTGTCAAACAAGGACCTATACACACTGGCCAAATGTCAGACGATATCTACTGTACCGGCTGATTTCGGGCGATATTCGGCCCATGTGTACAGGGCTTAAGAGTCCATAATGCCAAACATATGGCAGGTGCTACAGCCAACCTTTTTTCGAGGACCACGCATTGTCCCCTTCGCCAGGGCTTTAATTAAAGAGAATCCGCTAATAAGGACTCAAATTGAATATTTACATTTTGTATTATGAACACTCAGCCCTAGTTCAGCAGCTGATAGGAAACCTCACATATTTTTGTCACAGACATCAATTAATATCGAAGTATACAGTGGGCAAAATAATTATTTGATCCCCTGCCGATTTTGTAAGTTTGCCCACTTACAAAGAAATGAAGGGTTTATCATTTTTATCATAGGTGAATTTTAAATGATAGAGACAGAATATCAACCAAAAATCCAGAAAAATCGAATGATACAAATGTTATAAATTGAGGTTCAGTTAGTAAAATTAAGTATTTGATCCCCAAGCAAAGCATGACTTGGTGAAGAAACCCTTGTTGGCAAGCACAGAGGTAAGATGTTTCTTGTAGTTGGTGACCAGGTTTGCACACCTCTCAGGAGGGATTTTGGTCCACTCTTCTTTACAGATCTTCTCTAAATCCTTAAGGTTCCTTGGCTGTCACTTGGCAACTCGGAGTTTCATCTCCCTCCATAAATTTTCTATAGAATTAGGCTGCATTCACACCTGAGCGTTTCAAAGTCACACGTTTTTACCGCGATTTTGCCACAATTTTGTTTAGGTCACCAATGTAAAAGGGAGAAAAACGCCTGTAATCTGCCCCAAATAATCTCATGTTCTTTTTTTGAGCTTAGGGTGTTTTTTCAGGCATTTTGCTTCAGGTGACAAAACGCTCAGATGTGAACAGGTGCCATTGAAATTAATGGGATTTTGCTTGTTGGGTGTTTTTCAGGCGTTTTTCAGGTGTTTTATGAGCTGAAAACGATCAGGTGGGAATGCAGCCTAAAGGTCTGCAGACTGGCTGGGCCACTTCATGACCTTAATGTAATTCTTCTTGTACCACTCCTTTGTTGCCTTGGCAGTATGTTTTGGGTCATTTTCATGCTGAAAGACCCATCCACAACTTATCTTCAGTGTTCTGGCTGAGGGAAGAAGGTTCTCATCCAAGATTTTACAATACATGGCCCTATCCATTGGCCCCTCAATGCAGCAAAGTCGGTCTGTACCTTTAGCAGAGAAACAGCCCCAAAGCATCATGTTTCCACCTCCGTGCTTGACTGTAGGGATGGTGTTCTTGGGGTCATAGTCAGCATTTTACTTCCTCCAAACACGGCGAGTCCCCCTCCTCAGGAAGGCACATGTACAGTCATGCCAATGAACATCTAAATGATTCAGAGAAGGATTGGGAGGAAGTGCTGTGGTCAGATGAGACCAAAATTGAGCTCTTTGGCATAACTTGACTCACTGTGTTTGGAGGAAGAAAAAATGCTGACTATGACCCTAAAAACATCGTCCCTACAGTCAAGCACGGAGGTGGAAACATGATGCTTTGGGGCTGTTTCTCTGCTAAAGGTACAGGCTGACTTTGCTGTATTGAGGGGCCAATGGGCGGGGCCATGTACTGTAATATCTTGGATGAGAACCTTCTTCCCTGAGCCAGAATGCTGAAGATGGGTCATGGATTGGTCTTCCAGCATGACAATAACCCAAAACATACTGCCAAGGCAACAAAGGAGAGGCTCAAGAAGAAGCACATTAAGGTCATGGAATAGCATAGTCAGTCTCCAGACCTTAATTCTATAGAAAATGTAGGGAGGGAGCTAAAACTTTGAGTTGCCAGGAAACCTTAAGGATTTAGAGAAGATCTGTAAAGAAGAGTGGACCAAAATCCCTCCTGAAATGTGTGCAAACCTGGTCACCATCTACAAGAAACGTCTTACCTCTGTGCTATCCAACAAGGGTTTCTCCACCAAGTACTAAGTCATGTTTTGCTTGGGAATCAAATACTTATTTTACTCATTGAACTGCAACTTAATTTATAGCATTTGTTTTATGGTTTTTTTTCTGGATTTGTGGTTGATAATCTATCTCTATCATTTAAAATACACCTACAATAAAAATTATAGACCCTTCATTTCTTTGTAAGTGGGCAAACTTACAAAATCTGCAGTGGATCAAATAATTCTTCCCCCACTGTACCTAAGGTTCTAGTGCCATCAATCTACTACTTCATGGCTTTGCGGTATGGCAGAGGTTTTATATATCTCAAAACTGGATGAACAAACACAAATCGCTTGGCAGGTGAATCATCTCCCTTATGTGTATTTTAGCTGTTTACATTGCGTTCAGCTTTAACATTCTACAGCGTTACACTTTAATCAAAATAATATATTAGAGCCCATTCACACCATCACGCTGGCACCCCAATGCACCTAGTATGAATGGGGCCCTTGTCACTGAAATGTATACTGGAAGGCCCACTCTACTTATTTAAAGTGGAGTTCCACCAACTTTTACAACTCTTCAGCATCCCTCACTAAACTGTGCACTGTAAACGAATTGGATATATTTTTATTTTTTTTCTCAGCACCTACTGTATATCTGCTGTATTCATTTTTCACTTCCTCCTCCCTGGCCGTGGCCCACCGCATCATTTCCTGTTTGCAATGCCTTCTGGGAAGAAGCGGCAACTTCCTCTGACACTGCCGTTGCTAGGGAAACCTGACCTGAAACCTATTACACTGCTTGTGCTGCACTGAGCATGTGCGAGATCTGCAAGGATGAGATCCAGGAAGAAATACAGTCTGGCTTCAGATGCCCACACTTAAGATGGCCACGGCCTGCTGCAAGTTTATAAAATATCAAACTACTGCTATAAACTAACAAAACAGACCTTACTTTATAGTCTAACTTTACTAGAATACATTAAGCTTGTGTATTATAGGGGTATTTTTATTTAAAAAGTATCATTTCGGCCGGAACACCACTTTAATGTGGTGCTGTACTGCATCAGTCCACCCCATTGCCTTGGGATGCTGTTCTGATCATAATGGAGATTGTGATGCTGACACACACTGCAGTCTCCTTTCTGACACTGGCATATGAAAAGCCTTTAAAACAGTTTAACTGGAGATGCACTTTAACATAAAGAGACACTCCAGTCAAAACTGAAGATAAATTGGCAAAATGCCTACAGGATACACAAAGCCCACATGCTCAGGGCTTCAGTTGTTCATGCAGACCTTTCTATAGTGCGTCAGTCCTATTGCTGTTAATTCGTTGTTCTGGAAAGACTTTTTAAAACTGGACAAGTATTTGAAAAATCACCCGCTTTAGGGTCATTGATATCTCGCACATGCAAGTAGCCTGATACAAAATAAAAAGTCAAAACAAAGAAGATTTTCACAAACACCAGATTAAATTCTGCCATGGAGGTTGTCACCAGTGGGCAATGAAGAATAGGGATTATGGTGCCTTACTGCCTAAATCCAGATGTCTTTTTTCCCAGTGTAAGAGAAATTTGGTTGCTATGGGAAACAGTCATTGTGCTCAAAATATCCTGTTTTTATAGAAGAAATCTAAAAATACATTGGGAGTTTTGTATTTTTGAAGTTTAGGTCACCACTTTATCAGCTTGTGCCAGAAATTACTTTAATCTTCCTGTCCGCTGGATGTTCAGAAAGGTGTAATTGTCCATGAAAAAAGGACAAAATGTCTGCTATCCTCAGTTACACAATTTCAGTTTCTTTTTTTTTTTTTTTGTTTTTTTTTATGTTGTTTACACATCTGGTGGCCTAATTTTATTGTAATGTTTCGGGTCTGAAAGCAGCATTACTGGGCTTTATTTGCTAGCATAAATTACTTTAAGAAGTGTCCACAGTGGGAGCTCTGCTGCATTCTTCAGTGCAAATTACAAGTCCTTGTCAAAACCTATTTTTTATAAACGAGGCATATTTATAATAAGCAGCTGCATAGAGATGTGTTGGGAAAAACTAGCTGCCTGCAGACATTTTCCAATTCAACTTAAGATGAATGTAGTTCATTGTAAAAAACAAATTCTAATAAAACAATAGGAATCAGTCCAAATAAACCTATACCCCTGTGACCATGACTTATTTTCCAGTTAATTTAGAGGGCCCTTATTGGCCACTGAGGGTGCACAGTTCTACCCCCTGGTTCAGTTCATTTGTTTAGTTTGAGTGCTGCAAACTGTTCCCAGGAAGAGTGTACAGTGGACAGGACCACTTGGAAGAGGTGTTCCCGGGCATGGTTTACTGTAGTCTGTTAAGGTGCGCTTCAGTGTGACTGAAAACCATGGCTGAGAATAAGGCTCTCTATAGATGACGAAACACAGAAGCAAGGATCACTATGGTCTGAGGTGATGTATGGCAGAGGTGACTGATATAAGTGTGCCTGGGAACACTTGCTTATAGCCCAGGGTGAGTACAGACCAGTCTTAATTTCGTCAAAATGTTCGTCAGCGGCCTTTTTATAGTTATGAAAACAAAGCGAAAAGTATACCACATTTTCGTCCACTGACGAAAACTATGACAAAAATGAATTTCGTTTTCATTAAGCAATGAAAACGAAATGAAAGTGTGACAAAGGGACATTTTCCCTTGTGAATATTCGGTTTCTATGGAGCTCAGCCTGTATAGAACCTGTGAGTGCTTCTGCTCCCAGCAAGCAAGAAAGTCCATAGAGTGCTTACTACTTAGCAGTCAGCACTGTGCATTACAGGCCTCCCAACGAGAGTCCCAACTCGCGACCATCCAGAGCAGAGCACTGTGAGTGTGTACATTTACAGGCCTCCAATCAGGCCACCATCCAGAGCACTGTGTGCATTACAGGCCTCCTCTGACCACCGGCATCCAGAGCACTGTGCATTACAGGCCTCCTCCGACTACCATGCAGAGCACTGTGTGCATTACAGGCCTCTTCTGACTACCGTGCAGAGCACTGTGTGCATTACAGGCCTCCACTGACTACCATGCAGAGCACTGTGTGCATTACAGGCCTCCTCTGACTACTGGCATCCAGAGCACTGTGTGCATTACAGGGCTCCTCTGACTACCAGCATCCAGAGCACTGTGCATTACAGGCTTCCTCAGACCACTGTTTAGAGCACTATGCAGCATTACAGGCCTCCTCAAACTGTATAGAGTGGCTAAATCTGTAAACCGTGATGCCATAAATAATAACATATTAGATTTTTTTTTTACTCCAGGAGTATGAGTGGAAATTCTACAGTAATGCTTAAATAATGCATAACAATGTAACTAAACACATTTCATTTTAGAATGTTAAAATGTACTTGAGATTTTAGTTAACTAAAGCTAAAACAATTGCAGATGACTAAAATAGGACTAAAACTAAAATGGCATTTTAGTCAAAAGACTATAACTAAATCAAAATTCTATGCCAAAATTAACACTGGTGCAGACTGGTTTGGAAGAGAGGACAATCAAACTCTGTTACAGTCTGGTTCAACTGTGCCCAGTGTGAGTGCATCCCGACACTGTCATTGGACAAAGGAATGAGAAGTGGGTGCGCTTTTTTCCCAAAGTCAGGGAAGTCAAGTCCTTAGTAACAGCCTGAAACCAATTTTAAGGAGGCACACTGGGTTTTCTGACTAATAGATGTTATAGCAGGCACCCTGTAGTGTCTGCTGTTAAGATAGGGATTTTGGTTTTTAGAGCATAAACTGGTTATCAGGTTTGTTTTAGTTAAAGCTGCGTCACAAAATCAAATTATAATTATTTATATAGCATCATTATATTTTGTGGCCCTGAAGTAATACAATCTCCCCCATCACTGTACAGTTAGTACCTTGTGGTGCCAATGCATTCTTGCTTCCATTTGCCATTATGATCACTGCTGGCGTCCCCACAAAAATATGGGAAAGAATGATGTTTTGAAGGAAAGTCGACTTTTGCACTCTGCACTCCCCATGCGAGAGTGCTCGGGCCTAATGAATTAATGCCCAGGCACAGAGCACTGCATTATGGAAGGGTAGCGGATCATACATAGGTGTCCCATACTATGCCAGAGTGGTGGGTGGGAGCCACAAGTATAGCTTCTGGTGGAAGGATGTTTATATATTCTATAATTAATATACATTTAAACACCACTTGTGTGCGGCTTTAAGAAAGCAATACGCAAGGCAACTTTTTTTTTTTTTTTTTATATTGTGTGAGACCACATCTAATTTTTTTTTTTTTTGTTTTTATTAATGAGAAATCTTTCTCACCCAGTCTTGAGAGTCCTTACAATGATGTCATGGCTGCACTACCCAGACACCAAGAGACTTTTGTGCTTCACTTAGGTGATGCCAAACCAAACAACCCTAAAATCAACATGGCTGACACTCCCAACAAGTATGAGGATAGATGACGTAATCGCGCCCCCTTCATTTTTCTTTGCCGAAGGTTAAAATACAACATAACTGTGTGCTGAAGTTTTGATTATACAGTGTCATTTTACATGCAAAATCTTGGCACAATTCCACTTATAATTCAAGGGGATTTATGTTATTTTTAATGTTCAATTTATAGCCTTATTTTAGTTTTTCGTCACACTTTAAGAAAGATGAGTGATTATTTAATGTTTGTAGTTTTTAGACCGGCTGACAATACTTGTACATAGCAAGAACCCAGAGTGCTGAATTGTGGTAGAATACATTTTGCCAATTTGCAGAAAATACAGCACAATTTGGGAATTAACATAAAGATAGTTTTCAACAAAGAAATATGACATATTCATTGGCTTTTTATATCAGATTCTTGCAATAAGAAAGCAGAAATAGCCACAATGGCCAACAGAAATTTAGGAAGTAAAGATGATGTAAGGCAGTCCATTTGTAGCCCCAAAACAGCAGTTGGAACAGATGCCCAGAATTCCCATGTGGAAGTGTGAAACTGCTTACAGTATATTGTATGGCCAAAATATTGTGGGACTGGAGCATCACACCTACAGTATATAAGCTTGTTGGACATCCTATACCAAAGCTAGGGGATTAATATAGCTATAGGCAGTCTTCACTCTTCTGAGCATGCCTTCCCACAAAATTTGTGAGTTTGGTTACTGATGTTGGACGAGAAGACCTGGTAGTCAATATTCCAATATATCTCAAAGGTGTTTGATAGGGTTAAGATTTGTCTAGGACATTTGAGCATCTCTACGCCAAACTGGTCAAATCATACCATTAGGGACATGGCTTTGTGTGTCTGAACTCCTTTATTTAAAGAGTTGGCCATGTACTTACCATTTAGTAGTTCAAAATTCTCTGCAGAATTCTCCATTTTTTTTTTTTTTAAGGATTAGCAAAGAAATTGTATCGATCACCAAAATCAATTTTTCAAAGTGGTTTTTGTCCAGTAGCAGGTGCTTTTACAAACATTGGTTTTATCTGGAATTTGTACATTTAAAGTGATATTAAAGTCTTGTTTTTTTTTTTTTGTTTGTTTCAATTTAACAAACATGTCCTACTTACCTGCTTTGTGCAGTGGTTTTGCACAGACCAGTCTCTTCTTTGGTCCCTTCTCAGCGCTCCTAGCCCCTCCCTCATGCGGAGTGCCCCCACTGCAAGCAGCTTGCTATGGGGGCACCCGAGCCGAGCTGCTGTTCTGTGTGTCCATTCAGACACGGAGCCTCGACTCAGCCCCGCCCCCTCCCTCTTCTCATTGGCTCACTGACTTTGACAGCAGTGGGAGTCAATGGTTCAAGCTGCTGTGTCTCAGCCAATCAGGCTGGAGAGTCCTGGACAGCCGAGACTCTCGTAATTCAGCTGCATTCAGATCCAGAAAAAAAAAAAGCTGCATACATTGGCTATAATACAGCCGTGTTTAGATCCAGAAATAAAACAAAAAAAAAAAAAAAAACAATGTACATTGGCTATATTGGTTATAATAAAGCTGTGTTCAGATTGCCTAAAGTGTTCAAATGTGAAAAAAATCATACGGATTTGAAATTGCCATTTTTTGCACCCAAATGCATGAGCCCCTATGCATTGAGAGCGCATGGAGAAGTCCATGAATCTGGTTACTGGGGGACTAATACAGACCATTTTTATTTAAAGCATTGTAAGACATTCGACCCAAATGAGCTTTTTTTTTTTTTTTTTCCTGGAAAAGAACAGAGTAGCCCTTCTAGAACACGAGATAGTTTGTTTGTTTTAAAGTAAACAGATCTTGAAGTACTAAAAGTTGTGCTAGAGCGTGCTACGGAAATTAAACACCTAAGGGATTATTTCATAAACTGCCATTGTTTTCAGTGATTAGACCTTGCTGGCTTTGATCTTAATGTGTTCCACCGCCCTCCCCCACCTCTACAAACGCCCCTCAGCCATTAACATCTGCCAAGAACAACAGACATGTATATATCCAGTGCCAATGTATACAGAGTAACAAAGCAATATTCCCTGCTGTGTTGCAAACAACGTGTTTGTAGAAACACATGAATAGATAAATGATATGTACTTAAAGGGATGCTATCGTCCCATTTTTTTTTTTTACAACAATTTCTTGCAATATCGGCTTGTTTGCTGCTGCTGCTAAAAAAAAAAAAAAAAAAAAAATCCAATGTCTGCTTATCACCACCCTGAATTTCAGGGTCTGCTGTAGATTAAAAAAAAATTCTTTGCTATTTACATCATTTGAATTCATTATAATAGACTCGTTCAAGGACACTAAAGGAGACACTTGTAGTAAATAATGTACTATATTAAAATATTTTATATTTAAGATTAAAGCGGAACTGCAGACAGACCTTAAACTACATATATGGGCTTTGTTTTATCTGTCAGGTGATTTTTATTTCTGTCCATGCAGTACTGACATTTACACAGCTCTGCCTAGCAGGGCAGAAGGCCTGAATCTTGTCTGCTGCAGATAAGATGAGCTGGCCATACACTAATAGAGTTTCATTAGAAAATTCTCATTTTATGAACATGAGTTCGATTTTCTAACCATTAGTGGGGTCAAGCTGACTTTCGTTTTCAACAGCAGTGACATGAAAATCGGAAGAACAGGATAGTAAGCTTTTTCTTTTTTTTTTTTTTCAAACAAACTAATTTCTAACAGCGAATTAGGTTTTCCTTCGGAAAGTCCATTCACTGTTAAAATCGAATGTTAAAAGCAAACAAAATTTAGAAGTGCATTCAAACAGCATTCATCAAGTCATCGAATGTACAGTGCCTAGAAAAAGTATTCATACCTCTTGAAATTTTCCACATTTTGTCATGTTACAACCAAAAACGTAAATGTATTTTATATGATAGACCAACACAAAGTGGCACATAATTGTGAAGTGGAAGCAAAATGATAAATGGGTTTCAAAATTTTTTTACAAATATCTGAAAAGTGTGGTGTGCATTTGTATTCAGTCAATACTTTGTAGAACCACCTTTCGCTGCAATTACAGCTACAAGTATTTTTGGGGATGTCTCTACCAGCTTTGCATATCTAGAGAGTGGCATTTTTGCCCATTCTTCTTTGCACAATAGCTCAAGCTCTGTTAGATTGAATGGAGAGCGTCTGTGAACAGAAATTTTAAAGTCTTGGATTCTCAATTGGATTTAGGTCTGGACTTTGGCTGGGCCATTCTAACACATGAATATGCTTTGATCTAAATAGCTCTGAATGTATGTTTAGGGTCGTTGTCCTGCTGGAAGGTGAACCTCCACCCCAGTCTCAAATCTTTTGCAGACTCTAACGAGTTTTCTTCTAAGATTGCCCTGTATTTGGCTCCATCCATCTTCCCATCAACTCTGACAAGCTTCCCTGTCCCTGCTGAAGAAAAGCATCCCCACAACATGATGCTGCTACCACCATGTTTCACGGTGGGGACGGTGTGTTCAGGGTGATGTGCAGTGTTAGTTTTCCACCACACATAGTGTTTTGCTTTTAGGCCAAAAAGTAAAATTTTGATCTCATCTGACCAGAGCACCTCCTTCCACATGTTTGCTGTGTTCCCCATATGGTTTCTCGTAAACTGCAAACAGGACTTCTTATGGCTTTCTTTCAACAATGACTTTCTTCTTGCCACTCTTCTATAAAGGCCAGATTTGTGGAGTGCACGACTAATAGTTGTCCTGTGGACAGATTCTCCCACCTGAGCTGTGGATCTCTGCAGCTCCTCCAGAGTTACCATGGACCTCTTGGCGGCTTCTCTGATTAATGCTCTCCTTGCCCGGCCTATCAGTTTAGGTGGACGGCCATTTCTTGGTAGGTCTGCAGTTGTGCCATACTCTTTCCATTTTCGGATGATGGATTAAACATGTGCTCCATAAGATGTTCAAAGCTTGGGATATGTTTTTATAACTTAACCCTGCTTTAAACTTTTCCATAACTTTATCCCTGACCTGTCTGGTTTGTTCCTTGGCCTTCATGATGCTGTTTGTTCACTAAGGTTCTCTAACAAACCTCTAAGGGCTTCAGAGAACAGCTGTATTTATCCTGAGATTGAATTACACACAGGCGGACTCTATTTACTAATCAAGTACTTATGAAGGCAATTGGTTCCACTAGATTTTAGTTAGAAGTATCAGAGTAAAGGGGGCTGAATACAAATGCGCGCCACACTTTTCAGATCTTTATTTGTAATAAAACTTGAAAACCATTTATCATTTACCTTTAACTTCACAATTATGTGCCACTTTGCGTTGGTCTATCACATAAAATCCTGATAAAATACATTTACGTTTTTGGTTGCAACATGACGAAATGTGGAAAATTTCAAGGGGTATGAATACTTTTTCAAGGCACTGTATTGGTAAGAATTTTCATACATTTTGAAAGAAAAAATATATGTGTGTGTGTAAGATATAGATATATATATATATATAGATATATATATATATATATATATATATATATATATATATATATCTATATATATATATATATATATATATATAGATATATATATATATATCTATATATAGATCTATCTATATATATATATATATATATAAATATACACACACACACTGTATTGCCAGCATAACACTTCCAGATCTTGTCCCTCCTCCAGCCTGTGACTTGGCAGTGAAAGGGTAAACACACTGATGAGCTGTTGTCTTTGTCGCTCTCCTCCTATCAGCATGTTCTTGTTAGTACATGAGCATTGCAGTACAACTGATTGGATCTTTGTGCTGCTTCTCCCTCCCCAGTCTGAGTTCTGCTGTATAAGGACTGCAAGAGGCTAATACTGGGTCAAATTCAGCTACTTGCTTGCATTTGAACAAATCAATTGAATGATTTATTTGAGTATAGGTTCTGCATAGCTTAAACATTGATGGGATGTGACAAGGCTTTAGCAGTGTAAAGAGTGGCCCCCACCCTATCTGCGTTATGTACTTTGCCTGTAGGCCTTGTACTAGACAATAGATAGTCTAACATGTGTGAACTTGGGAATTCTTAACGTGGCAAATGTTAAGCAATTCAGTACTGACTTGAACAAGTTCAGTGTTGTGGTTGGCAGATGAATGTTTTGTATGTGTGTACCAGAAAATACATGTTACTACAGATATTAAGTCACCCTTTTAGATTTTTTTTTGGCGGATTTACAGCCTTTTGATGTATTATAACAAATGACCATTAATGACCGCTGTTGCAAAAAAAAATAAAAAAAATTGTATATTGATAACTGTGGTTAATAATATAATGACATTGTTCCATGTGTTCATTCCATATTTTTTAAATACCTTTATTTTTATCAATAAATACGTCAGGCACAGTTGTCAGATGCAATAATTTTATTCTAAATGGGGAAAAAGATGCTTTGTCTTTTGCAAAACAGATTTAAACCACCATCTGTGTGTCCATTCACACATGAAGCATGGCTCGGCCACACTTCCGCTGTCTTCTCATTGGCTGACTGGCTGTGATTGATGCCAATGGCACCCGCTACTGTCTCAGCCAACGAGGAGGAAGAGACACACCCAGGAGAGCCGCTGCTCTCGTGCATGTTGCTGGATTGAGATGGGGCTCAGGTAAGTATTAGGGAGGTTGGGGGACTGCTGCACACTGAAAGTTTTTTTTTTTTTTTTTTTTTTTTTTTTTACCTACAATGAGTAGAACGCATGAAGGTAAAAAAACCTTGAGCCTTTACAACCACTTTATGTATTATTTATTTTTCCCTAAATGACTAATTAGAACCCCAGTCTAGTCTAAACCAAATAACCAATTAACACCTACCTTTTCTTGTATGTCGTCTGTCCACACAAATATCTATTCTGTGTTGTTTTTTTTTTTTTTTAAGACCAATACCACCCTTTATATTAGTGTTGGATGGGTTATGTCCCATGAAGGCTTTGACTTCGTGCTCTGTGACAAAGCTGTGACAACAGCGTCACTTTCTTGTAGCTAAATTTCTCCATTATTAAATGTGTTGTGTGATCCATGGGGTTGTACGTCATCTTCATTTGACTTGGTCATGGCTATAAGCCGGACATGGTATTCTTACATTGAAATCTCCCCACTGGAGTCTTGACACAGAGATGCCAGTTTGGAATTTCTGTTTTGTGTAGAGTTGACCTTTACATTAAATAGAGCCTGTCACTGGTTTAAAAGATTGCAGTTATCAAATCTGCAGAAAAATCAAGTCTTTTAATTTTTACTTGTAACATTTTTCCTTTTACTTGTAGCCTTGAAGCTTGCTAAGGAATTTGAGTATTCTAGAAAGAGTCAATTTTGTAGCAATGCCCCCTCCTTCCTTGCTTGTCATAGCCCTTCTCTTCTGAGAAGGTCTAATTACTGTCTGTGCTGGCCCAGCTTCTCTCCCCCTGCCCTACCCCCCCTATATAACCTTTTATATAGCTGCTGGGGAAGGAGGAAAGGGAAATACTATAGAATATCACTTGAATGACAGCTCTGAGTCTACCAGATTGGCTGTCATCAAATCCAAGATGGCAGCTCCAGCAGCAGTCTTGGGCCTTTTGGATATTTACACAGAGGAAGCTTTTGCAGGTTAATACCATGCCTTGTAATATTTACATGCATATGTAATCTTATGGGAAGATTGTTGTTGAAATGAATGGTCTGGAGACAGAGTCTCTATTGTTAATACAGATGCTTGTCCAATGCAACTCCTCTATTATGTTCATTGTTTGGTACATGTCATTGTAGCATGCTGTTAATAGTCCTGTGCCGTGACACGTATTACTCTCTTTATACAAGCTCTGCTGTTTGCATTCTTGCAGGCTGAAACTGTCAAATGAAGACATTAAGCGTGCCATTTTGTCAATGGATGAACAGGAGGACTTACCAAAAGACATGTTGGAACAGGTGAGGGGCGATACCGATGCTGATTATCTGTCTTTTCAATGCTGACCTTTCCTTCAGAGGGGATGACAGACACCTCCAGCCATGTCACTTCTTATCCAGAGACATTACCTCTCTGAAACCAAATAGTGACAGATGAGCCGTAGATAATTGCACAATGTCAAGATGTTGGAGAATTTCAGCTTTGTACAGTATCAAGTTCTGCTTTTAGGTAACATAACGGGTGAATGATATAAAAGTTAATTTAGTGAAATATTAACAGTTACAACGTTTGCAGTAAACCGTATCCTGAAAACAGAATCACATTTTGTTTTGTGTAGTTTTAAACTAGCTGAGCATGCTACTGTTTCTTTTAAAACTTTTTATCCTTTTATGAAAATACAAGGGCTGCTTTGCGGACAGCTATTGCCCCCAAAGAAAAAATAATAATAATAATCTGCCAAATAACACAAAATAAAAAAAAAAACTTGCTTTGGCCCCAGTTTTCACCCACCATTGACGTTATTGCCTCCTGGAAAAGTTGGGTGTCTAAAATCCCTCAATAAATATACTCCTGCCATGTGCTGGGGTGGAGGGCTATCATACAAGGGTACTAGGTTAAAGTCAATTGAATTGGGCAAGAAGAGGGAAGGTAACATAAAATTCTTTCAGTAACATAATTATTATCAAAGATACACAAAGATATTCAATCTTTAACAAGAAATATAAAATGCAGATTAATTGCAGATGGATAGGTCGCCCATGGAAAGGTAGCAGACAACTTATGTAGTTCTTTTTGATTGTGTCCCTCTCCCTTTTGCCTTTTCCACAGTGCATTTAAGACCATGACTGGTGGGCCTAGGGCATTTAGATTAGGGCTTAGAAGAGGGGGGAACATAGGCAGGGCTGTTTTACCATAATGGTTTTTATGGGCAGGTTCCTAGGACAGCAGGCTAAGGGGAAAGGGGAAGGTGGCGTTGGCATTCAGTCTCAAAACTCAAAATTACAAATCATGATAGTTTCCCCCCCCTACTCATCACCTCTGGAAATATATGGCTGAATTCAGCAAATTAACTGTAGTGTGCAATAGCTGTTTTGGATGGGTCTGAAGACTCACTTGTAGATCAAGAAGCATAAAATCATCTTTTCAGTTGGTGGGCTGTACAATTAAAAGTAGCTGCAAATCTATGAAGCAACCAGCATGCATTCGCCAATAGTATGTTCTAGCATTAGCGGTTAGCACAATAATCACATGGCACATGGCGTCAGAGCTTTTATAAAAGAATGTTATTCACCTATGCAAAGCAGCAGAATGGTATTTAAATACCACCCTGAGGACAGTTAGACCCCAAAAGTTTAAATGCTTGATCATAGTTCACTGAGCAAGTTGGATGTGGGTAGGTGAAATAGGAATGTGGACTCTGGTGTGTAAAATTACTAGTTTAATACGTTATAGATGCAGGAAAATGAAGTATAAAGGCTTTGAAAAGTGTTATCTACATTTTCCATTGAGAAGTATTATGTGAAATCTTTACAGCTCCTGAAGTTTGTTCCAGAAAAGTGTGACACTGACTTGCTGGAGGAGCACAAACATGAGCTGGATCGTATGGCCAAAGCAGACCGATTCCTCTTCGAGATGAGCAGGTTTGTGTTTTCCAGCCACATTCTTTGAAGTGGTCATCTTTCACAGGTTCAGCTGTCTTTTAATTGATGGCACTGAAAGCTTCTTGTAAGTTCCTAGTCTAGTATTGACATCTTTCTGAACTGTATTGTTCATTCGTTATCCCTTTCATTACCTGAGGTCATTGAAACCTAGATGACTAGGCCAAATTTAGCATCATAAGCATGTGTCATTTAACTCGACTATAACTTTGACTAATTTTCATACCTCATTTTCCAGAATTTGATCACCTGTTTCAGAATCAATAAATGGAACATGCCTACTAAAATGAAGACTGACCCGAGCATGTAAAGGAATCTTTAGGAGTCGATACACACCACATGCGGTGGGACTGTGTTGGGCAGCTATTCCAGGGCAGTCCCAATGCATGAGAAGGCAAAATGTCTGGTCTCCCTCACTTTGTTGCGGATGTGTGTGGGTGGTGTGTACTGTATGTAGTACTTTTTTCAGCACAGTGTGAGGCAGTCCACTGTTTCGCACCTTGTTTCTAGCAATTGAGCTTTATGAGATGTCTGTGTTTTTGTTGCAAAAGGTACGATCCCATAGTTCTTATATTGATATAGTGGCACAGACTTAGAAGTAGAAGAAATATGCAGATTAGGAGCCTTGACCTAAGTCCAATTCCTCTTGTCTGAGTCATGCAAACCGTTGACTCAGAAAGCAGTGAAGCCATTGGTTCAAAATGGCAACCAAAGAACTTGTATTTTTAGAAGAAAATGTTAGCATTAGTAACCGTCATACCACTTTGGCACAGGTTTCTGATAACAAGATGGCTACCAGGAACTTGGAGATATCGTATAACGAAATTATCATAAAAAACTATGTGTGTATGTATAATATACTGTGTATAAATAGTTTAGTGTTTAAGAGATCTTTCTTGTGTGGAGTTCAGAAGTGAAGAGCAAAAAATACTTTTGATGTAACACAGGCTGACTCAGCTTGTCTCTGCATATTATTTTCCAGCCCAGACGAGTCTAGGCTGCTCATCAATGCAGTATGTTTTACGACCTGTTTTAAAGAGTGGAACAAGATTCATAACAATTCAAGCTATTGACTTATACAAATGTTCTATAGGTACAGTGTTCACTGTGGTTTATTATGGTCTTGCTCTAGATGATTAAAGGGAAGTTGGGATGTACAGAGCTGACCATTAAAGATTTTTTTTTTTTTATTCCCGAATATTTTTATAATGGAGTTGGGTTGTGTGTGTGTGGGGAGCAGTTGGTAGTTTGTAGAAACCTTTAGTGACATGCCTGCTTTTCATACTTTGGAAAATGCAAACATATCCACATTGAGCAGGATTATCACCCGACCAGTCAAGCAATGATCATCTTTTGTTTATAAAGGGTCTTTAAGGCTCCCTGATAATTGAAAGAAAGGGCTCCAATATATAATACTGAAGTCTTTGCAGAGACATAAGCTGGCCATATAGTATTTAAAATTTTACCGGTTCAGCAGGGACCAGCTGAATTTGATCCATGCATGGGCAGGCTGGTTATACACAAGTTGATCTATCAATATAGCCGGCAACACTGATTGTATTCTGATGGCGGGAAAGGCTCCCTGCTGTCAGAATACAATACCACAGCACAAGGGATTCCTCTATCAACCTTGAATGTGTGGATGGGGGAATCTTATCATGTTTATTCGTTTAACCCACTGGTTGTATACCATTGTGTTGCCTATCATTGTACATGTTATGCATTTTAAAAGCTCAATATTGTGCCTGGCTTCTTTTGAATTAATAGATACCAGTCATCCTAGCCCAGCCTGTAAGATATCTACATCCACCGGTCGGTGTTCAGTCCTATGGACAGAGCAGATGTAGCGGTTTCCTGAGTCATATTGCTGTATAAGGCTCAACTGAGAGCTCTCACTGTACCACGCTATGGGTTCGGAGAGCCTCCACATGCAATTCCCATGCCTAGGGAATTTTCTGGTACTGATGTGCAGTGTTGTGGAAGCAGCATAATAACATTGTCTCCATTGAGCCCTTACAAGTAAAGGTATGCTCCTGGGCACTTGGTGAGTTAGGAGATAATAGAAAATCACACACATACAAGGCGACACATTAAAATAATCAAAAGCTGAAGCCTAATCCAGATGGATGGAATTAAAGTGTAACTAAACCTCCTTTATATTTCCTGCAGTCCCATGCGGTTTGCACTTAAGATACATCCTTTTTCTTCAGTGCTGTTCCCAGTGCAGCTTTGGAAAGTGTGAACCTTGTCTTTTCACAGCTGCAGGAGATTTTCGTTTCATATAATTTCACATTTTGGAAGTTATTTGCTTTTCTTTTTGAGCCCTTTGTCGCAGAAGGTTTTCAGCCTTTTTTGTTCTTGTTGCAGGGCATTGCTTTACAAGGTGTAGATTTTTTTGTTTAGGAAGTCACTTACTCTGCCTAATGTTGCTCTATGCATTTAAAGGAAATAAAGTAAAAGGATAGCTATGTTTTTAAATCACATACTGTAATAACTTTTAAATATATTCAGGTATACAAAGCAACCTTGCAAATATATACTCTTGAGCCTGCTTTTTATTTCTGAGCTTTAAGAGCTGTCATCGCAGATCCAAGCCAGTATAAACAAGGATTGCTTATGTTCAGTGTGTCTGCATCTGCACTGTAAATGCAGATAGGGGCAGAGAAAAAAGGATGCTGTCTGCTCCACATAACATGTCTGTTTCAGGAGTTGTACATGATGCTTTAAATGCTGCAACGCACTTGTGCAATCACCAAAGATCACAAACTGCCAGGTATAGGTCTCCGTACGTTACACTTAAGTCCTAACAAGGCCAAGGTTATGCTGGTTGCGTGACCAACTTTTGTTTATGAAGTGATGATATACATTTTGTTTAAGAAATCCCCACTGGCCACGTAAGCTTATTTACAACAGATATTTCCCAGAACCAGCCATACTTATCACTTGCTGGTTTTTCTTTTAGGATCAATCACTACCAAGAGCGGCTGCAATCTCTATATTTCAAAAAGAAGTTTGCAGAAAGAGTTGCAGAAGTCAAACCAAAGGTAGATGGTAAGTGGTAATTGTACTTCTAAACTGTGAAATATTTAAATATAGGTGTGTGTGTGTGTATATGTATATGTGTGTGTAGAAAAGTTAAGAAGGGTGAGGTGCACGTCGGTCGGAGTAACAAGTGCAAGCAATCAAGCCCTCCCAAAGGATTATATTATAGGAAACGACAAAAATTGCTGCACAGAAATGTTTTAATGAAAAATATAATCAAAACATCCAAAATATATAGGCCATCATCGTTGTGTGTGTGTGTGTGTGTGTGTATATGTGTATATATATATATATATATATATATATATATATATATATATATATATATATATATATATATATATTATTATTATTATATTTTTTTTTTCCCCAAAAAGTATTGGGACACCTGACTTTATACACACATGAACTTTAATGGCATCCCAGTCTTAGTCCATAGGGTTCAATATTGAGTTGGCCCACCCTTTGAAGCTATAACAGCTTCAACTTTTCTGGGAAGGCTGTCCACAAGGTTTAGGAGTGTGTCTATGGGAATGTTTGACCATTCTCCCAGAAGCGCATTTGTGAGGTCAGGCACTGATGTGGATGAAGAAGGCCTGGCTCGCAGTCTCCACTCTAATTCATCCCAAAGGTGTTCTATCAGGTTGAGGTCAGGACTCTTTGCAGGCCAGTCCTTGATTTGTGCACTGGTTCGCAGTTATGTTGGAACAGGAAGGGGCCATCCCCAAACTGTTTCCACAAAGTTGTGAGCATGAAATTGTCCAAAATGTTTTGACATGCTGACGCCTTAAGAGTTCCCTTTACTGGAACTAAGGGGCCAAGCCCAACCCCTGAAAAACAACCTCACACCATAATCCCCGCTCCACCCATCTTTACTTTTGGCAAAATGCAGTCAGGCAAGTACCATTCTCCTGGCAACCGCCAAAACCAGACACATCCATGGGATTGCCAGACAGAGAAGCATGATTTGTCATTCCAGAAAACACATCTCCACTGCTCCAGAGTCTAGTGGCGGCGTGCTTTACATGACTGCATCCGACACTTTGCATTGCACTTGGTGATGTAAGGCTTGGATGCAGCAGCTCAGCCATGGAAACCCATTCCATGAAGCTCTCTACACACTATTGTGCTAATCTGAAGGCCCCACGAAGTTTGGAGGTCTGTAGCTATTGACTCTGCAGACAGTTGGTGACTTCTGAGCACGGTGAGCTTTAGCATGCGCTAACCCCGCTCTTGTCATTTTATGTGGCCTAAAACTTCGTGGCTGGGTTGCTGTTGTTCCCAGTTGCTTCCACTTTGTTATAATATCACTAACCATTGACAGTGGAATATTTAGTAGCAAGGAGATTTCACGGATGGACTTATTGCACAGGTGGCAACCTATCACGGTACTACGCTTGAATCCACTGAGAGCGGCCCGTTCTTTCAGAAATGTTTGTAGAATGTCTGCATGCCTGGGTGCTTGATTTTATACACCTGTGGCCATGGAGATGATTGGAACACCTGAATTCAATGATTTGGAGGGGTGTTCCAATACTTTTGGCAACATAGTGTATATAAAGTATTTTGTCAGGTTTATTTGAATTTTTGCCTTCTAGATTGAATGTTGTTTGGTAATTTTGTCTTTTTTTTTTTTTTTACCCATCTTAATTGCTCATTATATCCTGTTCTGTCTTTGTACAGCAATTCGTTCAGCTTCCAATCAAGTGCTGCAGAGTAAAAGCTTAAAGCAGCTGTTGGAAGTGGTCCTTGCTTTTGGAAACTATATGAACAAAGGACAGCGAGGAAACGCCTATGGGTTTAAAATTTCAAGCTTAAACAAGATTGCCGATACCAAATCCAGTATAGACAAGTAAGCTGAACAAGTTACTGGTGTAATTTAGTTCTTGAACTTTGTCCTGTGGCTACAGGTCTGCTGACACTGCTTTCTATACCCAGTCATGTGAAATCCATCACTGCTAAAATAACAGATCAACTAAGGTGGTCAGATGAAAGGTTTTGCCTGCCCGAAGCCTATAAGCTTTCCATTTGCTGGGATGGTAGGGATGTGATGCACTTACTGGGCCAGTCCTGTAACAGTGATTTTTTTTTTTTTTTAAGAAATACATTGAGATTTGTAGGAGGATCTGTTTGACCTGAAGCCAGTCTAGAAAAAGATTGGGCAGCTATGATCTTCTAGGTTGTCTTCAGATCAGACTGGCATGCTCCCTCTTGGAAAGTATTTTCAGTATCGGTCTGTTAGAGAATGATAGTGGGATGTAGGAGTGAGTATTTGTTAGCTGAGCAGGTCAGATCCAGCAAAAAAAAAAATACAGGGTACTTTTCTCAATTTTAACTGCTTTCTTTTAACTTGATGCAAAAGAGGTAACATCATATATTGAGTGTGTTTAGTGATTTCATTGGTTTCTCATTTTGAAGCAACACCCTTCTTTTCATTTATACCAGAACTACCAAGATGTCTTGATCAAGATGTTACCGATTTTATCTTTTGTAAAAAGATACCATGACTGCGTAGATGTTTTATCTTGGTAAAGATACACTAACCATGGTCCACTCCTATTCATATTAAGTCGTCTCTGTGTAGATCTTTAAAGGGTTAGTTCGCCTTTTCAGGAAAAAATGAAGAGGTGAACGAACACTGTACACCCTGCTTCCCCCATCCCGATCCCCACCCCGATCCCCACTGTCCTTTCTTCCCTTGGTGATGAGCTGTCACTGCCCACGTACCCAATGCAGTGGTCCAGGGATTTGAAATCCCAGAGAGATATGCCTGGATGGGACTTTTTAGGCATTCCATATATTTATACATAGAACCGCATAAAGCATAGTTTATTTGGCACACATTCTTAAAAATAAGTATCATTGAAAACAATACATCGGGCTGCCAATAGAAGAGCTATGTGATTAATATTATTATTATACAGGATTTATATAGCGCCAACAGCTTGCACAGCGCTTTACAACATGAGGGCAGACAGTACACTTACAATACAATTCAATACACGAGGAATCCGAGGGCCCGGCTCGTTAGAGCTTACAATCTAGGATGAATACATAGTGGGTACAGTTCTCTGCGAACCCAACGCATTTTGAAATTGCTTTCTTCCTCTGGGGAAACGAGAATTTGTAGACACTAAAAAACATATAGAAATGAAATAATCAATGTTCATAATACATATATCGATGAATACAAGTAGGTGTCACAGTAGACTTACACAGCTAAACGATCAGAATATGCAGCTGTGAAATTAACGCATGTTAAAAGCAATCCAATCCCTCTTCTTTCCACAACACTTCTGGGACGGATCAGAACGATGTTTTGTGCTGGCACTGACAAATCAGAAACGCTCTGATCCATCCTGGAAGTTCTACAGAAATAAAAGGAAGAGCGGGGATTTCTGATTCCTGGACTGGCTGCGGGGGGCACTGACAGCTCATCACCCACGGAGGTAAGTACAGTGGGGACCAGGAGGCAGGGAGGGCGTACAGTGTTCACCTTTTCATTTTATCTGAAAATGTGAATTTAAACTTTAAAGCCGAACTTCAGGCAGCTTAAAAGTCACAAATTATTGCAGCTATGTATTCATCAATAGATCATTAGATTGATTTATTTTTTTAATTGTAATCTGACCTGGTATTAGCCTCCTGCAGTCCACTGTAAAGCAGAACTCAGGTGCTAAAAACGCAGCTCAACCATGCGCTTTTAATGCCCCCCCAACTGCACAACTAAACTTGGCCTAAGTGTACCCTGCCAGACAGCTTTGTAGAAGGGCTGTGTATATATAAGGACTGAATAGACAAACAGATCTTTTGGCAGGTAAAAAAACACTGCGATTTATTGATTTAATCTGTGTATTTAGCTGTTTGCCTGGAGTTCGGGTTTATTAGACTTCACTTTTTATTATGTTTGATGAAGCAAGGTAATGTGTTTACATATAAGATATAAGCATGTATCCACCCATTCACTGTAGGCTTATCACCCTTTAACAATGGCTTCATACTTGAGCTCTAGGACTAATGTAGCCTTTACCACATTACTCTTCCTTTTTACCACTGCCCCCTACAGGAGAAAACTGGTCAGTGCTTGCGCAACACAGGAAATACTTTAATGGTTCTGTTAAAAGCCTCCAATATAAAACCCGGAGCAATTACCAAGTTCCTAGCAGTGGTTTATGCCTTTTCCTACATTCGACCTCTCACGGGGGGGGGGGGGGGGGGGGGGTTTCTGTAGAATCCCACGTGTGAAAGCTGCTAATTTCCCATCAGAGCTGTGGTTTGTTTCATGCTTCCAACATTAAAAAAATGAAAAATGCTCCTGTGGGGACTATATGAGGTAATGTAAGGGATGGTGCTGATGACATTCAGCTGTTTAAATTCTACAGCGAATATGATGCACTTGTTGGACAGAAGCCAACTTTGTCTGATGTTTGCATGTGCTGCAGCACTGGAGTATATGAGTGGAAAATCCAATGTGTGCAATCCACGTCTCCTGCTGAAATCTTCTCCGCTGTACAGACGCAGATCGCTCTACCTGGGTGGTGGACATTGTCTATAATGATGGATGTGTTTTACATTATTTCCTGCTCCTATGTTAATGTTGTTTATGACTTCCCTTCATTCCTGGGGTGCTGTGATCTTCTTTTTTTCTTTTTAATGGAAACCTGAATCGACAAAATGAATGGCTCTGTATTTTTCAGTTCTTTTGAAAATGCTGGTTGCTTGTTGCATACTATTATGTTTGCAAAGTAGCATGGCAATTAGCATTGCTTTCTCTGTATTTATATAGTGTCCTATATCACTCTATCCAGTTAACCTTTATTTTATCAGATTGACGTTTGTTATGTTTGTGACTTTATGAAGATGGAAATTTTAGCTTAGGCTGGGGTTACACTTGCAATCTTGCTGCTGGCAATAATTCTTACCAGTGCTTTAGAAGGCACATACAGGCAATGGAACACTTCCCTCCTTGTATGTGTCACTTTGGTGCTAACTGGATGAGCGAGGTGCTGCTGTCACCGGGTACTTAAATATCTTAATCTTACAGGACACAGGCTGAGTATTTATAGACCCAGGGTTATAGGCTTGTATTGATAAGGCCTCTTGCACACAGAAGCTTGAAAAAGCTCAGCTTTACTGAGCTAAAATGTAGCCCATTATTGACAATGTGCCTGTGCACACAGGCGCGTAAATAAGCACCGAGTATTCCTCAGTAATAAAAAGAAAAATAGGAAAATCTGCATTCCCAGTCAGTATTTTGTGCCGGTGTGTGCAAATACGTGCATAAATATGCATCATTTTCCCTAGGAAGGTGTTGTGCGTGTAAATAAGCACATAAATATGTACGAATTTGTGCTAAACAAACGCCTAAAATTACGTCCAAAAAAAGGAGACACTCCACTCAAGCATGTACTGTCTGCAAGAGGCCTAACTAGGTGATTTATTACAGGTACTTTTATAAAGCGCCAACAATTTACGTGGCACTTTACATATACATTGTACATTCACATCGGTCCCTGCCCTCAAGGAGCTTACAATCTAAGGTCCTTAATGCCGGCCATAGATGGATCGCCTCTTGGCCGGTTCAGCCGTGACTGATTCATCTATGGGCAGTGAGGTTGTCCTAAAGTCAATCCATCGATCAACTTCAGTACAACCAACCTGTCGGATTGTTTGCATGTGATCACTGCCAGCGACTTTAGCCTCTAGCAGTGAATTGTGTGTTCTGCCAGCAGAAAAGGCTTCCTGCCGGCAGAACACAATAGCGATGTGGAAGGGATTCCCCCATCAACACTGACTGTGTTGATGGAATCCAGCAATTTTCTTTCCTGCAACTAGTCATGGCTTCACTTGCATTCATACACACACATACTTGGGCCAATTGAGACAGGAGCCAATGAACCTACCGGCATGTTTTTAGAGAGTGGAAGGAAACCCACACAGGCACAGGGAGAACATGCAAACTAGAGTAAGGAAAGAGTTGGTCAGCACTCAGGATGACATCCAAAATGGTATTTCTTTATTGAGTACATGTAGAAAGCTGTAAAACATCCTACGCGTTTCGAAAGTTAGTCCTTCGTCATGCCTATGGACCTGTTTTCCTAGAACATGCAAACTCCTGGTAGGTAGTGCTGTGGTTGGGATTTGAACCGATGACCCTAGTGCTGTCAAGTAGGAGTTTACTGAAAGGAGTTGTAAAGTCGGAAGGTTTTTTATCTTAATGCATTCTATGCATTAAGATAAAAAGCCTTCTGTGTGCAGCACCCCCCCCCCCAATACTTACCTGAGCTCCATCTCTGTCCAGCAA
The DNA here is from genome assembly GCF_042186555.1 of Aquarana catesbeiana. NCBI lineage: Eukaryota > Metazoa > Chordata > Amphibia > Anura > Ranidae > Aquarana > Aquarana catesbeiana. The sequence goes on along the minus strand of NC_133336.1, from coordinate 66,954,841 downwards.
TGTCCACTAGTGCCTCGGTCATCTGAGACTCTCCCTCTTGATTGTCTGATGCACAGCAGCAGCGCCATTGGCTCCTGCTGCGGTCAGTCAGCCAATCAGGAAAGAGAGGGGGCCGGACCGTATCCCTGTGTCTGAATGGACACAGAGTTGTGACTCGGCTCGGGTGCCCCCATAGCAAGCTGCTTGCTGTGGGGGGCACTCAACAGGAGGGAGGGGCCAGGAGCACAGAAGAAGGACCCAAGAAGAGGAGGATCCAGGCTACCCTGTGCAAATCCACTGCACAGAGGAGGTAAGGATAACATGTTTGTTATTTTTATAGAAAAAAACCCTGAGACTTTACAATCACTTGAAGCGATTAGATATTGGCAAGCTTTTGAGGACATGCTGTTGGGCATCTCTCCATAACCCTACCCCTCTTTGTGAGTCCTCAGTTTTTTGGCTAGATAGTGGACCTTTTCTGAGTTGATGGACCTCTTCTACTCAGACAACTGTTCCCAACAGGCCAGAACTAAGGCCTCAGGGCCCTCTATTCCATTTTGTTTGTCAGTCACTGGCTTGGTTCCTGGCTTCTGGAATGGATCCATAATGCTATATGCTTCTTCTTACAGGAACATTACCCTATTGCACTATCTTATAACTGTGGTAGAAAAGAAGTATCCCAAAGTTGTCAGCCTGCACGAAGAGCTCCAAAGTATCTCTGAGGCTGCAAAAGTCCAGTAAGTAGCAGCAAACATAATTTGTGTCTGTGTGTATATATAGGATGTGGCAGGTTAGATTTTTTTTATTTTTTATTGTTCCCCGATTCAGATCTTGACTCTATGGTGTTTATTACAAAGCTCTTCTCCTACACTGCAGAAAATAATGTTTTTCCACATATTTTTAAAAATACATTTCTTTTTTCTTTTTTTTTTTTAGTCCAGTAAATGTAAATTTCTTCATACTTGATTCCTATTTACCCTTTTTATGGTCCTCAGATGGGGATTGCTAGTCTGGTACTTTGTATTAACACGGCAGGATACTTGCTATCTAAAACCTCATACATATTCGCAGGATCTCAGATTACACACACAGCTGAAGTGCAGTTAGTCCTTGGCTTTAGCCCCCATTCATACTGAATGCTACTTCACTTGATGTAGCACGATTTCAAAGCCGCAGGTCAGTGCAATTTCAGGTGTGATTTGCCGAACATCATGCACAGATGCAAGTCGCACTTGAAATTGCAAAAATTAGTGCAGGAACCTGTTTTTCAAATCGGTGCAGCACCGAAAGTTGCAGACGCACCGATTTTAACAGTTCCAGTGCCTACAATAGGCTGCGACTTGTCATGCAATTTGGAACTGTCAGAGCACATGGACAGTCTCACCGGTGTGAACAGAGGCTTACATCCTGTATTGAATGTTTATTTGTAAAATAAGGACATTCTACAAATAACAGGAGTGCTAAAAAAAATAAAAAAAACAAGTTTATAAACCTTTAAATTAAAAACAAAAATACAGTTAACAGGGAAAACTGCTATAGTTACCATTCAAAATTGTATTGGATAATGTTTTTCCCTATGTAACTTTTTTTTTTTTTTTTTCCAATATAGTATGTCTGAGCTGGAGAAAGAGGTCGGTAACTTGAGGAATGGCTTGAAAGCTGTAGAAGCTGTAAGTATTCCCAACTTGTTTCAGTCTTTGAAAGTACATCAACCACATGGGGCTGTTGCTGCTAGTGACCTTGATTTGGAATTTGGAATAAGCATATGGTGCAGAAAAAAAAAATGTCCATAACTTTATGCTTAAATTATAAAAGCCAAAGCATCTATAGAACAATAATGCAACTACAATTTCCAGAGAATCACTTTCCAGCAGATGCACAGTTGACAATTACATCTCCGTGAGATAGGAGGACAAGTAAGGGGAGCTGTGGTGGTGTTGATGTGTGTAACACATAGTTTGCATTTGAAGCCCCAACACAAAATTTAAAGTCACATTGTTCTGTCCTTCCGTTTTACAGTGCTGCTGTTTTCAACAGGGCACCTACTGGAAAGTGGCTTTTAACCTACACTACAGGTACATTTACAATATTATGCAAGTTTGTTGGTTGCTTTTATCCTAAATGTAGCTCTCCTTTAAGAAGCCTTTGCAGAGGCTTTAAGCTGGAATACTACCAAGATGTGGTAAAATAAAGTGGCCCATTCCTTTTTTATTTGCTTTCTCCAGCCACATAAAGCAGAAAAATATATTAATGATTGGGCTGCAGTGCCAAATTTCACCTGCAGGTGGTGCTGTTTCTACACCCTAGACTAGGGGTAGGCAACCTTTAAGAGGTGGAGATCTACCTGAACAACATGGAGGAGAGCAAAGATCTCCGGGGTGTGCCTTTTTATTTATTTATTTAGAGAAAAAGATATTTACTAGCAAGCCCCTTCAGGTGCCTCAATCCAGAAAAACCCCTCAACCCTTCCTTGCCCCTTCCCCAGGGTACAGAACTGCAAGAACAGAAGTCACCAAGCTCAGGGTCAGAAGTCTGGGGTAGGGGGGAGTAGACTTTCTCTCTCACTGAAGCAGCAGCACAGCTAGTGTGGGTTTCCTTTTTTTTGTATTTACTCAGTGCTAAAGAAAACTTTGGTAGCTGCAGCAGCCCCAGTGAGCCCACACCAAATGCTTCAGTAAGAGCGGTAGCTCAATGCCAGAGAAGGTCTCTCCACTGCTTCGCCCAGCCCCCGGCTCTCTCCTCCCCTGCTCTGCCCGCCCGGCTCTCTCCTCCCCTGCTCTGCCCGCCCAGGTCTCTCCTCCCCTTCTCTGCCCGCCCGGCTCTCTCCTCCCCTGCTCTGCCCGCCCGGCTCTCTCCTCCCCTGCTCTGCCCGCCCGGCTCCCCCCCCCCCGCTCTGCCTGCAGGGCTCTCTCCTCCCCGGCTCTCTCCCCCCCCTGCTCTGCCTGCAGGGCTCTCTCCTCCCCGGCTCTCTCCCCCCCTGCTCTGCCTGCAGGGCTCTCTCCTCCCTTGCTCTGCCTGCAGGGCTCTCTCCTCCCCGGCTCTCTCCTCCCTTGCTCTGCCTGCAGGGCTCTCTCCTCCCTTGCTCTGCCTGCAGGGCTCTCTCCTCCCCGGCTCTCCCCCCCCCTGCTCTGCCTGCAGGGCTCTCTCCTCCCTTGCTCTGCCTGCAGGGCTCTCTCCTCCCTTGCTCTGCCTGCAGGGCTCTCTCCTCCCTTGCTCTGCCTGCAGGGCTCTCTCCTCCCTTGCTCTGCCTGCAGGGCTCTCTCCTCCCTTGCTCTGCCTGCAGGGCTCTCTCCTCCCTTGCTCTGCCTGCAGGGCTCTCTCCTCCCTTGCTCTGCCTGCAGGGCTCTCTCCTCCCTTGCTCTGCCTGCAGGGCTCTCTCCTCCCTTGCTCTGCCTGCAGGGCTCTCTCCTCCCCGACTCTCTCCTCCCTTGCTCTGCCTGCAGGGCTCTCTCCTCCCCGACTCTCTCCTCACCTGCTTCAGCCACCTGGTTCTCTCCTCCCCTGCTCTCCCCCCCCCCCCCTTGCTCTGCCTGCAGGGCTCTCTCTTCCCGGCTCTCTCCTCACCTGCTCCAGCCACCTGGTTCTCTCCTCCCCTGAGCCGCCGCCCCGGCTCGCCGCCTCCTCCCCTGAGCCGCCGCCCCGGCTCGCCTCAACTGCACTGCCTGCTGGGCTCTCTCCTTGCCTGACCTGCTTGCCTGGTCCTCTCCTCACCTGATTATCCCGCCCAGCTCTGTTTTTTCCCTGCTCTGCCTGCCCGGGTTCGGCAATACAGAGACTCGATCTACTCGTCACCTGGCCATGATCAACCGGTTGCCGACCCCGGCCCTAGACAATGGACCAATACAGAGAGCTGGAAAGTTGTGGGATCTCTACACTATTAACAAAAACCAGTACTGAAGGAATTATGTAGCCTTGCATTGCTCATTCCCTTTGATAATGGCCATTGCCTGGATATCTCTGGCTCCAGTAAGTTCAGAGTCAATGGGCCGATAATGGCATGAAATGATGCTGCGCTCTGTAAAGTTAGCAAATTGGGAAAGTCAGAGTGAAGTCAAGGCTCCTAAACTCTATATTTGTTACAGATCAGTGACTTAGAATTTACTGAAGCCATTGGATCATCATGACAATCCAGGGATTCAGCTTTTTCAGACAGTGGTCAGCATTGGCAGTCTCCCTGTCTCTTCAATACATGTTTCCTTTAAAGCAGAACTAAACTTTGCTCTCCTTTACAGCTAAGGAAACTGATATCTTAGCCTTTGTTTGATCTGCAGGTGCCAAGGTGCTGCACATATGATCAGTTATGACACCAGCCATTTGATGGCTTGACAGTTCGGTTGAGAGCACAAGCCACTGTGACAGTTATAAGTTACTGCATGCCTTGAATGTAATGGTTCTGGGAAATGGTTAAATTGAGTAGTTTATTCCACTTTAAATAAAAATAAATCTGCAAGAGAATGATCAGTGTGATTTGTTTCCCTTGCCTAGGAGCTGGAATATCAGAAGACTCAGACCTCTGTGCCTGGGGACAAGTTTGTTTCAGTTGTCAGTCAGTTTATTACTGTTGCTGGCTTCAGCTTCTCAGACGTTGAGGATCTGCTGGCAGAATCCAAGGAGCTGGTGAGTACACATCTGTGAACATCGCCTATTGCTCTCTACTATTTCCGAGTTGTTCCTAAGTCAAACCAATCTCAGCTGGGAGCTTTATGGTCTCCTCTGCGATCACACAGCAGAAACTACAGTAAGAATGTAACAAGATTTCTCACTGCAAGCACATTGATGTACATTGTTCACATGTTGTGAGCACATTATCCCAGTTCCTGGAACGCTACAGGGGGCTTGTTCTTTGTATGGTGGAGAAAATAATGAAGATTAATGTGTTACACTGAAATGCAATTAATTTAAATCTGACCTGCAGGCACACTGCTCAATCCAAAGTTACATTCATATAAGGGAGCAGGTATAGCTGTCAAAGGATTTTTGATTTCTCTCCAAGTCTTGAGATTTAGAGCTCATTCACACGTAAGGTGGGGGGGGGGGGGGGGTAAAACCCTGTGCTTAAGATGCGCTTTACTGTTCGTCAACTGCTAGCCCCTTTAGCTGCAGAAGCTGGGGTTGTACACATGCCGTGATGCTTTGCTGCCACAGCAGGAATTATACCCCCATAGCTCTCAAGGGAATAGGGCTTCTCTCCAAAGTTCCCCACAGCCGTGCGTAATGCACGTGGTTGCTGCACGCTGGTGTGGGATTCAAGGAGTTAAAGCAGGTGGTGAGGAGGTAATACAACTCCTCACTGTCTGTCAAATGCTCTTTGAATAGCTATCTTAACGCGGATCACTCTTCATAGAGCAAAGCACATGTACTTACACAACACTATCAACCTGCAGCTAAGCAATACAGATTAGTTATTTTCCTGCCCTCTGCTTGTGATTGGACAGTAAAGGATTAGCAGTAGTTTAATTGAATCAGCAGACTCAATTCCTCATTCCTCCTATCAGCATGGTTGTAGTCGGTATATTGCATACAGCACACCTGATTGGCTTCTACTGCTGCCTTCCCCAGTATGAGTGCAGCTGTGTACAGGGGACTCAAAAGTCAAATTCAGGTACCTGCGCTTTTTGCATTTAGGAAAAACATTATTGCAAACACAGCATTTCAGGGCAGGAATTCACCTTCCCATTTCCCTTACCAGTAATTTTGCACACATTGCTGGATGTTTAAGTACCAAAATTGAAAAAAAAAAAAAGATATATAGATATATCTATATATAGATAGATGGATATACAGTAAAACCTTGGTTTGAGAGTAACTTGGTTTGAGAGCGTTTTGCAAGACAAGCAAATTTTTTCAAGAAATTTTGACTTGCTATACAAGCAATGTCTTGATATACAAGTAGTGTCATGTCACAAATGAGTATAAAAGAGAAGAGAGGCACCTCTAAGTGTAGCAATATTGTTACATTTAATGAAGGTACAACATTTAGCAACATATTGCTACACATAGAGGCGCCTCTCTTCTCTTTTATTCTCTGTAGCTCCTACTGGATTTTGCTTCTAATCCCCTTGTGGAGGCTTCCATTTGTGGATGGACATTCTATGGTTACGCAACCTGGTCACATCGCTATAATCTTTTTATATAAACTATAAACTGAAGGACCTATGAATAAATGGTTGTGGAACGAATCATTTGAGTTTCCATTATTTCTTATGGGGAAATTTGCTTTGATATACAAGTGCTTTGGATTACAAGCATGTATCTGGAACTAATTATGCACGCAATCCAAGGTTTTACTCTCTATCTATCTATCTATCTATCTATCTATCTATCTATCTATCTATCTATCTATCTATCTATCTACACTTCTGCTCTTCTTGGGGTAGTGGAAACATGTAGGAACCAGATACCAATCCGTGCCCACCTGGTGTTTTGCAGAGGGAGGTGTCACAGACAGAAAAATTACAGTAATTGTAAATCTTCCCAACTCTAACAACAAAACAAAAAAAACTTCTGGCTTTAAACATGGATGTCTTTCTCTATCAACACATATGCCACTGATTCTTTCTTCTTGCTTCTCTGGGATCAGGAGTTTCACTGCAGGAGAAAATCAATATTGTAACTCATTCAGATCAATACTGCTGATAATCTGAATGAACAGTTTGGTCTACTGCAGCAAGGTAAAGAATGGGAGGAAAGAGGGAGGGGGTCCAGGACAGATGTTCTTGGTCCTTCTGTATTGTTCCACTTGGTCGGTTATCTTCCAGGAACAGAGAAGCCAGTGTGCCTAAAAACAGCCGGCACCAAACTTTTCCATTTACGCTTGTGGAAAGCTCAGTGTTTCTGCTTTCTTAAAGACAAAGTACACCTACTGAAAAAAATAATACAATTAAACCACATTAGCAGGAAGAAATGTGCATTTATTATTTTTATTTCTCTGCATATGAGCCTGCAAAGTATTGCAACCACAATCTGTGAATAGCGGGTTCAGTTCACGGCTTCCTGCAGACTTTTCTTCCAGCTCCATGTCCGTACCAAGGTACGTATTTTCAGTTACTGAGCTGGATGAAGTGTCAATGGACTGCGAGTGTGGCGATCACTACATTTGTGTTCCATTGATAACTACAGTTGTCACCAGAACAAAGAGGTAAGGATAAATCCTCCAGTGGGGAACACTTCAATTTAGAAGATTTCTCCCACTTCATTTTGAGTCTCCAGGACAGGAAGTGAAGAGAATTTTTTACAACAGGGCACAAGCAGCAAAAAATAAGGTTTTAACCCTTTCCCAACACTAAATCACTAATCTAAAACCAAAAAAGAAAAGTTTTTGCCATACATAAATTTCAACGGTTAGCTGTGAGTGATTTAAAGCAGAACTCTAGGCATTTGTGCCCCTCCTCTCTCCTCCTCAGTCTTTTTCATTGGGAAAAAAAAATCCCTTTGCATATCTTTTTTCTGAACTCTGCTAGCTGGTCCAGGTTATGTTGCAGCACTTCCACTTCTTCCTCTGGTGGGGGACAGGCATTTTCTGACATGATATAAAGTGAGAGTGCTACTAATTCATGGATTGATTACTGTAATCCTATGATGAAGCGCCCCCTGGAGGAGGTGTCTAAAGGACAGGTAAGGCTTACAGGTAGAGGGCACAATGAGACTAGGGTCTTCTGCACAGAGGACTACCAGGGCTAGACCCAGCAGAAAGTAAAGAGTAACAAACTGCAAGGTCGGCAATGGAAATATAGGGGACAAGATTGGTTTAATTTCATGGCACCAAGAATGGTCCGATGTCCTCTGGAGGATTCTAATCTATGATAACATTGCTGCCAAATATCACCCCTATTTTGTCCCTCTCTGAACCTGAAAATGAGAACTAGATAAACCTGGAAGGTATGACGGACAGGTGCTTACTTCTCAGAATAATCGGAATTGGCGTAAATGATGATGTCAATGAAGCTTCTGCAATAATGTACAGTAGCTGCAGTGAAGTCATTGCAGCCTCAAGGCCTATGGGAGTGACAGTACACCTGGGGATGGTTGAGGCAGCATTCCAAAAAAGGTTTAGGAGGGTGTTGAGAAAAGCATCAAAACCTCTGAGATGTAGAATATTACTAAGCACATTCCTTGCTAGAGCAGACATGTGAATAAGTAGCTGTCCCATTAGATTATTTCATACTTTTTAAATATCCCCATCTAACAGTAACAAGGAATTTATTCTGCTAAAAAAAATGACAAAAGTAATATTTTAAAGTATATCATCAAGATAAAATAAAGATCAACATGGTATCAAGACTGTATAACACATGTTCAATGATACCACACATTTATTTTCTTTATCCATATAGTTGTTGATTCTGCCAGTTCCATTGAGTTCACTACATTTCCAGTAGAGAGCTGAGAACATTTTATGTTCATTACTGAAATGACTGTGCATGCTACAGGGCCTGGTTCTGCCCATTAAGATGAGCTCCTTTTGGCCTTGCTATAGATCAGGGGACTCTAAACTAGTGTCCTTCAGACTTAAAAGGGGGTCGGACTGTGGCCATTGGAAGTAGAAAACATCCTGACGTCAGTGGGGAAAATCAATGCCCTATGATTTGTGTCAGTGTAAGGAATTCCGCGCCATCAGAATGGTGCCCCATCGTTTGTGTCACTGGGAGGAATGGTGCCCGATCGTTAGTATCACTGGGAGGAATGGTGCCCGATCGTTAGTATCACTGGGAGGAATGGTGCCCGATCGTTAGTATCACTGGGAGGAATGGTGCCCGATCGTTGGTATCACTGGGAGGAATGGTGCCCCATCTGTGTTATTTGGAGATATTCTGCCCCATCGTTGGTGTCATCAGGAGATATTCTGCCTCTTCATTGGTGAAAATGTGTCCCATTGTTGGTATCAGTGGATGAAAATAGTGCCCCGAGGGCTGGATAACGGCAAGCAAAGGGCTGCATCTGACCCCTGGGCCGCAGTTTGGAGATCACTGCTATAGATGATCACAGAAGGAGAGGGCTTGCAGCTTTGTAATTGCTTATTTAGTCCCCAACCACAGGCAAAGAAGGTTTTGTTTTTTTATTTGTTCTAGGACATTAATTCCCATGTCTTGGGTTCCATCTAGTGGCCAAAATGCAGAATAGTTTTCTCATTGAGGTATTTCAGAAAACTCTTTTGCCCACTAGATGGAAATGATATAGTCATTTTGTTCAACTTGCAGGAATGCTTCTGATATTCACACAGCAAATGTTTTATAAATCGACCACTAAATGTTAGATCAGTTCTGTTCAGTATAATCACCATCATGACTTTTCACATTTCCTGGGAACTCCAGTTCAGAGATTTTTTTTCTTTTGTTCTCAGCTCCATTCCTTTGCTTTAAGCCTCTCCTTTGCTTAAAGCGTTTGTAAAGGGAAAAAAAAGTAACAAATATGTTATACTTACCTGCTCTGTGTAATGGTTTTGCACAGAGCAGCCATGATCATCCTCTTCTTGGGTCCCCCGCCAATGCTCTGGACCCATCGCCAAGTGCCCCCCATGGCAAGCCCCTTGCTATGGGGGCACGCATGCGTGCTCGCTCCCAAGCCGCCACTCTGTGTCCCAAAGATGCAGAGAGCGTGACTCAGCCTCTCCCACCTCACTGGCTGTGATTGACTGCAGCGGGGGCTGCTGCTTCATCTCAGCCAATGAGGAGAGAGAGATCCAGGAGAGCCTTGGCTCTTGTTCACTTTGATGGATGGAGATGGGGCTTAGGTAAGTATTAGGGAGGGCTGAAGGGGGAGCTGCACGTGGAAGGTTTTTTTTTAACTTCATGCAAATAAACCTTCAGCTTTTTCAACCAGTTTAACTGCTTGCCGCCTGGGCACAGTACATTTACTGCGGCACAGCCTGGCAGGATCACATACATCTACATCCTCCTGCCTCTTTCAGGTTAGCATTGTGCCACTTTCGCAACCCCTGTGTCCACCAGTGGAATTAAACCCAAAACCAAAAATGTATTATATTGCAGCTTACCAATCATTAGATGTGGTGGCCGCATTCGTTTTATTTTCTTTGGCTTTTTCCCATCTGTTTTCACCCGTTGATCTGGCTCGTGACACAACTCTGGAGGAATGAGAACAGGAGTCTCAGTAGCATTGTCAGTCTGGGGGGATAAAGGTAAATATATTGGCAGATTTAGATGCACCAACAAATTGAAGCCAAACTCCAGCTAACACTTCATAAGCAGTTACAGCAAACCATTTTTTTCCTTTTTGGGATAAAGGTTTTCCATTAAAAAATAAAATCTAATAATTTTAATCATCCCTGGCAGTGTTAAGTGGTTTGTCTCATCCATGTAAACTGATACATTCTGCTGGAGAGCATGAGCTTTTTTTTTCTTTTTTTTTTTTTAAAGACTTGCTGGCTGGATAACCAGATGAAAATAAAGAAAAGAAAGCCTAAAAAAGAAAACTAATGCAGCCATCACATCTAAGGATTGATAAGCTGCAATATAGTAAATGGAAGAGATAGAAAAAATGTAGTATAGTAAATGTTTAGTGTTTGGGTATAATACCGCTTTACCATCACAAAAACTGCAGTTGGTGTCATGAAGCTTCATAGCTGTATTTGTTATCTCTCTGGGTAAAAAAAAAAGTATTGCAACCCGTCACTGGAGCTCCGAGGGACATAAGGGATTAGAGGTCAATATTTGGCTTTTTTTACTTAATCGGCATCGGCCGATTGTGCTGATAAAAAAAGCCGATTCAGCGGGACTTGCAAATGACTTCTGTAATAGAAGTCAATTGCAAGTTGTGTGAAGTTATCTTCTCTCCTCCTCTGGGCAGCCTGCCAAGTCTGATAAGAAGATACATTGTATCTCTTCAGGTTCTTTTATCAATAGACTGAACTCCGTGGAGAAGTTTCCAGTTTAACCATTTAAAGACTAAATCTTTTCTGACACTTGTTGCTTACAAGTAAAAATCCTGTATTTTCTGCTATAAAATCACTTAGAACCCCCAAACATTATATATATATATATTTTTTTAGCAGAGACCCTAGGGAATAAAATAGCGGTTGTTGCAATATTTTATGTCACACGGTATTTGCGCAGCGGTCTTTCAAACGCAATTTAAAAAAAAAAAAAAATACAGTAATGAAATTAAAAAAAAAAAAAAAAAAGAAAGCAGTAAAGTTAGCCCATTTTTTTTCGTCCAAAAGTTTTGATTACCTGTTTTTGTGTATTTAATATTTAAGATATAGTTATTTTTTTTTAATCTAAATTCTACATACAAGTGAACTGATTGGAGGTTTGTTTTGTTTAATAAATGTTTAAATATAAAAAATTTTCTGTATCATTTATTACTTAAGGCTGCTTTCACACTGGAGCGGGCATGCGTTGACGGTAAAACGCTGTTAATTTTAGCGGCGCTTTACCGTCATTTTAGCGGCGCTATTCGGCTGCTAGCGGGGCACTTATAACCCAGCTAGCGGCCGAAGAAGGGGTTAAATGTGCCCCTGAAGCGCTGCTGCCGAAACGCTTTGTAGGCGCTTCGGCAGCGGTGCGCATTCATTTCAATGGGCAGGAGTGGTGGAGGAGGGGTATACACTGCTCTAAAGATGCTGCTTGCAGGACTTTTTTTTAACATCCTGCCAGCGCATCGCCTTAGTGTGAAAGCACTCGGGCTTTCACACAGACTGCAGGGGAGCCGTTTTACAGGCGCTATTTTTAGCCCAAAAGCGCCTGAAAAACGCCCCAGTGTGAAAGGGGTCTAACTGTCTTAGATTGTAAGCTCTAAGGAGCAGGGCCCTCTGATTCCTACTGTATCAAATTGTATTGTACTTGTACTGTCTACCCTCAAGTTGTAAAGCGCTACGTAAACTGTTGGCGCTATATAAATACTGTATAATAATAATAACTGTTAGATTTTATGAGATGAAGGGAAAAAAAAAAAAAAAAAAATCGTCCTAATATATCGGCCCAAAAAAATCGGCATCATATATTGGCCATCGGCCACCGCGATTTCTAAATATCGGCTTTGGCATCGGCCAGAGAAAAACCCATATCGGTCGACCTCTATAAGGGATTTAGAAAACCACCCAACTTGAGTGCATTAAACCTTTAAACCTCCTCCTTCACTTTTTGCTAGCATCCTGGTAAGGCTAGGACCATTCAGGTGACTTTTTTGATTATGTAACCAATTTCTTAAAACCCACAATTTTTGTTAAGGTGATTGGTCGCTTCAGTGTAGAGTTTTAAGCGGAGTTCCAACCAAAAGTGGAACTTCCGCTCATTTTGTCCGGTGCCACAATTGGCACCGGAGGGGGGGAGGGGGGACAGGATATCTGTCTTTGACAGGCATCCAGTCCCCACTTCCGAGAGTCCACGCCGCGGGCCGTGACATCACTGTGGGGCTCCCTCTTCCTCCCCAGGCTGTCGCCGGGCCTCGTGCAGTAGGGTTCCCGGCGTGAAGCCATAAGGCTACACTTCCGGGTTCCCTTACCTGCAATGGTGGCGGCAGCACCCGACAGCTGATGGGTATACCAGCTGCGGTGCCCACATCACTGGACTTTAAGGTAAGTGTCCTATTATTAAAATCCAGCAGCTGCAGTAGGTGTAGCGGCTGGCTTTTAATTATTTCTTTTTTTGGGCGGACCTGCGCGTTAAAATATTTTCCTTTACTTGAAACCTCCTGTGGTTGCATGTGGAAGGAACTATGCGCAATTGATCTGTATTGGAAGAGTAAAATAAAGAGCTTCTGCTATATGCAATGCAACTCTTTTGGAGCTCTGTGCTTACCATTTGTGACCATCATTGTGTTCATGATACCGAATATCACCCATGAACTTCCTACCAATACAAACATTGAGCTCACTTCACAAATCCAACACACCAAAGTAAACAAAGCAGAGGCTGTAAAAGAAGAGTGTGTGTGTGTATACTTTTCTCTTGACCCGTGGCTTCAGACCCACTTTGCTGACTCCCAATTTCCCAAACTACCAGGAGTACAAGCTGGTGGGTGGGAGAAAACAGCAACGGGTGGGGGGAGCAGGAATTCAATAAGCTTATGCCACGTACACACGATCGGACATTCCGACAACAAAATCCATGTTTTTTTTTTTCAGACGGATGTTGGCTCAAACTCGTCTTGCATACACACGATCACACAAATCTTGTCGGAAATTCCAAACGTCAAGAACGTGGTGACGTACGACGAGCCGAGAAAAAGGAAGTTCAATAGCCAGTGCGGCTCATCTGCTTGATTCCGAGCATGCGTGGAACTTTGTGCGTCGGAATTGTGTACACACGATCGGACTTTACAGCGGATTTTGTTGTCGGGAAAATTTGAGATCCAGCTCTCAAATGTTGTTGGAAATTCCGACGGAAAATGTCTGATGGAGCCTACACACGGACGGAATTTCCAACAACAAGCTCCCATCGAACATGTGTACGTGGCATTAGAGTTATGGGATAACTTTAGCACCTGGGGATTAACAAAGTGGCAGTTAGAAGACATGGGCCACCAGAAAGGTATGTATATATGCTCTTTGTTTAACAGTGTGTGCTTTGTTTACACCGGACCCTCTGCCATGTGAATGTGCTTTTTCAGATATCTTTGTACTCTGCTGAAAACTGTCCTCTAAGTATCCTTATTCTGGTATGTTAGCTTTGTGAATTGAACCTCGTGTTCTAAAGGAGTCGACTGATCTCTAGTGATTCTAGTCGTATTCTTACACAATCAAAAGACTAACTGCATATTAGAGGACTTGTGACATGATGACTGTGCTTAAAGTGTAACTCCACGTCCGTAGGAAAAAAAATAGCAAATTAAAATATAATAATATAGAATATACAATTGCGACACAAGTCATATTGTAATTGATTGTTATTAAAAAATTAACTTTCCTTTTCATTCTGCAGCACTGTTATTTTCTGTAAAATGCAATATGGCAACCTGGAGGTGTTCTCTACACAGTGTGTACACAGCGCCCCCCAGAAACATCATTTCCTGCTTGTGTGATTGGCTCACTGATTTTCCCAGAAGTCTACACTAAGATACAAGTCAGGTTTCAGACATACCCTGAAACAAAAATGACATTTTTGGTGAGATATTCTCAATAGGAAATCACTGACTCTGTCCATTCATAGCTGTCACCGATCATCATGACCTGTGTTTACGATGCTTCACTTTATGAATGGGGAGGAGCTGCTGTCTCTTCATTCATCTTCAGTGCAGCCGAGGCTGCAGAGAAAGGGACTGGGGAATCTGTGTCCTCAGTTCCTTTCCCTGTCTCAAAGGGGAGATGTCGGGGGTCAGACCCCTGGTATCTCAGCAAAGCCACCCCCCAACAGAGCTAAAAAAAAAAAAAAAATAATAAAAAAAAGAATTAAAGGTTAAATTATAAAAAATAAAATTAAAATACACTGACACACCATCCACCCCCCCCCCCCCTTAAAAAAAAAAAAGAAAGCATTGTAAAAAATAAATAACAAAACAATAAAATTGTAAAAAAAAATAAAAATACTTACAGTCCACGCGTCATCAGTGCTGCATATATTAGTGCCACTGTCACAGGATGTTAAAAAGAAATAAAAAGAATCAGTATCGGCGAGTACTTGGGAAAAAATGTATTGGTACTCAGTCTTACAAAAGTGGTATTGGTGCAATCAATAATAATAATAATCAATTGGTGCTAATGCAGATCCTGCAATTTTCCTCATTAGAGCCCTGCAGGTGCAGCAGCTGATTGATAGTTATGAAACCACTCCTATTGGAATACTTTCACACCGGGGCATCGGGGGCGTCGGCGGTAAAGCAGCGCTATTTTTTGCATTGCTTTTCGGCCGCAATCTGGGCGCTTTTAACTCCCGCTAACGGCTGAAAAAGGGTTAAAAGCGCCCGCAAAGCGGCGCTTTGCCAGCACTTCTGCGGAGCTGCCCATTGATTTCAATGGGTAGGAGAGCTTTAGGAGGGGGGTATACCCCGCCTCCTACAGCACCTTAAAGATGCTGCTTGCAGAAGTTTTTTATTTGGCGTCCTGCCAGTGCACTGCTCCGGTGTGGAAGCACTCGGGCTTTCACACTAGAGTGAGAGGAGAGGCTCTTTGCAGGAGCTATATTTAGCGCTTGTAAAGCGACTCTGTGAAAGCAGCCTTTGACTCACTATCCACATGGACACAGACAAACAGTGATTTCTTGAGAATAACAAAAGGTAGTAATCTGCAACACAGTTTGTTAAAATCCTTGTAACGTACGTTGATCAGTGTTAATTTTGTCGACTAAAACATTTTAGTCAACTAAATGAATGCTATTTTAGTTGACTAAAATATGACTAAAACTAAAATGGCATTTTAGTCAAAAGATGAAGACAAAAACTAAACTGAAATTTGACTTCAAAATGAACACTGGTCTGTAGTGCATGTTCATACCTCAATGCCATAAACAATAACATATGAGATTTTTCACTCCAGCAGTATATAATGAGTTTGGAAACTGTAGAGAAATGTTAACTAATGCATTACAATTTATTACACCCATTCGGATTTAGACGACTAAAATGAGTTTTAATCGACTAAAATGTCCTGGAGATTTAGTCGACTAAATATGACTAAAACAATTGCAGAAGACTAAAATGGGACCAAATCTAAAATGCCATTCTAGTCCTAAGACTAAAACTAAATCGAAATTTACTGCCAAAATGAACACGGACGTTGATCACCTAGAGGGGAATGTTTTTGTTTTTTTCTTACAACAAAAGTGGAGTTACTCTTTAAAGCTGAAGTTTATTTGCCTATCCTCCACTTATAGTACAGCTTTTTGAATGGAGGGGGGGTAAAAAAGGCAGGCATCTTCAGCACTCCTGATGAGCTCCTATGACAGGTCCCTTGGCTCTGTTAGCACCGCTGCACTGGAAGATCAGTTGGGGTATATGGGGATCGGAGGAGGAAGATTTCAACAAAAGCACAAGGAGCACATCACAATGATAGTAAGTAATGTGCCTTGTGCTGACTTTTTTTTATTTTATTTTATTTTACTTCACTTATAACACCAAACACCGATCTATCTCATCCATTCACCGGAGGGATCTGCATAGCCCACTTTCATTATAGAGGCTCAGAAAAACAACTTTGTTCCGCCTTGCTTATAAAATATGTTTTTCTGAAGTCAAATAAAAACACAAATACATCCCCCAGGCACACATATGGTTTTCATAAAGGGCCATGCGGCCACAGAAGGATTGCAGCCACATCAAAGCATTGAGGGCAAGCTCTTTGACTCCTGTGGTGCAGACTTTGTTTTATGTAGGAGAAACGTGCCCCCTGCTTTACTGTCACTTGTTAGATGAAATTAAAGCGTTACATATGCACCAGGTATTCTGTTTACACGCATGTATGCAGCCCCTTGCAGTGATGAAACTATGGCGTTTTGAGTCTTATCAATTATTTTTCCAACAGCCAATCAAATTCTTCACCATTTGTTTTACGTAACCTGAGCTAGAAGAACAACAGCTGGATTCGGATTGGTTGCTTTAGACAGCGCACTTTCGCTTAGACATGTTTGATACATGAGTCCCAGTGTAATCTTGGCAGCCATCTTTGGCTTTGTTGTAAGAATAATGTTTCCTGCTTGAATCCCTCTAGTATGTGAAGGCAGCCAAACATTTTGGAGAGGAAACCAACAAGATACAGCCAGATGAGTTCTTTGGGATTTTCGACCAGTTTCTCCAGGCATTGTCTGAAGCGAAGCAGGAAAACGAGAACCTGAGGAAGAGGAAGGAAGAGGAGGAACGGCGGACACGTATGGAGGCACAGGTTAGGAAATCTGTCATACAAGGAGATTGAGCTTTGCCATTTTAAATGAGGTGTGATGTGTCTACTACAAGGCTTTACTTATGTGAATCGGCCAGGAATAGACATCATTCAGTATCTGAGTCTCTATTCGTAGGTTGTTATAATGTGACCTTACCTTTCAGGCATGGACGTGAGTGTGCTGTTATAGTTACATTGTCGGTAAGGTTTAAAAAAGACAAAGTCCGTCCAGTTCAACCTGTGGTGTGTGTGTGTTTATGTCAATAGTAATTCCCATAGCCCTGTATATTGTGATCCTTAAGGTGCCCATCTAATAGTATTAACTATTGACGCTCCCTGCTGATACCACTGCTTGTGGAAGAGAATTTCCCATCATTACCGCTCTGATAGTAAAGAACCCTCTACGCAGTTTAAGGTTAAACAGCTTCTCTACTAATTTCAGTGAATGGCCACATGTCTCTTTAACCTCTTGCCAATCAACCCGCCGTCGCTATACAGTGGCAGGTCGGTATGGCTACGCAAAATGCTGTAGGTGTACGTCGGCCGCTTTAAGAGGTATAGGGGGAGCTGGAGCCGATGCACGTGGCTGGCACCGATCCGCGATCGCTCCTGAGAGAGACAAAACGGTGATCTGTCAATGTAAACAGGCAAATCCCCATTCTATCAGGGAAGTAGAGAGAGATCTGATGTTACTAGTGATCAGGAACAGTGATCTATCTCTACTCTCTGTCAGTCCCCTCTCCCCCCCAGTTAGAAACACCTCCCTAGAGAATACTTAACCCCTTGATCGCCCCCTAGTGTTAACCCCTTCCCTGCCAGTGTCATTTATACAGTAATCAGTGGCTATTTATAGCACTGATCGCTGTGTGAATGTCAATGGTCCCAAAAAAGTGTCAAAAGTGTCCAATCTGTCTGCCGCAATGTCGCAGTCCCACTAAAAATCTCAGATCACTGCCAGTACTAGTAAAAAAAAAAATACTAATAAAAATGCCATAAATATATCCCCTATTTTGTAGACGCTATAACTTTTGCGCAAACAATTAATATATAGTTATTGGGATTTTTTTTTTTTCGTTTTTTACCAAAAATATGTAGAAGAATACATATTGGCCTAAAGTGATGGAGAAATGTATTTTTTTTTTTTTTTTTTTTAACATTTTTGGGGGATATTTATTATAGCAAAAAGTACAAAATATTGTGTATAGAGCAAAAAATTTAAACCGCAGAGGTGATCAAATACCAGCAAAAAAAACCTCTATTTATGGGAAAAAAAAGGACTCACATTTTGATTGTGTACAATGTCGCACAACTGCGCAATTGTCAGTTAAAGTAACGCAGTGCCGTATCGCAAAAAATGGCCTAGTCATTAGGGGGACAAATCCTTCCAGGGCTGAAGTGGTTAAACTCCCTTTCACTGACAAGTTTTTTCCCCTATGCTAGTACGGTATTTGTACTTTTATTAATTATATCCCCTCAAGCGTCTCCGCTACAGAGAGAATAAGTTCAATGCTTGTAGTCTTTCCCATTAGCTGAGATCCTCCAGTCCCTTTTATTAGCTTTGTTTCCCTTCTCTGGACTCTCTCCAGTTCCAGCACATCCCTCTTGAGGACTGGTGCCCAGAATTGGACGGCATACTCAAGATGCGGCTGGACCAGAGTCCTGTAGAGTGGGAGAATTATTGTTTTATCTCTGGAATCCCATTTTTTAATGCATGATAACATTCTTTTGGCTTTGCTTGTAGAAGCTTGGCATTGCATGCCGTTGCTGAGCCTGTCATCTACTAGGACCCCCAGAGCTATTATTCACTTGTATTTTCTCCATACCGGGTTAAACATGTCCGGCTATAAGGACCCTCTGCAGGGGGGCTCTGTCTCCTGCCTCAGCTCAGGGCTGCTGATGAAAGGTTAAAAAAAAATAATAAAGGGGTTTTGTAATCCTCTGATTTAGAAAGTATAATTGATTCCCTTCCCTTTTTATATGTGAATAGGCTCTGTGCTTTCCACTGCACTGAACTAAAAGTGTTTAGGTTTTGCTAGTCACTATGGCCTGTTTCACATGGGCTTCAGCTTGTATAAGAGCAGTGGGAACAGCAAGCTTTGACAAAGCATTAGCAGAGCTTTTAGCAAGCTTTCCTAAAGCTTTTAAAGTACCATTCAACTCCAGTTTGTAAATAGTAAACACCAATCCCAATGGGAGTGCTGATTACCACTTTAACAACTTAAATTCTGGGCACTTTCACCCCCTGCCTGCCCAGGTCAATTTTCAGCTTTCAGCGCTGTCATACTTTAAATGACAATTGCACGGTCATGCAACGCTATACCCAAATTTAATATTTTTATCTTTTTTTTTTTTTTTTGACAGCTTTTTTTTTGGTGGTAATTAATCACCACTGGGTTTTTTTTTTTTTTTGCCAAAAAGAAAAATACCAAAAATGTTGAAAAAGAAAATACATTTTTCTTAGTTTCTGTTAGAAAATTTTGTAAAGAAGTAATTTTTCTCCTTCACTGATGGGCACTGATGAGGAGACACTAATATTGGGCACGGATTGGCGGCATTGAGGGATCACTGTTGGGGCTGCACTGATAATCAGGGCTTAGATGATCAGTGCCCTGATTATCTGTGCAGGTCTCCCCTGTGTGAAAATGCTGCTGATCGGCTCTCCTCTCTTTACACGCTGTCAGTGTGAGGAGAGGAAAGCAATAACCGGCATTTCCTTTTTTACATAGTTTCCTAGTTAGTAAGGTTGAATAAAGACACCAGTCCATCCTGAGTGAGCGTGGATGCGTCTACAATTGTCCCTATCCCTGTACATTGTGTCTCATTAAGATGCTCATCTATTATATTATTTATGGTACCCATATAGCGCTGTCAATTTACATCACACACTCACATCGGTCCCTATCCTCAAGGAGCACACAATCCAAGGTCCCCAACTCACATTCATATACTAGGGCCAATTTTGGACAGTATACAAACAGAAGCCAATTAACCTACCAGCATGTCTTTGGAGTGTGGGAGGAAACCGGAGTACCCGGAGGAAACCCACGCAGGCACAAGGAGAACATGCAAACTCCAGGCAGGTAGTGTCGTGGTTGGGATTCGAACCAGCGACCCTTTTTACTGCTAGGCGAGAGTGCTACCCACTACACCACTGTGCCGCCCTGTTAATGTGATCGGACACAGCTGATCACATAGGTAATGAGCCTCATCATCGGCTCTTTAGCGAGATCGGGGATGCTCCATGTCTCAGAGACACAGTGCGCCGACGATCGGTGTGCTGCACTCCCCCGCAGGTTCGCAAGCGGGACGATATCATGTGACAACATCCCAGAACAAGAGAGCCACCTTGCATCCCGTCATTTGTCTATATGGCGGGCGGGAGGTGGTTAAGCTGCTAGCAGGCTTCAGCAGGCTTTAAACAAGCTTCAAGAAGTGCTGGAGCTTGCTAGCAGCATGTTTAAAGTGGCAGTCGGCACTCCCATTAGGATCTGTGTTCAGCATTTACAAACTGGAGCTGAATGGTGCTTTAAAGGCTTGCTGAAAGCTCTGCAAATGCTTTGTCAAAGCTTGCTGTTCACACTGCTCTTACGGAAGTTGCACATGGGCTTCAGCTTCTATAAGAGGACTAATATAGAGACCGAAGGGCAGACACTCTATCTGTGGAATGCTTACAGACACACAAGTGTATTGCTTAGAACATCTGATAATTTCCTGTTGGGCTCAGTAAGCATTTGAAGCTCCTGTAAGGGGAGACGGTAAATAAACTCTATGCAGTGATTTTAATCTTTCGCTTATGCTTGTAAATTTGCTAGGTGATGAAATGCTCCTGATGACGAGCAGGGAGAAGCATGTCTGCAAATAGAGAAAAAATAAGATTACCTAATGTTGATCTTTAAGGCTTTGTAACATTTCAGCTGTAGTAAATCACACAAGGCCAGTAATACTCCATAGACAATAAAAGCGGTGCAAGTTTACATCCGCAGTCAAAGTAAATGAGACAAGATCCTTGGAAGTCGATCGTCTGTCTCCGAGCGTTGGCGGATGAGAACATTGCAGAAAGCAGACTAACGAAGTGAAGTCACCGGCATAATATAAACTAAATCTTCAATCTCCTCTTATTCATTGTCAGTCAGTTCATGTGTTTAATTAACGTGATTGAGTGAGCTTGAGTTCCTGCAAGACAAATGTCAGATGTTCAATAAACAGAACATCTTTAGATAATCATCACTGGGAGCTTTGAAGTGTCTCTTCCCTCATTGTGGCCAACATAATGGAATGATTTAGCTGTGTTGAGATCCATATGCTGTATCCAGCTATTACAGCAAATAGTCTAAAATACAGGTTCAGTAGTATGGAATACATTTTTCTGGCGTATTTAGCTTTTTTGCTGTGGCTTTAATTGATAACAGGGTTTAGTATTCAGCATATTTAACTAGGTCTTCTTGGATACAATTGAACTGCTTCTGCTCCTATTATGCAAAAACTGTTCCCACTGCAGCAAGAGGTACAACCAGGAATGGTGTTTGTAAGATGTTCAACACCTGAGTCCTCATCTATCAGGGATGATTTTAAACTTTTCAGCATCCACACAATGCTGCTGTATCGATTTTGGGTGAGCTTGGCCTTTAAGACCAGTCTAAGTGGGTTTCTGAAGTGCAGTGTACCGTGCTTCCCCTCTGGTGCCCCTCTGTACCCTCCCGGGGGGCATCAACCCCAAAGTGTGTCTGTAATGCAGTTACTGACCAAGCTTCCTGGGTGCTTATCCCTTCCCCTTCTGCCTTGTGTGCTTTGCTATTGGCATTACTTCTTAAAGTATTGAAGCCCATTGATCAGTATAACTGCAAGTCTACTTTTGTCTTTAAAAGGCAGCCCACTTAATTTTGTTTTAAAAGGTTTACTTAAAACTGAACTCGGGCATAAAAACTTTGAAATATATTCCTTAATAGACACAAGGGATATAAATCCACTTTTTAAACCTAGATATGACCCTGTAGAGTAGTAATGATAACATCACTATGCTGTACATAGCCTGTGCAGAGATCAGAGCTGTGGGAGGGATCCAACAGATCTACCCGCTACAAGTTTCCAGCAGAACACTACAGGAGGTGGCAGATACAAGACCAGTCACCCCCACACAAAGTGAGAGAGCAGCAGTGAATTACTGTTCAGATCTGGAAGAAAAACCACACTAAGACTGAAATATGCACATGTCTCTTGTATTTGCACAATATTTGCTTCTCCCAGAGTCCAGATTTTAAGACCCTAGCATAGAGATGGAGATGAGATATGGGGACATTGTTCCAAACTTATGTAGGCTTTTTATAATATTTAAGGGCCATCTATCCACTCCTGCATGTTTAATCCTTTACAGAGTCTTTATTTCTATCTTTGTCTTGAATTAATTCATAACTGTAATACAATATATGGCCAAAAATTTGTGAGAAGCTCACCATCACACTTACCCATATGGACAAATGTGCACACCCCTTCAAATGACTGCGTTCAGTTTGTGTTTGTGTGTATAAATCCAGCTCCATAAAGACTTGGTTTGGTGTGGAGGTACACGAGCCCTGACTTCAACCCTGCTTGAGCACCTCTGAGATTGGAATTGAAATGCCCATTGTGATTCAGGTCTTCTCTCATTCAACATCAGAACCTGACTTCACAAATGTTTTGGCTGAATGGGCACAAATTCCCACAAACCTACCCCAAAATCTTGTAATGGGGTCTTCCCAGTAGAATAAAGGCTGTTCTATTCTCAAAGAGGGAGGAGACCAACCCCATATTAATGTCCATGTTTTTAGAATGTTATATCCAGCCAGCTCATCGAGATGTACTGATCCACAAACTTTTGA
Source organism: Aquarana catesbeiana (assembly GCF_042186555.1). Lineage (NCBI taxonomy): Eukaryota > Metazoa > Chordata > Amphibia > Anura > Ranidae > Aquarana > Aquarana catesbeiana. The sequence goes on along the minus strand of NC_133336.1, from coordinate 66,932,242 downwards.
CGATATAGTGTATCTGTTGGAGGTGGATTAGTCAGTTTATGTTCTTTTTACCTTGGTCACTAGGCTCAGATTTTCTTCATAATGTAGGATGTTGGAAAACCTTGTTTTTTGCTTTTGTTTACAGCTTAAAGAGCAGCGTGAACGGGAACGCAAAGCCAGGAAAGCCAAGGAAAATGGAGAAGAGGAGGGAGAGTTTGATGACCTTGTCTCAGCTCTTAGATCGGGAGAAGTCTTCGATAAGGACCTTTCCAAACTCAAAAGGAACCGCAAACGCATTGTCAGCCAAACTACAGAAAGCAGTCGGGAGAGGCCTGTGACAAAGCTGGCTTATTAAATGGTTACCGCAGCGTGAAGTGATGGTGGTCCCAGTGTCACTGCCTTGGAAATAGAGGGGGAATTGTACGTGTAAATATGTAGTTAATGTAAAATAATGTGTGTGCATATGTATTGGCCTAAAAACATTTTATACAACTGCACACATAGGTGTAAATAGTTTGGAAGAGTTCATGCACATACTGAATGTGTGATTTATTGCAGTATTATGTATATATGTGTACAGACACATGTATACATACCCACTGTGTAGAACGGTTTTTGTTTTTTTTACTTTTTTTTTTTCTCTCAAAGTGCAAAAGCACAAAACATGTTCTGCTGATCGAGGCAGGTGCATTCCTAAGAGACAATTCACTTGTATGTTTCAATTGAATATAACTTTACAGTTTAATGTGGTGCCCTTAGCAGCAGAGGCAGATATAAAGCTAGGGTGGCATAACTGGTTACAAGGTGATTTTTTTTTTGTACCCTTATTTAATAAAACAAAGTTAGCAAATTGTATTAACTTGTAGCTTTCATGATGTCACATGAATCTAGCACACCTGATTGGCTTCATGCAATTGGTTTCTTTAGGTCACTGGTTTCTTGCAAACAAATTGACCAGGTGATCAATGATGCTTCAGTGACGAGAGACCACATTATGTCATTAGATTCTCCTGAAAGCAAAGTCAACATTCACTTATTAATAGCAATATCAGTGGTCTCTAGTAAACTATGATGTTACTAGCGTCTGGGGAACTGTCTGCATTTTCAGTAATGCCACTAGTCTCTCTTAACTGGATTGGCTGCATTTTCAGTGATGTCACTGGCCTCAGGAAAATGGATAATCTTTATAATTTGCAACGTTACTGGTCCACATTGAATTGATTGTTTGCAATAATATTGGATAGATGTCTGCCTCCACTAAACATAAATTACATGCACTTTCACGGGGGGAAATTAATAGTGAAATCTAAAAAAAAATCAAATATTTATTACATGGGTGTGTTATGTATTAAAATACACATAGGGATTCACATTTTAGTTTAAAAGCACAGCAAGGCTCTTAAAAATTCCCAAATAACACTATAAAAATGCTGGATTTACTCTAAACGGGTGCTTTGTTGGACACAGTGCAAATATAACTTATGTGATAAAACGCCTTTGCAAAGCTGTAAGTGGGTGCTTCGTTGTCATGTTACAAATTCCTTATGTAATATTGTTTCTTTGAAGAAAAAAAAAATCTGTATTCCGTTATGTAGTGCCACAATGTCTAACGTTACTGGACTAATAATCCAATTACATGGTATGTTACCGTACGCAAGTCATGCTGACTGTACTACACATCTAACATAGATACTTAGATCACAAACCTCTCAAATTGTTACTAATATGTTTCTGGCGGATTTTTACTAAACAAGCCCTGCTATTATTTCAGAGGTTTGACACTGTAGACAAGAACTGTATCCCTCTTTCAGATACTGCTAAAAAAAAAAAGTATTTTTTTACTGAAATATTTTAGGGCAGTGGTCATCAACCATATCCTCATGGCCCAGTAACAGGCCAGGTTTGCAAGATAACTGAAATACATTCCAGGTGATATAATTTGCTGCTCAGTGATTGCAGTATTCTAGTCTGCATCTCCCCAAGATAATACATAAAACCTGGCCTGTTAGTGGGCCCCGAGGACAGGGTTGATGACCACTGTTTTAGGGGACACATTTATAACTTGTAGAGTAGACCTGTTCCATGCTCATCAGCTAAGTAATTGAGAGGCATAGCTAGAAATCTCTATAGTATAAGTATGCATTGACTATTGTAAAGCTGAAGTGCTGCCAACAACAAATCAGATTCTATCTGCTGTTTTCTAGTGCCTGTTGGAACGTCAACGTTAGCTTCTGGTTGGTTACTGTAGACAACCCTTCCATGTTTCCTCAATTTCAACTGGCAAATTTGCCAGGCTTGTTCATTAAAGCTGCACAGAGTACTGAAGTTGGGTCAATGAGAGATGATGTTCGAATCTGAATACGGCTAGAGCTACATGGGCAATGCTTACGCCGTCTTGCTACTAAAATCACTATTTGTTAATCACTAAATTGTTTGCAATCCAGATGGAATCAAAAGCGATCAAACACCAGAAATTAGCAGCTTCAATCAAATGCAAGGAGCTGAGATCGAAATTGCTTTGATTGAACCTGGCTGTCTTTGTCAAAATTGCCAAAGTTTTTTATGGTTTCTATTTGGTTGCAGTAACCTACATTGAAGGTGTCAATTTATAGCCAAGTCCAATTAATCACATTCAGGTAATCAAACAACTCTTGGGGTCCTTTTACACGGGCTGTCCAATCAGGTCCGCCTGTCAGTCGGACCTGATCAGACCCTCCATGTCCACTGACACCTGCCGTCGTCCGATCTGATCCTGCCCACAAAAATCAGATGTTGTGTTCCTATTTTGCATTCGTCCGGCAGATTGGATGGAAACAGACAGGCGGTCCCATTTCCATCTGATGTCCCCATAGAGGAGAGCGGGACTGTGTCCGTTCTGCACAGCAGAGCAGATATGGACCGGTTATCCGGTTGCTCAGCAGGGATCAGCAGAGCGACCTCCCGCTGAGCAAGCGAAATCGTCTACACGGAGGCGCCTGTGTGAAAGGGGCATTAGGCCTCTTGCACACTGCAGCTTGAAAAAGCTCAGTATAGCTTTTTTTTTTTCCTGATTTAAAATGCAGCCCATTGTTTACAATGTGCCTGTACACACAAGTATGTAAACGAGCGCTGTGTATTCTTGAGTAAAAAAAAAAAAATAAAATAGAAAAATCTGCTTTCCCGGTCAATATATTGAGGTGGTGCTAGAAAAATTAGGGAAAATTTTCCCTAGGAATGTATTTGTGGGCAAATGCGCGAACGCACATATGCGCATAAATACGTGCAAAACAAAACACCTAAAATTACTTCCAGAAATGCTGATGCTCAAACATCACCATGAAAGACCATGTGCAAGAGGCCTTAGATTGCTTGTTTTCTGGCAGCCACTTTCAATCATATGTTAAATTCTCAGTTGATCAACAGTGGTGAGGTTGTCAGCTTAACCAGGTTTTACCCCCTTCCTAACCAGAGCACTTTTTACAATTTGGCACTGTGTCGATTTGACTGGTAATTGCGCGGTCATGCAATGCTGTACCCAAACAAAATTTGCGTCCTCTTTTTCCCACAAATAGAGCTTTCTTTTGGTGCCATTTGATCACCTCTGCGGTTTTTATTTTTTGTGCTATACACAAAAAAAAACAAAAAAACCTGTGACAATTTAAAAAAAAAAAATAATAATAATTTTCACTTTTTGCTATAATAAATATCCTCAAAAATGTTTTTAAAAAACAAATGTCTTCACCAGTTTAGGCCGATATATATTCTTCTACATATTTTTGGTAAAAAAAAAAAAAAAAAAATCACAATAAGCGTATACCGATTGGTTTGCGCAAAAGTTATAGCGTCTACAAACTATGGGAAAGATTTATGGCATTTTTATTAATATTTTTTTTTTTTTACTAGTAATGGCGGTGATCTGCGATTTTTAGCGGTACTGCGGCAGCCAGATCGGACACTTTTGACACATTTTTGGGTCCATTGACATTTATACAGCAATCAGTGCTATAAAAATGCACCGATTACTGGTAGGGAAGGGGTTAACACTAGGGCGCGATCAAGGGGTTTAAATGTGTGTTCCCTCAGTGTGCTCTAACTGTATGGGGATAGGACTGAGGAGAGGAGACATTTCACTGTTCCTACCTACTAGGAACAAACGACATGTCTCCTCTCCTCTGACAGCACAGGGATTTGTGTGTTTACACACACAAATCCCCGTGCTGGCGATCGCCGGCCACACGCATCAGGTCCCCCGCCGTGCAGCATATGCGTGCCCTCTGATGGCTCTTAAAGGATAATGGGATTTCGCGCAGCAGTGCCATTGTGCCGCAGTATATGTACGCGAGACGGTCGTGAACCGGTTAAAGTGGTTTGTAAAGTCTCGTAAAAAAAAAAAAAAAAAAAAACATGTTATACTTACCTCCTCTGTGCAGTTGGTTTTGCACAGAGCAGCCTGGATCCTCCTCTTTCCGGGTCCCTCTTTGCTGCTCCTGGCCCCTCCTGTTGAGTGCCCCCACAGCAAGCAGCTTGCTATGGGGGGCACCTGAGTCGAGTCACAGCTCCCTGTGTCCATTCACACATGGAGCCCTGTCCCGGCCCCGCCCCCTCTCTCCTCTGATTGGTTAACTGGCTTTGACAGCCATGGGAGCCAATGGCACTGCTGCTGTCTCTCAGCCATCAGGAGGAGAGTCCTGGACGGCTAGGAAACTCGTGGACATCGCTGGAGAGAGATGGGGCTCAGCTAAGGAATTAGGGGGTGCTGGGGAGGCTGCTACACACAGAAGGTTTTTTTATCTTGCTGTATAAATGCAGTAAGATAAAAAACCTTCTGCCTTTAACAACTCCTTTTGAGGCCCCTTTAACACAAACATTCTGATTGGGTCTGCCTGTCAGTTTTTCAGGTGGACTCGATCTGAACCTCCATTCTTCTCTATAGAGTGGGGGGTGTAAAGGGACATGTTTCCGTTTACATCTGACTGCCCATAGAGGACAGTGGGCTGTGTCCGCTCTGCATAAGCAGACGCAAACCTGTCATCAGCCTGCTCAGCGGGGATCATCGGATAGATCCCCTGCTGAGCAAGCGAATTGCAGCAGCAGTCTGCCCAGTGTGAAAGGGGCTTTAAAGTAGTTGTAGAGGCAGAAGATTTTTCATCTTAATGCATTCTATGCATTAAGATAAAAAAAACACCTGTGTGTGTAGCAGCCTCCCCAGCACCCCCTAATTGCTTATCTGAGCCCCTTCTCTCTCCAGCGATGTCCACAAATGTCTAAGCCATCTGGGACACTCCTCCTGATTGGCTGAGACACAGCAGCGGCGCCATTGGCTCCCATGGCTGTCAGTCAGCCAATCAGGGGAGAAAGGGGTCGGGGGCTAAGTGTCTGAATGGATACACGGAGCTCTGACACGGCTCAGGTGCCCCCATAGAAATCTGCTGGCTGAGGGGGCACTCGATAGGAAGGAGGGGCCAGGAGCAGCGAAGAAGGACCCGAGAAGAGGAGGATCCGGGCTGCTCTGTGCAAAACCAACTGCACAGAGGAAGTATAACATTTTTTTTTTTCTTTTAAACGCGACTTTACAATCACTTTAATCTCACCATACTACATGCCGACTGTACAAAAAGATTATAATATGACTTACTTATCCAATCAGACAGACCTCTGCAATACATAGTTGGTAGATCTAAAGGAGATTCTATAGTCTGGTTGTAAAGTGCATGGTGAGTTTAGGAGTTGATTGATTGCTAATCTAGTGGAACAAATGTTTTTTTTTATTATGTAAACTATTCAAATAACAGGTAATGGCAAGCAGTCAGATGCACAGAAATGGAGCATCGTGCAGACATGAAGAATTACTACTACATGCTACTTGTGTAGTTAATAGACAACCATTTGCATTATTTCTGTAGCGACTAATTGCTACTCCTGTAGATACGCTACATGGGGGATTTTATACTCTTGCAGGTAGTCACTCTAATAAGCTAGAATTATATAGGAATTTTTTTAGTAGCTCAATCCTGCTACTTAAAATCACTAAAGACTAAACGTTAGTTGTAACATATAATCATTAAAGAAATGGAACAAATTGCTCACTGGGTGATAAGCTACACAAGTAGTTTGTAGTCGCGCTTAATAATGTGCAACTGGTTGCTATGGGCTTGTTTACACGAGCAATTGGGGGACAGAAAATAACCTTGCAGTTGAGCTGCGTTTTTTTACTGCCCCTCAACCACTACCCCTTTAGCTGGAAAGGCAACAGCTGGAGGTGTACCCATGCTGCTTTGCTTCCAGGCTGCGGCAGAAATTATATTCCCTGTTGCGTTCAGAAGGCACTACTGCCTGTCAAACCAGACCCAGTCAAGTGACTAAGTTGCGCCGCAACCTCTCCACAACCAAGCACATTGAACACGGTTGTGGTCTGGCATTTATGGGGTTAACACAGGCGATACATACAACTCAACGTCTGAAATACTTTCTGCAGAGGGATCCGAACGCACTGTACATGTAAATGAGGCCTAAAAGATTCTACTTGTGTAGCTTATTTTGTTGAGACATTTGTTTAGTGATCGTTTGCTACTGTTGGTGATTCATTGGTAGCAATTTGAGTTAAAGAGGAAGTAAACCCTGATGGGTTTTACTTCCTTTTTTCCCCTGCTTAGCAAAAGCATAATAGGCTAGTATGCGTCACATACTAGCCCATTATGTGGCACTTACCTGCAAACTAAGCCTGTATTGTCCCCACTGGTGACCGCATCCATCTTCGGCCCTCTTCCTTCTGGGGCCACGGACTCCGGCTCTGTGACTGGCCACTCCTGCGCATTTGCTAGTGAAAAAACGGCACAAAGGGCCATTTCTGCACAGTGCATGCACCGATGACATCGGCACAAGCGTATATGGTAAATATCTCCTAAACCGTGCAGGTTTAGGAGATATTTACAGTACCTACAGGTAAGCCTGATTATATGCTTCCCTTTAGGTACAAGTGGTGTAACTAGGTTTACAACCACTTTAAGCTGGCCATTGACTGTCTGAATTTTAAATCTTGTGCATGGCCCTGACCCCTCCCCACTGGACATCCTTTGATCAAAATATCAAAGTAGCTGGACGTCAAAGAAAATTCTGAAGAGCAGCTACAACCAGTCAGATGCAGCTGCTGTTCGGGTATTCTGATAGCTGCAGCCGTCAGAGTATAACAGTCCAGCAGGGGGAATAGTCCATCTATGGCATGGGTGTCCAACCTGCGGCCCTCCCAGCTGTTGCAGGGCTAAAAGTCCCATGAGGCATTGCAAGGCTAACAGCTGAAAGCATAGCTCCCAGAGGCAGAGGCATGATGGGACTTGTAGATTTGCAACAGCTGGAGGGCCACAGGTTGGACACCCATGATCTGTGGTGTATAGCGTGGATGGAAGAAATCTGTATAAATCGTGTTGTAAACCTAGCCTTACAGAAAAAAAAATTCTGAATAACTCTAGTAATCCAGTAAATGGCAGCAAATAGTTACATATTTTAGTAGCAAGAGATAAAAAAATAGTGCTAACCTAAGCCATGTCTGAGGTTTGACAGCAAGTGAAATCGCAAAGTTTGATTTTAAGAAATGTTCCTAGACATTTTTGTCAATAAAGCGGCTTATTTTCACTGTACCCCCAAACAGTGCAAAGTAGCTTTGTTTATGGCACATCAGATAAGGCGCCTAATAAATGTGCTGCATTCATACGTTACACATAGTCCCCCTTAAATGATATAAATGTGTTGATCATATAACACTTGCTAGATGTGCATCTGTAGAAGAACCCCTTTCTATTCTTTCATGTTTAGGTCAAAAATTCATTCCGTCTAACCACATACGGTTTATTCACAGACTTTTTCTTTGTTTAATGTGTACATATTCCTGACGCTCGGCCTCAACAAGAGCGATCCTGATGGCGCAGCATTACTCAGGAACTACAGACCCCCCAAACACATTGCCAGGTTCACTCTTACAGGTTGTAACAATATTTTTGCAATATTATAGTACTTTATTTATTGCCTTTAAATTCATATACACTGTCTTATTTTCTCTATCCAGAGACAAATTGTTGTGGAGGGGATGTTTCCTCTTAAACACATTTTGTATTATTTAGGTGTGACCTTGTACTCACTGAAGCATTCTGTTACAATATTTGGATATTTAAGCGGAGTTCCGGCCACAGAATTTTTTTTTTTCCAGGCATCCCCTCACACTGCAGTAATAAAACACAAACTATATGTATATTTGCTAGTGGATAGTAATCCATATTTTTTACGATTTAGATGATCCTCTTCTGGCCATTGCCATGATGAGTGTGGGCATATGAAGCCCAATTGCAACCTCTTCCTGGATAACCGATCGAGAGGTGCATGCTGGGTAACCAGCATGCACCTCTTGATCTCGCTTATGCACGAAGCTCCGGTGGCCATGGCGCCAATTGTTTAGCAAGTTGCCGTAACGGGGGAAGGTCCTGCTCTGTTATGGCAAATGGCGCTGTGATCCACCTTAAATCACATCATTTCATGCCGGGAAATAACACAATTTTTCACACAGTCCTTCCCACTGACTCCTGGGAAATGATGACTCACATTTCCCAGGAGCACAGGCGAGGGAGGAAGTTATGCAGAGCACTGCAGAGCCGGAAGTGGCAGATTAGGAGCCACCACCTAGCAACAGGGCACTTCTGGTAAGTTTAAAAAAAAATTTCACTGCAAATGTTTATTAATAAAGGACTGGGAAAATGTGAAAATAGTTTTCAGGGTGGAACTCCGCTTTAGGTTCTTGCTCATCACAGGTGGGTTCATGGGTGAAAAGTAACCCACAGCAACTTAATAAATCTCACTTATTCAAGAGCTGTAGTGAGACTCCTGAATGTTGTGACTAGGGATGAGGTCAGGGGTCTTTGGTCACGAGTCTGAACCTGCCGGAGATATTCAGCCAGGAAGCTGTCAAAGCCAAGAGCCAATTCTAGGTGGCAGAGGCCTTCCCCACCCTGCAGCTGCACATATACATGCCCCTTGTTTATGTGTGGCTGCAGGGCAGGGGATGCCACCGCAGCCTATGATTGGCTGTTGGCTTTGACAGCTTCCTGGTGGGATAGCTCAGGCGAGTTCAGACACACCTGAGCTTATCCCTGGTTGTGGCTTTCTGGTATTCATGGTGGACAGTCAGGCTTTAATTGGTCTAACAAGATTGAAGCCGAGATCCCTTGCAGTGCATTAACCTGATTTACATTAATCTGTAGCCCTTTCCTTATTGATGGGATTCTAATGTACTGCAACAGATCAAGAAATGCACTGCCCTTTTTTTTGATCAGGGCAATGCCGTGCACCACAACGCACTGTATGTTTGTTGGGGTGCTATTTACTATGCATGTAGAACAGATGTGTTGCGGTAACAAGCAAGTCTGAATGGGGTCCTCAGAGACTGATAGCAGTTGTCTGAATCAGTTGACCGACCTGCATGTTTTAGGCCCCTTTCACATGGGCTTTCCGATCAGGTCTGCCTGTCAGTTTTTCAGGTGGACCTGATCAGACCCTCCATTCACTCCTATGGGGCAGCGGATGTCAGCAGTGACATGTCCACTGCTATCCAATCCTGTCCGTTAAATCCAGACAGATGGTGACCCTATTTTCCATCCGTTGATCGGATAAACACATAGAAGAGAGTGGGGCTCTGACAGGTCCATCTCTGCACAGTGAGCGGAACCGGTCATCTGCCTGCTCAGTGGGGATCAGTGAAGAGATCTCCCGCTGAGCAAAGCGGAGTCCGCCAGGCGGGCCGCCCATGTGAAAGGAGCCTTAGAATGATTCCTATACTGCTGCTTCAGTTTGCATAGATAAGTCTTCTGTGCTTTACTACTAGGGATGATTATTGTCTTTAGTAGGACGCCAGGTTAAGCTTTTTTGTTACAACAGGAATTGAGGAGGATTAGACCCTTTCTTAGAGTTTTGGCTGCCATGATTACATTTTGGGAGATTTATCTTAAAGGATAAATTCACTTTTTAGAAAAAAAAATAAATGCCAGTTTCATTTTTTTTTTTTTTTTTTTGGAGCCTGTAAAGCATTGCACCAGCGATCAGCAGATCGTTGGTGCCATGCAGGTCTCCTCCAGATCTGTCAGAGTATCTGTGTGCCTGTAAAGCCCATAGGGGCAAGCAGATACAGTCCCACAGGCAGAATCAATGAACTGCAATGCAGCAGAAAATAACCTGCAAAATTTCTGATCCTTTCTTGAGCTACCAAAACTTAAGCCAATCCTGTCTGGTTTAAAAAGAAAAACTCAATATTGAATGCAATTCATGCAATAGAAGAGTTTAAATTCCTCTCTGGCGGGCCATCTTTCTGCTTCCCCTGCATTTCAGCGCTGCAGCCTTCAGACTCTTCAGCATTTAACACGTCTGAGATGGTCTCATGCCTGTGTTCTATGCTGCATGCAGTGGTTCCATCCTCTGAGCTCCCACGTCATTACAGTGCACAGCAGTGATGTAGGGGTTGGCGGATGGAGCCTCAGTGTGGGGTATGGTTTGGTCTTCAGGTAAGCATCTTGGTTCCCTTTTACATAGGCCAGATCTGGTTTTACTTAGCAGGGGATCTGTCCATTGATCCCCAGATGACAGGTTCGTGTCTGCTCTGCAAGAGCGCACACGGACACAGCTCGCTCTGCTCTATGAGCAGCCGAATGTAAAAGGGCCGGCTGTCTATTTTCACCCGACTGCCATCCAATCAGACAGAGTGGGAATGGATCCCCTTCTATTTTTTTTTTTTTTTAATCGGATCAGAACTGGAGCTAGCTAAATGTAAACTGACACAAATCTGTTTACATCTGGTGCTCCTTAGAGGAGAATTGGCGTTATAGACTGGGAAGTCCAAACTATTTAGGGTACAGGGGTTAGGGATTTTAACTGGTATTGTCAAGTCAATGCCTTCCACAGGGGAACCCTTCATCATGGTTTTAGTGTAGCTCTGATGAAGGGAGCCCCCACAATGTTTTGGCTTTTTATAACTACGACTAATAAAAAAAAAAAACCTTTCTAGACTCTAAAGCAGGGATATGCAATTAGCGGACCTCCAGCTGTTGCAGAACTACAAGTCCCATGAGGTATAGCAAGACTCTGACAGCCACAAGCATGACACTCAGGCAGAGGCATGATGGGACTTGTAGTTTTGCAACAGCAGGAGGTCTACTAATTGCATATCCCTGGTCTAAAGAGTAGTCTGGTGCTCTCCCTTCTATAACAGCAGGCATTCTGAATAATTCCCATTAACATAGAAAAATACTTAACTTTTGTACAAACTTTCCACAGCTGAAGGTAACAAAACATTCCTTTGAATTCCAAAATCTGTTAAGGAGGAGTTATGTCACAAGATGTGATGCTTTGGGAGGTAAAAAAAACAAATGTATACATACCTGCATGTATTCGTAACCAGCTAAAAATAATGTGTTCTAAAAGCTCTTTTTGGCACTGTAACATGTATAGTCAGGATATTTTCGTTCATGTTGCTTTAAAAATTGTATATATTGACTTAATGCTGGACTGTATTGTTGAACACTATTTTCTTATCACAAAAGCACCTTCTACTTTTTTTTTTCTTTTGTAAAAGATCTGCAATGTTTTTTTTTTTCCCCCTCACTTTGTATGTTATTGCATGCATGTATTTTATTTGTGCTTAGGAGAAGCTGTGAAATCAAAACTCCACGTGTAATGAATGGTGTTTGGTATCACTAAAGCTATGAGGACACACCGATTATTATCTGCACACCAACTGATTTATACAAATTTTAAGTGAAAATGTAGATTGCCTATGCAGGGTAAGGTAAAAGGATCACTTTAAGGCTGGTTCCAGCTGCCGCTTCCTTCCCTTGGCTCTCCTGTCACTCTGGTCACTGGGAGTGCAGAGAGAAAGACCTGTGTAAGCTCTGAGTCTCAAGCTGGAGCTTACACAGACCTGAGGGCTCCCTCCTTCCCCTGTGTTACAGTGCTGGGTGTTCGAACAGCCAAGCACCAGCACTTGTAGATAGAAGGAAGGTAGTTAAAATATATTTCTTCACTCTCTGTGGCTGAATGCAGAAGCAGGAAAGAAAAGCAAAATATGTGCCGCTGGTGGGGCCGGCTCTAAACTGAACCCATCGTCTTGTATTTCAGAGCTGTTGGTAAGTCGGCAAGGGTTCATCTTTTAGCCCAAATAAAGATGCAGTTGCTGTAGTCAACGGCTCCAGGTTTTTATGCCATTTTCCATCATTCATCCCCTCCCTATAGTAAAAGTAGTTGACAATTATTCATTGAAAAGCTGAGTTCTAAGGGAAACCTACAATGAGAGCTTCTTTGCTGACCTTCTTGTGAAAATACTAGCAAGTATGGCTGTCCTTTGCTTCGAGACTTTGTGGGTCACTATTCCAGAAGTATACAGCCAGTAAAGTCTTAACTCTTTACCTCAATATTTGTATCAGGACAGTGATTCATATTGAAGTCAGTGGACCACCATGAGCGCAAGGCAAAAAAAAATATTTTTAGGAGGAGAGGTCAGCAGAGTGTATTTCTGGAAGAACTCAGGCTTTAAATGGGCTTATTCAGTAAAGGAGTGAATATAGCACTAAGGGATGTGCTAGGAGTACTAATTGCATGGAAAGCGGGTATCCAGTTCCATGTGGACACAGATGGTAACTTTAGATGCAAGCAGCCCTCTAATTCCTCCTGTATTGTAACTGTACTGTCTGGCCTCATGTTGTAAAGTGCTGCGCAAACTGTTGGCGCTACATAAATCCTGTATAATATGCGGTTATAGGTCACTGTGCCCTGGTGCATTGTCATTTGCTTTATTGAATAAGCTAATAGGCTAGTAATACAAGCAAGGAAAATAGAGCGACTGCTCTCCAGGTGTTCCTCATGGGAAAATGACAGGTGAATTTGAATTGGTTTTTAGGGGACAACACCCAAACCATTCCCCCCACCTTATTTAAGCCCCATTGCCACAGCTGCATCAACCTCTGCCAAAGATTTTTTTTCTTTCTTTTTATACCAAAACCTAACTTTTTTGATTGGTGTCTGATAAAGCTACCTTGGCACACGAGTACCCTCCCCACTGTATTACGGTTAGAGTTTTTTTCTGAAGTGCCTCTTTATGTATTACTACTAAAAACGAAGAGGGTTTTGTGTTTTGCAATAACATAGCAAATTAAAAAGGGCCTTTTTATTTCATTTTTGTTATATTATATATATATGTGTTCCTTTTTGAACATCCTAGTTGTACCCACTTGGTGCCATTGGGGTTTGCAATACATGGTCACGTCTTCGATTCCTTGGTCATGAAATTTATTCTCATGGTGCCAATGTGAAACTCCTTTTGATCAGTGCTGATGTAATTAGAGAATGTGTTCTGTATGGTGTGCATTTTTTTTTTAAACTCATTTTTTTAAAAAGCAATCTCCAAAAAAAGATTGTAAATGTGTCAAGTCTGTCAAGAAACTTTTGAGCTAATAGTGAACTTAGTAGGAATGAGAATGTTTAGTAGTAGAACAGGAAACAAAAAAAGTTTTTATGATGTGTGTGTATATATAACTATGGAAATATGCAATAAAAACACCACTTAAAAGATGGATGTATTTGTCTTTTTGATAACTCAATCTGAATTACGTGTTCTCTATCAATGTCCAAGCCCGAGGCTGGGTTCACACGGTGCGTCCCCCTTCACCATTTCAGGGGCAAATCGGTTCTGAATTTTTGCCTGAATTCGGACCTGAAACGGAGCCAAAGACGCACTGGACTCTTCTGCTGTGCGCTCCGCGGCCGCCTTGAAGATGTGTGAGCCGGTCGCACTCTCCTGTCATGCGAATTGGATGCGAGTAAACCCATCAAATTCACATAAGTGTGAACCCAGCCTTAAGGTGTATGCACTAATGATTGTTTTGTGACTATTCAAATCCCTATGTTTTCTAAAACATATATAAAACTCAATCACTAAAAGTCAAAAAAATGTACTTTCAAAAGTTTTCGGTATGTTTTAACCACTTCAATACAGGGCATATGCACCCCCTTCCTGCCCAAGCCAATTTTCAGCGCTGTCGCAATTTGAATGACAACTGCGCGGTCATGTTACACTGCACCCAAATTAAATTTTTTCCCCACAAATAGAGCTTTCTTTTGGTGGTATTTGATCGCCTCTGCGTTTTTTTTTTTTTTCCGCTATAAACAAAAAAAAAGAGCGACAAGTTTGAAAAAAAAACAAAAAAAAACCACACAATATTAGAGGTCGACCGATATATCGGCCGATATTTGGCTTTTTTTTACTTAATCGGCATAGGCCGATTGTGCTGATAAAAACAGCCGATTATAACTTCAGCGGGACTTGCAAATGACTTCTGTAATAGAAGTCAATGCAAGTTTTCTGGAGTTATCTGTGGAGAGGATTCTCTCCTCCCTGGGCAGCCTGCCAAGTCTGATAAGAAGATACATTGTATCTTTTCAAGTTCTTTTATCAATAGACTGAGCTCCATGTGTAGAAGTTCTCATTTTAACCATTTAAAGACTCAATCTTTTCTGATACTTGTTGCTTACAAGTAAAAATCCTGTATTTTCTGCTAGAAAATCACTTAGAACCCCCAAACATTATATATATATTTTTTTTAGCAGAGACCCTAGGGAATAAAATAGCGGTTGTTGCAATATTTTATGTCACACGGTATTTGCGCAGCGGTCTTTCAAACGCAAATTAAAAAAAAAAAATTAATGAAATAAAAAAAAAAAAAGCCGTAAAGTAAGCCCATTTTTTTTTTCGTCCCAATGTTTTGATTACCTGTTTTTGTGTATTTAATATTTAAGATATAGTTTTTTTTTAATCTAAATTATACATACAAGTGAACTTATTGGAGGTTTGTTTTGTTTAATGTTTAAATGTAAAAAAATTTCTGTATCACTTATTACTTAAGGTTGCTTTCACACTGGAGCAGGCATGCGTTGACGGTAAAACGCTGTTAATTTTAGCGGCGCTTTACCGTCATTTTAGCTGCTCTATTCGGCTGCTAGCGGAGCGCTTATAACCCAGCTAGCGGCCGAGGAAGGGGTTAAATGCGCCCATGAAGCGCTGCTGCCGAAACGCTTTGCAGGCAATTCGGCAGCGGTGCGCGTTCATTTCAATGGGCAGGAGTGGTGGAGGAGTGGTATACACCGCTCCAAAGATGCTGCTTGCAGGACTTTTTTTTAACATCCTGCTAGCGCATCGCTTCAGTGTGAAAGCACTCAGGCTTTCACACTGAGACTGCAGGGGAGCCGTTTTACAGGCGCTATTTTTAGCCCAAAAGCGCCTGAAAAACGCCCCAGTGTGAAAGGGGTCTAACTGTTAGATTTTATGAGATGAAGGGGAAATAAAAAAAAAAAAGAAAAAAAAAAAATCGGCCTAATATATCGGCCTAATATATCGGCCCAAAAAAATCGGCATCATATATCGGCCATCAGCCACCGCGATTTCTAAATATCGGCATCGGCCAGAGAAAAACCCATATCGGTCGACCTCTACACAATATATTTAATAAATAAGTATCCCATTTTTTTCCCCTCAGTTTAGGCCGATATGTATTCTACATATTTTTTGAAAAAAACAAAAAAAAAACGCAATAAGCGTATATTGATTGGTTTTCACAAAAGTTATTGTGTCTACAAAATAGGGGATAGTTTTATGGCATTTTTATTATTATTATTTTTTTTTTTTTTTTTTACTAGCAATGGCGGCGATCTGTGATTTTTATTGTGACTGCGACGGACATATCAGACACTTTTGACAGTATTTTGGGACCATTCACATTTATACAGCGATCAGTGCTATACAAATGCATTGATTACTGTATAAATGTCACTGGCAGGGAAGGGGTTAACACTAGGAGGCGATCATGGAGTGAATTGTGTTACCTAGGGAGTGATACTAACTGTAGGGGAGGGGACTCACAAGGGGAGGAGACCGATCGGTGTTCCTCTGTACTGGGAACACATGATCAGTCTCCTCTCACCTGACAGTACATGGCTCTGTGTGTTTACACACACACAGAGCCACGGTCCTGCTTTGTTAACGGGCAATCGCGCGTGCCCGGCATTGGCTCCCAAGTGACGAGGCGGGGGCGCGCGCCCCCCAGATGGCCGAGAAGCCCAGAACGTCATATGCCGCCTGCCCAGGATGGGAGATCCCTCCTATGGACATCTTATGACTATGGCTGGTATGGGAAGTGGTTAAAGGATAAGTTCATTTTTTGTACCATGTTGTTACAGATGCACGCTTTGAAACGGGGGATCCCGCCCGGTGGCATCATTCATAGTGTCCTGTGAATGTGAAAACTACAAGTACCGACAGCCTTTGCAGCTGTCGGCTTGTACTTCTTAATGAACTACCAGGATGTGGTTGAGTATTCTAGGTAGTTCATTGAGTTTTCCTGCCTGCTCATACAAGGTACAGACAGACAGCTTACACAGACTGTCTATAAATAACCCAGCATTGCACCCGTGGATCTGCTGATCGGGGGTACAAGTTTGAAGGCTCATGGTAAAAAAAAAAAAAAAAATCCTTTAAATCTGCAGCTTTTTGAATATATTTGGTGATTCTGATATCAAAGCTCTTGTAAGGACATTTCCTGTTACAAGGTTACAATGCTCTGTCCTTGTCCAACAATTGTGCTGGCAACAAACGTATCAGATGTAGTCACTGTTCAGGCACTGGAGCAGCTGAGGGTGTTGCGGCAGCCCAAGTACAAAAGCCGGCAAAAGTGATTCTATTAGATTTCTCACATTCATTCCATAGGCACAATTGGTAGACGGGACAGAGCACTGGCATTCTAGAACAGGAAATCTGTAAGTATATGGATAGCCATACTCTACTGCTGAGGGATTTTCATTGTGCTTGCTGCATAATAAAAAAAAAAAAAGTAATTCATCCATGGGAGGGAGACCCCCTCCACCCCTGGTAATGTTGATGGCAGTTAAGCAGATTTAGAGGGTGTCCCTGTCTATTTCAACAGGTAATTTAAGAATGTAAGCACACCTGAAACAAACCCAACAAATCAATTTTGTCTAGATTGATCCTTTAAGTCACACCGTACCATCCTCTGAAAATGCTAGATGGCTGTCTGTGTTAAGGCCTCACTGTGAGTGTCAGATAAACAGCATTTTCCTACATTACAATGGGGTCTATACACTAGTCATAACTTTATGACCACTGACAGATAAAGAAAAATTACATTCATTATAATGGCATCTGAAAATGGGTGGATATATTATGCAGCAAGTGAACATGTTGTGCCTGAAGTTATAGCATAAAAATGGCCATCAGTTTGTTGTGTATGGGGCTTCAAAGCTGTAACCCGTTCAGGGTGTCCATGCTGACCCGTGTCCACAGCCAAAGTGCCTACATTGGGCATGTGAGCATCAGAACTGGACCACGGAGCAATGGGTCTGATGAATCATGTTTACATCATGTGGATGAACGGGTGTGTGCGTCACTTATCTGGGGAAGAGATGAAGTATGGAAAAAAGGCAACTCGCCTGAGGCAGTGCGATGCTTTGGACAATGTTCTGCTTAGAAACCTTGGCTCCTTCCATTCATGTGGATGTTTCTTGACATGTGCCACCTACCTAAACATTGTTGCTGACCAAGTACACATCCTCTTTCAGCAGGATAATGTACCCTGCCACACTGTAAAAATGGTTCAAGGAACACAAAGAGTTTGAGGTGTTGATTTGGCCACGGAATTTTCCAAATATGAAATTCAATCGAGCATCTGTGGAATGTGCTGGAAAAACAAGTCTGATCCATGGAGGCCCCACCTTCCAATAAACAGGACTTAAAGGATCTGCTACTGACAGGTTGGTGTCAGATACTACAGAATACTTCTGGAGGTCTAATGGAATCCATGCCTAGACAGGTCAGGGCTGTGGTCATAGTTATGGCTGATTTGGTGTATAGTTTAATAGATACACAAAATGAATCTTTGCTGCCATCTAGCGGACATTTAAGTGTATGCATAATAAAAAGATATCTGCTATAGTTATACTTTGATCTAAAAAGCTGTGGATGCCAGTTTCAGGGCTCAGGTTAATGGGCGTTGTCTTCCTGCATTTGTAACTCACCTCAAATGCAGGTCAGTAAAATCCCATTTAAAAGCGCTGTGCACATGGCAGTTCATAGTCTGCACATGACCTGCTTTGTGTTGCACCACATCTCTTTGGATGGAGCATATCCTATTATTATTATTATTATTATTCAGGATTTATATAGCGCCAACAGTTTACGCAGCGCTTTACAATATAAAAGGGAGACAATACAGTTATAATATAATACAATAGGATTAAGAGGGCCCTGCTCAGAAGAGCTTACAATCTAATAGGGTGGGGCAGGTGGTACAAAAGGTTGTAACTGTGGGGAATGAGCTGGTGGAAGTGGTAGGAGATTAGTTGGAGACGTGATAGGCTTTCCTGAAGAGATGAGTTTTCAGGGATTGCCTGAAGGTAGCAAGAGTAGGGGCTATCCTATATCCTATTGAGGTGCATTTGAATCTCTGCTTTCCTGTTTAAGGCTACATTCTCCATTTGAACCTCTTATGTTGAAATGGAAAATGCAGCATTTAACTAGAATGCCCGACCTGTGGCAGACTGTCTCCTTAAGGAAAGCCTCAGTGCCATGTATGTTACAATTCTACAGAGTTGGGAATGTGTTATTGACCCTATGCTACTGCACTGACATTCTAAGGAGCGCCACTGCTGGGAAACTGGTCTAATGGTTAGGGTGCACTCCCCACTGTCAGCCAAAATTATTTTCCTTGAGAGCCATGGAGAATGCACACCCTTCATGTTGTAGAGCCAATTCAAATGGTTACAGAGCTTCTAATGTCATCGAGAACATTAGTGACTGGTCTCATGTATTTTTCAATGCATTTATGCAGTGCCATTCATATAGACTGGCACCCCAACACATAACAAAAGTAGGGACCACTGCACCCATAGCACACACATTGTATGTTGTGATAAACTGTGTTAAACAAAAAGGCACAGGTCTAGTTCTTCAATTCTTCTTAATGCCCTGCCTTAACTCAATGCACGTCGTTTCACATTAACATGCATGAATTGTATAGTGTGGAGGTGCCCTTATTTTTTTTTGAAGAGATGGGAAGAGAGATATTCTGTTTCACAAAAGTTCCTTGCTGTATCAGAATTAAGGTTAATTTGAATGAATCTTTATAGGTAAATTACATGAATTGCAAACATTTTAGGTAACTAATCTGTAGATTCTTACCTGGATCTGTTCTACAGATAGTGGCAGGTTGTTTTAGTACATTTTACATTCTGTGGTGGTTAAGTAGGAGATTCTACATGCTGCAATCATGTGATTGACTCCAGTGCTGCCATATAAGAACAACTGCTGGAAAAATGATGAACGTATAAGAAGAGGAAATTACATTTATGGGGGTCTTCTGCACTCACAGTAGCCACAAGTAACTTCTGAAATCAATATGAACAGACTGGCTTAAGGCTTATTTCACACTGCTGCTCTTTTCTAGGGCAACAAAAGTGCATGAAAACTATTCCCTATTAAATCCTATGTACCTGTTCACACTGTAGGTGTGCTTTGAAAAATCCTGCATGCTGCATTGACTTGCCCTTCTGCTGCAGTTCTTCAAAAAGGCACCTTCCATTGTAAGTCAATGGGGATACATCAAAAGTGTGAAAAGGCTGTAAGCTGCACAAAAGCACAGTGAGAAAGGGCCCTAAAGGACTAAGTTTTTTTCTTTGGTATAAGTTGTCCATTAAGGCAAGGCTGTTCCACCTCCCCACCAACGGAGTGCAGCCCACCTGGTTCAATTTTTTACCACTGTCCAGTGAACACTATGTGGCACATGCAGACTCTGTACTCACCAGGACTACTGAAGACCACCAGGAGTACAGCTCCCTATAGGAATGAAGAGGGGCCGTAGTGAATGTGCAGGATAAAGGGAAGACTTTGTGAAGAAAGGCTGTGTGGCTCTGGGCAGGGGCCACACAAAGAACACCACAGAACGTGGACAGAGGTAAGAACTGGAGCGGGGGGGGGGGGGGAGAATATATGTCTGTACTAATGGTACAATTGTCCTTTAACACAATGCACATGGAAAAAAAACAAAAAGTGTGTTATTGAGCTGTGTGAATGGGACCTAAACATTATTCTGTGCAGTTACACATGCGAAAACAGAAAAACACTACTGGGCCACCATTAACATTTGCTGCATTCGGACCTTTATTGGCTTAGTTTACAAAATAATATACATCCACTTCTCACAAATAGTTAAAAAGTTCAATAAAACCTTTTTTCTTAAATACTGTACAAAAAAAAAATAATGGCATTTCATATAACCTTTAGGATATTCTTTTTCTTCATTGCCAAACTTTAAGGCATTTTTGAGATTATAAACCAGAAAAAAAAACATAACATAAAAGGGGGGCGCTCACTTGAAAAATACAATTTTGTGCTCATGATTTACCCCACATTTATGTTAAATTTTTTTTTTTTTTTTTTAAGAACAAAACCATCGTAACCTGGCACTCTGGAATATAGCGAATGAGGCAATAAGGAGTGTTTAAATAAAAAGGAAATAACATTTGGCACATATGACAATACTAGTAACCCTTACAGGAAACCTGATCTGAGAAAAATACAAAGACTACCAATGCAGAGCTCATTCAGAAAATGCTTGGAGCTGGTCCCTGCCTGTAACTGTGTTGGGCCATAAGTGGCCTGTTAATATAACATCAACCCCAAGGAGCACAGCCAGAAGATGACGCTTCAAGCTGCACTCCCTCCACCTTACCCTGCACAGCAAGGGTTAAATGCTCATTGTGTCTGGGACTAATAAATAGGCCTCCTTGACTGAAGTGAATATAACCCTTGCTTCATTGGACAGGACTACATAGTCATTTTTGACTGCTGACTGGATATCAATAAGATATTCTATATCTGATCATAGGAAACCCCCTAAACATTAGATTTGATTTAAAGTAAATTTGACATGTAAAGCAAAATCAGAGAGTCACAAACCATGCAGAAGTCCATTTTAAATTCGCAAGGTCTTTGCTGAGTAAGAAGTAAACGGTGTGGCAACCGTCTGGCATAAGTAATAAAAGTGGCCTCTGCGGTAGGTGCCTTAGAGCAGTATTTCTCAACTCCAGTCCTCAAGGCGCCCCAACAGGTCATGTTTTCAGGCTTCCCATTATTTTTCACAGATGATTTGATCAGTGTCACTGCCTTAGTAATTACCAGCAGCTGTTTCATCTGAGGGAAATCCTGAAAACATGACCTGTTGGGGCGCCTTGAGGACTGGCGTTGAGAAACACTGCCTTAGAGGAAACCAGTACTGGGAAAAATACTGAGGCTGCCATCAATGTTCTTTAAGAATGCTAGTTAACTGGCTGTCATTCGGATCAGTGCAAAGCATATACATTAGAAAGTCAGAAATTCCTGTCTGCATCTTTTCCATATCAGTGGCTCAGGGAATATTAAAAGCATGACTGCCAGGCAACTAGCATTTTTATAAGAAGACAGCAATGTCCGCCCTGCATATGCTCTCACTACAGGTGTCCTTTATGCTTCATTACTGTAGCAATTTTTTTAAAAGGATAAGCTGGGGCCCCACAACATGCTCCAACGTTTGGGATATGGAAAGAGTAAGCATGCCCCCTTCCCAGTATAGTTAAAGGTCTGTGTGCAAACTCTGCTTAAAGCGGAACTCCAGGAATTCAGCTACTTTGTAAAAACTTCATGCAAACCATGAGTTAAGTCTAACGAGGTGCCTGCCGCCTATTCACATTGACAGGTTTATTGTGCTAAAGAAGATAACTTCTGGAGCTCATGCATTGTTTACTGTGGCACCAGTTACTTCAAGAGCAGAGTCACTGGAACTGCTATGCCCGCCCATTCACAGAAGCCTTTGTATTATGTGAACTCATTTACAAAATAGAGGCTCCTGTGAATGGGCAGCAGAGGGGAGTTCGGGCATAGCTGCTCTGTGCACTTCTCCTCTCACAACTGGACACCCGGAGGTGACATGCACCTAACTGGACTTAACTCATAGTGTGCCAGCAGTTTTTGCAAAGTTGCTGAATTCTTGGAATTCAGCTTTATAGGTAATTTGTAGTCATGTTGGAGCAAACCTGTATATGATCACCAAGCAATAAAGCATCATTTACAATAGCTAGAAGACAACTGCAAATGCCTCTAATCCTCTTGGCAGCATCCTGGAAAACCTGAAACCCTTGATACGCAAACTACCAACTTTCTGACCTGACCCTTCATACTTTATGCATCCAACTATTGGCCCAGCCATGTGATGGATGGTTTTAACCAACAGCAAAGGTCATGAGGCAGGGAGGCAGCATGACATACACATACATATATATATATATATATATATAAAAAACATCATGACACACAATGTAAATGGATAATGGTATGAACAACATAAACCAAGACCAAAATAATATCACATATAGGCTTATCGTATAGATTAACACCACGTAGTGCTAAAGAGCATTATTTCATGAACAATCACAGTGTACAACTAAAGTGAACCTGTCACCAAACTCTGCCCACACATTTTAATGGCACCCATGTGAACCTTTAGTAACATGAAAAGTGGTTTGGTGAGGCTCCAGAAAATCCCCATAATCTGGAACCACATTATATAGTAACAAAATGCTTATTTTAAATAAGCCCCTTTTTACTGACTATCAAGGTTAAAAGCTGAGAAATTTGTTGGCACGATATATAGTGAGTGGTCCATAGTTCAAGAAGGTACCCCAGGAAGCTGGAGATACCCAGAGCGTGCCTTAAAGGATAAGTTCATGTTTACAAAAAAATAATAAATGCATTTTGTTAGGAGCCTGTAAATCAGGGGTCTCAAACTGGTGGGCCTCCAGCTGTTGCAGAACTACAAGTCCCATGAGGTATTGCAAGGCTGACAGTTACAAGCATGACTCCCACAGGCTGAGGCATGATGGGACTTGTAGTTCCGCAACAGCTGGAGGGCTGCCAGTTTGAGACCCCTGCTGTAAAGCTCTGCACCCACAATCAGCAGATTGTAGGTGTAATGTCATGGTCCTAAAGACTGTCTGTGTATCCATCCGCCCATATCTCCGATATAGGCAGGGAGTTACACTGACAGGGAGACTCAATGAACTACAACAGCGCTCAGCAGTGCCCTGGTAGTTCACTGAGAACTACAAACTGATAGCTGCAAACACTGGCGGTACTTGTAGTTTTCACATTCGCAGAACACTGTGAATGAAGGATGCGGCCTAGCAGGTGGAGCATTTTGTTTAAATTGTGACAGCGAGCGGAGGGGGAAAAGATCCCAAGCTCACTGTCATAACAGGTTATTGGAGGGTGCAGGGGCCGGTGCATCTGTAGCATGTTACACTCTGAATATGGATGTAACATGTTATATAATGTGAAGTTATTCTTGGTACCTGGTACCCAATGACTCTACTAAGGCAGACAACATGACACTTCTTAGCAAATGCTGTAGGGGCTGCCCCTGCACAGCAAAGTTTAAATTCTCGTTTAGGTCTCATGGAGGTTGCAAAAAGCACTTTTACTTACCCAATCCTGTAGGACCAGTCCCCACAGCCTCTTCTCCCCTATGTAGTGGCAGTTGGATGCCCTCTGACATCATGGAGATCAATGTGGAGCCTATAGCCCTACACTGGATGTGAGGACACCAAGGGACAGCAAAAGCAGGTCTTTATTATTTTATATATGAAAAAAGCTTTATGGTTATTTCTTATAAAACATGATAAGAACAAATCCTACCATTTGGCACTTGAGACAGGAAAGTGGCAGCCAGGAGTTCAGTGTCCTCTCACTATCAAACCTGGGTTTTGCCATTGAAATAAAATAAAAAAAATAAAAAGATAAAGTGAAACTTAAAAACACTGTTTTGAATATAGTGAGGAAAGATGAAATAGTTGGGAAGAGTTAGGGTACACAGGTAAATTCTTTGCTAGTGTGCTCATCGCCTGTCAACTCCTTGTGATTACTTGCTAGCAATTAGCAAATCAATCACGACACATATATATCAGTAATGATGCACCATAGTCCAAATCTGTGTGGCTAGGGAAAAAAAATTGAATAAAACTGGGCAGAAAATAATGGAGGGCCAGTTCACACCATAGAAACGCAGTCCAGATGGGTTCCAGATGCTTTTCTGCATGAGTATTTTTAAAGCATTTTTTTTTTTGATGCAGTCCATTGCATTCCCCTTCCTCTTTTTTCTTAACCTTAACTACACATGCGTTCGTGCGTTTACAGCGTTCCAGTACAGTCCAGGAAAAGTGCAGCATGTTCTACTTTTTTTTCTGGAACGCACTGGAACTGCAAGCACTGGTATGAACTATGCCAATGAAAAGCATATAACCTACTTTCCATGAGTTTTTGATGAAGAAAAAAAAAGCACTGGACTGCATGTGGTGTGAAGTGGCTCGGAGAGAATGTGGCCATCTGGGCAGAAAGTCAAGCAAATGGTTTTTGGCACATGTAGCCCTCACGCTACACAACTTGAGACACACAGAAAAGTTATTTCTGCCAAACACTGACAACCAGGGTCTACACTGAATTTTCAAGCATTCAATAATAATAATAGCGGCCATGTGACTTGCTTTGGGCAACAAGAACACCATATTTTAGAATACTTGTCATAACATGAGGACCTTGGCCAAGTATTTTAAACCAATTAATTAATGTGGATACTGGGAAATGTATTCTTTTACAAAATTCATTAACTTGGGTCAAAGATTTAAAACAAGCAATCCCGGACCTCTCTAGCTACTTGCACTGTGAAGGAATTCATCCTTAAAAAGGAGAAGTATGGCCAAAGCTTTTTTGGCCATACTTCTTACATGGATCACAGGAGTGAAGTTCGTTCTGCACTCCTGTGACCCATTTTCAGCTGACAGCGGGCTCAAGTCCGCTGTTGGCTGATGTCACTTAGCCGGTCCAAGCTCTAGAAAGATTCTGACCATATGGTTGAGATCCGCCCAGAAGCCTGGACCAGCACCTAGCTCAGGCTCTCGGCAATCTGCTGAGAGCCTGAGCTAGGCCCTCCCGCCCCCTCTCCACCCCAGTGCTCCAGTGAGCACTGGAAGGGAGAGCAGAGAACCGCTGACTGACAGACATGGCTCTCTGCTCAAATCGGAGGGGGAGAACTGAGCAATCAGCAGTGATGGATCGCTCAGTTCTCACTGCAGAGCCGGCAAGGGACAGATGCAGCATTGGATCGATTAGGTGAGTATAAATGTTTTTTTTAAATCCCGAAGTTCTCCTTTAAAGACCAATCAAACCCAATGCCAAGAGAGCTGTCACAAACCCAATGCCACCAGCAGGGAGAGATCTCAGAAACAATGGTGTCCAAAGCTGCAGGGAAAGCAAAGAAAAGGAGCAGCTACACAGTAGTCAGTGCTGGGCAAGGCTGGATATTAGACAGAATGGAGTACAAACAATCCTGCAATAAAAATTCTCACATACAAACCAACCTCCTGTCCTGTTCCAACACAATCACTGAAAACTAATGGGAGCTGCACTCTGAAGGTTTTTACCTTCATGCATAGATTGCATGAAGGTAAAAAAAAAAAAAAAAAACACCTTCTGCCTTCATAACCACTTTAAAGTGGAGTTCCACCGAATAATCTGATTCCTCCCCCCCTCAGGTGCCACATTTGTCACCTTTCGGGGGGGGGGGGGGGGGGCGGAGCGGGTACCTGTTTTTGACAGGTACCCTGTCCACACTTCCATCAGACCTTGCCACGGCAAAGTACGTCAGAAGTCCAGGCCCCTTCTCCTTCCCCAGCTGCTGGGCCAGTAAGAGAGCGCTTCACGCATGCGCAGTAGGGACTCGGCTGTGAAGCCGCAAGGCTTCACTGCCAGGTTCCCTTATCGGCAATGGCGGTGGCAGCACTCAATGGAAATATTGGCTGGGGTGCTGACAACGATGGATTCCAGGACAGGTAAGTGTTCGAATATTAAAAGTCAGCAGCTATAGTGTGTGTAGCTGCTGACTTATTTTTGGAGTGAGGGCGGAACACCACTTTAAGCATTATATTAAATAGGATAGGATGTATGAAAATTATCCTATACAATTTTGTGCAAGACAGAGGAGTGACATTATTTTGTCGTCAAAGTATTTCTGGAAAGGAAGTAATCAGTAAGAATTACTATTCATTTCTAGCTCACCCTACAGGTGTGCCAGTAAACGAAGAGAACTTCCATAGAATAACTATGATGGAGAGTCATGTATATCCATTATAAAGCAGAGAGGGGTGGTCCAGGGTGCACCCCAGAATTAGAAATTACAAAATGACATAGAAGAGCTTGCAAATGGCCACTCAGGGGTCTTTCAAGGGTTTAACAATGAATGGAGGGAAAAAAAAAAAAAAAAAAAAGGAAAGGAGTTTTTTCTTCCGACAAATGTTTCTGAAGGGGTGCAGCTCACCTCTATCAAGGCAGGCCTATCCTTTACAGTCAAAGAAGCTGCCATCTTAGCCTCTATTAAAGTGGAACTTTAGTCAGAAAATTAGGTCCCGCTAGATCACTTCAAGCTGGCTCCTTTTGCAGGTATATCTACAGTATGTAAAACAATGAAAATAAGTGTCTATACTGTTTAACCGCTTGCCGACCAACGCACGCCGATGTACGTCGGCAGAATGGCACTCACAGGCAAAAGGGCGTACAGGTACGTCCCCTTTAAGAAGCGGTGTCGCGGACTCGATGTCCGCGATCGTGTCACTGAGAGGAAGAGCGGGGAGATGCTTATGTAAACAAAGCATTCCCCGTTCTGCCTAGTGACAGGACACTGATCTACTGCTCTCTGTGATCTAGAGCAGTGATCATTGTCCTGTGTGTTAAAGCCCAGCCCCCTCACAGTTAGAATCACTCCCTAGGACACACTTAACCCCTTCATTGCCCCCTAGTGGTTAACCCCTTCAATGCCAGTGTCATTTACACTGTAATCAATGCATTTTTAATCGCAGCGATAGCTGTATAAATGACAATGGTTGCAAAAATGTCCGATGTGTCTGCCATAATGTCGCAGTCCTGATAAAAATCGCAGATCACCGCCATTACTAATAATAAAAATGCTATAAAAACTGTCCCCTATTTTGTAGACGCTATAAATTTTGCGCAAACCAATCAATATATGCTTATTGCGATTTTTTTTTGTACCAAACAGATGTAGAAGAATACATAAATCGGCCTAAACTGAGGAAAAAAAATTTTTTTTATTTTATATATTTTTGGGGGATATTTATTAGAGCAAAAAAGTACTGCGTTTTTTTCAAAATTGTCGCTCTTTTTGTTTATAGCGCAAAAAATAAAAAACCGCAGAGGCAATCAAATACCACCAAAAGAAAGCTCTATTTGTGGGGAAAAGAAAGGACATCAGTTTTGTTTGGGTACAGCGTCGCACGACCGCGCTATTGTCAGTTAAAGCGACGCAGTGCTGAATCGCAAAAAACTCTCTGGTCTTTGGGCAGCCAAATGGTCCGGGGCTGAAGTAGTTAAAATCCAGCAATACACTGTCTCACGCTGCTCTACACATGCTCAGTTGCTCGGCACTTTTAGGCACCACTGAATTTATAAAGGCTGATCTGCTGACAGCCTTAAAGTAGAATTAGACCCTCTAATCATTTACAACCAAAGAAACTACTTCTGTTTGATCTCCAACTGCCATGGTGTTGCACATGTGATCAGTTATGACACCAGCCATTTGATGGCAAGACAGTTTGGTTGAAGACACAAGCAAATGTGACAGTCAGGAATTCCAGGAATGCAACTGTTTTTTGAATCCGTTAAATTGATGGGTTTAGTTCTGATTTATGATTTACTGCAAGAAGAAACCAGAGCAATGCTGGAGGCCATTTACAGTACAGCACACACTCATTTTAGTAGCATAATTTTTATTGTGAAATGTATGTTCCTTGCTAAAGAACATTATATTTTATCAAGTTGTTATGGGTAAAGTTCTACTTTAATCTGCAGCTGCCCTGGTGTTGCACATGTGATCAGTTATGACACCAGACATTTGATGCTTAAAAGTCTGGTCCAGAGCAGAAGCAGCTGTGACAGTTATGATTTAAAAGTTATGAGAGCAGCAGAAGGGGGCTGGCACTGACACAGGAGCAGACAGACAGGGAGGGGAGGGGGGAGGAGCACATAGGAGAACAGGAGGGCTGAGGATGACGGAGGCACATAAACTGACCACCGTGTCAGGGATCAGCAGCCATGATACACCGTGGTCAGTATAGCCAGGCAGGATCAGCCAGGTATTACAGGGGACCCAAATGACGCAGTACAAGCACTTAAAATGCTTTAAAAGGGACAGGATCCTTTTTTTTGGGGGGGGGGTTAACAGACGCTTTAATGTTATTTCTTCCAGAGTGATTACAAGTACAGCAGCTGGTTTGACATTTAAATACTTTAAAATAGTAATACCAATAAGATAATAATCCTATTGGGTCCAGCGCTAATTTTTCAACGTTCCTCAACTAACAATTAATGTTACCCCTGTAACAATACTATGATGAAATTTGGAACTCCATTTGAAGAACAGTCAATACTAAAAAGACACACACAAATTGTATCTTTTTCGTTTTTTGTTTGTCTTATTGTTAATTCAATCCAGGGAGATTGTCATTCTTTGCATAACAGCTGTCAGCAGCCTTCAGAGAGAAAAGAACTTAAAGCGGAGTTCCACCCAAAAATGGAACTTCCGCTTTTCAGAATCCCCCCCCCTCCGGTGTCACATTTGGCACCTTTCAGGGGGGAGGGGAGAGCAAATACCTGTATACTCCAAGTATTTGCTCCCACTTCCGGGCACAGATATCCACGGGTATCTACGCCATATCCGGCGCCACCTCCGCCCCCCCGCTGTCTTCTGGGAGACACACAGGGACCAGTGGGATCGCGCATGCGCAGTAGGGAACCAGGCTGTGAAGCCGCAAAGCTTCACTTCCTGATTCCCTTACTGAAGCTGGCGGTGCCTCCAACCGAGAGCCGAGGGACAGAACGGCTCTGGGTGCCGACCTCGCGGGCGCCCTGGACAGGTAAGTGTCCATATTTTAAAAGTCAGCAGCTGCAGTATTTGTAGCTGCGGACTTTAAAAAAAATAAAAAATAAATAATAATTCATCAGGACCTCCGCTTTAAAAACAGAGGTCCGCCACCTGGCTGCAAGTGGTAAAATTGAAATATTAAGATCCAATTACTTTGTTAAAAAGAAATAACAGGGAACTATTCATTCAAAAGCAAATGTAAAATATTTCTACATGAAAAAGCAATTACTGCACAGAGGGACAAAAACTTGATGATCGAAGGGGTTCGTTTTTTGCAGGTACAATGGTCTCTTCTGTGCATTAACAGTGAACTTTTTCTTCAGCCAGCACACCTTTCCCCCGTACAGTTGGATCTGGGAGAACCGGTCATAACATATTTTTTTTTTTTTTTTTTGGGGAACCATGAGTGTACACAAAAGGTAACTGACCAGCATGTGCATAGAACCTCAACAGTGCTCTTTGCTAGGACATTCAAGATTTTTTTAAAAATGCCAACACATTATAAAATGATTGTAGATGTGAGAAGACCTAGCAAAAAACAAAACAAAAAAAACTTTATACAGAAATGCCACATAGTTCCTATAGTCAGGAATGAGGAACGTGTCCCAGATATAGAAGGACCCGATGTTGGTGTGGTCTGCACTCCTTTCCACATGCATGTGTACATTTCTAGTAGTTTTTTCACAGTTATGGGGAACAATTAAGGGAATCTGGTGATCATATCATATGGCACTGCATGGTAGTGACATAACTAAGTTAATGTATACACCGCCTTGCGCAAACTTTGGCAACTTTTCTTTAATAAAGTGCATGAACCCATAGCAACCAATGGGAAACCATCTCCAATTAGGTCTAATTTATTAAATATGTGATAGAAAAGAGGTCTCTTCTCCCTCCTCTGCAGATCAGATTCAAAACTGTCCCCGGGAAATGAGAGCCGAAATCTGAAATTCTGAATCTGATTTACAAAAACAGGACAACACTGACCATCCTGATTTCTGACACTTTGGAGAAATGACATC
The DNA here is from genome assembly GCF_042186555.1 of Aquarana catesbeiana. Lineage (NCBI taxonomy): Eukaryota > Metazoa > Chordata > Amphibia > Anura > Ranidae > Aquarana > Aquarana catesbeiana. The sequence continues at coordinate 66,902,154 of NC_133336.1, read as the reverse complement.
CATTGTTTTGACCAAATTCATAAAAACTAAAAGTTACAAATGCACACAACCCAATCAGTATCCTAGCTAACAGCCAGACCGACCATTCATTCATGTTTACTGGCAACTTGGATATAGGTAGGCAAATGGAATATTATACTGTCTGTACAACCTCAGACAAAAACCATCAAAGGTCATTAGAAGGCAATGGATTTGTAGGACACATGAATCAGGCCACGTATCTAGAGACAAAACTGCAGACTCATAGCCCAACTCCATGTGACAAATGTGATGTGGTGACAAGAAGAGACAATTTGGACCCCTTGCACATGGGGACCTTATGTGTTCAGGGACGAATGCCCTAAATGCACGGGGCCCCAAGCGCAGGTATCACTTGATGCAGCATTCAGCCACATCCAACCACAACCTGCCATAGATTTGGACAGGCTGCAGGGCTGGACGTTGTACCTGTTCCTTCTGGGTGCACTAAAACGTCGGAAGGAACACACTGCATCTGGACGGCCCTGTGTGCAAGGGGCCCCAAAGACAAACTCCAGCTACATCTGTCCGTTTTATGTTGACAATGGCGATCTGAATTACCCACGAAAATTCGTAAAACACTTGAAGATTCACCCTCAGCAGTTTGGGTCAACAGATTCTAAAGCAGGGTATACATGCACAGGGAACACAATCAGCGAGTTGAACAAAAAAGAAAAAAATGCTTTGTTATTGTGTTCTGACAGTGGGGGCACATGCCATTACTTTTATGTCCCATGCAGGGCCATGTTTTGCCAGGACAGGGATGCACAGATGTTGCGTGCATCCCTATGCCGGTGTTCTATCGAATAGTGCCTTCCGTCGAAAAGTGCCCGCTCATGCGCAGTACAGAAGGGCACTCCAGCTGATTTCCTGATCAGCTGGCGTGGCGTCACCATAGCACATGCGCACATCGTAGGAGGCATTTTTCGACGGGAGATACCATTTGACGGGCACAACTGAAAGCTATGCAAACAGCGGAGGGAGACCCTAATTGTCAGATTGTGCCTCGCTAATGCAGGGCGGGTTTACAGCGTGCTCAAGGTCAGGTTTTGTCTCTGTTGCAGGGCGGGTTTGGTGTGTTGAGCGGCGGGTTTTGCCTGTGTCTAAGGGGGAGTTGCAACACAGACAAAACCCGCCCTTCAACAGCGAGGCACAATCTCACAACTACGGTCTCCCTCCGCTGTTTGCATGGCTTTCAATTGTGCCCGTAAAAAAACGGCCCCCTACGATGTGCGTATGCGCCATGGTGACGCCACGCCAGCTGATCGGGAAATCAGCTGAATTGCCCTTCAGTACTGCGCATGCGCGGGCACTATTCGATAGAACACTAGCAGTCCCACAGATGTCTACTGGGATATGAGGCTGCACAGACACAGGTTCTGTCCCATTGTGACATCCATGCGTGTTCATGGCCCAGGAATGCACCCAGGGTGAGTTCGAGGACACATACCCCCATTCCACGTGGGTGTCACATTGGGACACAGCGGCTGTGTCCAAGCAGCCACGTGTCCCAATGGGACTGCTGGCATGGGGATTCATGCAACACTTATGCATCCTGTGCCAGCAAAACATGGCAAAGCACGAGACACAGAAGTAATCCCCTGAGTGAACCAGCCCTCAGAGGAATGGCAAGCACTGCCGCTTATCAGAACGAGCCCCAAGGCTTTCCATAGATTATACGATTTTCTTTCCTTCCACCAAGGGTGGAAGGAAAGAAAAAAAAAAAAATAAATCGCCCAATTCCCCCATCAACACAGTCACTGTTTAATGGGAAATGCCTCCCGCTGTGCTGTTGTATTCTGCCAGCAGGGGGCGCAAGGAGCATTCCCAGCCAGCAGAATACAATAGTTACTGCTAGCGGCTATAGCTGCTGGCAGTAACCATGTGTAGAAAAATCAGATATGCTGGTTGTATCGATCAACTTGGGTAAAATCAGCCTGCCCATACATGGTTTGAATCTTGGCAGTCCCTGCTGAACCAGCCGAGATTCAAACCATCTATGGCCAGCTTAAGAGCTTACAATTCAAGTACATAAGAGAATAAGAAAGGAAAGCAATCAGATGACATTGCACTGCCATACAGTATTACATTTATCAGAGTGGTGGAGACGAGTGTCACATTTTTACACATTGCTGTAAACTTTTCCAAAAACAAGAAGATGTTTTCCTGCTGAGAAAAGAGGATCCTCCTGGTTTGCTGGCCATGTCCTTTAAAAAAATTAAAAAAAAAAAAAAAAAAAAATCAGATAATGCTGGTTACGTCTCCTTTTTGATTCTGCGATCCTCGGATGCTGCACGTTTCATATGAATACACAACGCTGTGTCAATACCTGACTGAATTTTGGTCTGTAACCTTGTATAGCCTTGTGCACCTCGCTGCCAATACTTGGGTTGTAAAACTGATATGGTGGACATAAAGAAATCCTGGTGATCACAGATAAGGATATTCTGATCCAATACTCGATAATCCGGGGGAACATTTTTATTTATTTTTTATGTTTTCCTCAAGCGGCCTACCTGAACAGAGTTTGTCACCCAACCAGTGGGCAATACTAGAAGAAAACCTCAAAGGCTTGTGTCTGCAGTCTCAGGTTTAATGCCAGGAGGCTCCGACATGGTGTCCGCTTGGCCATCCCGGCAAAACAGCACAGTTGGGTTCTTGCAGGCCCACATGGCCACATCCCCACCGTTGGCCGGACTAGATGAGGACACCCGGCTGCCTTGGCCGTGTCTGTTGGTGTAGCGATCTCGAACGGGGTCGGTCCTACCCCTGACCTCCCGGCTCTGACCCTGCGTGCACAGGTAAGCGGCGATATTCCTAGTCCTGTAGCCCTGCTCTCGGTTGCGCCCGAGCAGCATGGAGATGTTAGGGTTGCGGATGGCGTAGATGAGCGGGTTGATGGCCCCGTTGGCCCACGCCATCCAGATAGCCACGGTGTCCATAAGCGGGGTGAAGGGGTAGTCGCCGGCGGCGGCCACCAGGCCCATGACGCAGTAGGGCCCCCAGCAGCAGATGATGAAGACGATCATGATCAGCACGGTGGTGGCCGTCCTCATCTCGCTGTAGAAGCGCAGTAGGTGGGCGTAGGTGGTGACGGGCCGGACGCGGATCTCCGACAGCCGCACGGCCTTGCAGATGTTGTAGTGGCAGAAGCACATGAGGCCGAAGGGCAGGAGGTAGCAGAGGACGATGAGCGAGATGCTGTAGGTGGCCCCCAGCCTGGAGCCGGCGGAGTGGAACACGTACATGCAGTGGTAGTAGCCGCTCTTGTAGACCACCCATTGCTCCTTGGCCAGCAGGTACCAGGGGAAGGAGAAGCCCAGGGCCGCCAGCCAAGCCCCGGCCAGCAGCTGTGTGGCCCTGGCGCGCCCCATCTTCTCGCGGGGCTGGCGGACGATGGCGTAGTAGCGGTCCAGGCTGATGAGGGTCATGGTCAGGGTGGAGACGATGCCGAAGCAAGAGTTGAAGAAGCCATTGGCGAAGCAGAAGCGGTCCCCGAAGAGCCAGACCCCGCCCCGGGAGAAGAGCAGCACGAAGGAGAAGGGGAGGCACAGCAGGGCGCTGAGGAAGTCCGACAGCGACAAGGACAGGATGAAGGCGTTGGTGACGGTGCGCAGCTGCCGGTGTTTGGTGATCACCAGGATAACGGCGCAGTTGCCCAGGCACGACAGCAGGAAGATGGCCAGCAGTAGCAGAGCCTGACATGCCACAGCCACCCCGTGCACCAGAGGGCTCCCTCCCCCCGCCGCCACCTCCTCCTCCTCACCCGGCTCCGGGGAGCTCCGGTTGGTACCGAAGGAGGAGCCGTCCCTTCCCCCGGCCGCCGTGCCGGTGTTGCTCGGGCCGCCCAGCGCCGTCAGGTTGTCGAGCAGAGCCAGGTGGAGCTCCATGGGTCGCGGTGTGACCGGGCGGAGGCATCCCTCAGGCCGCCCCGCTTCCTCCTCTGATCGCCGTCCCGGGGATGCTGCCAGCGCGAGCTCGCCGGGATCTGCGGGTGACGTCACACCGGTTACCAGGGCAACGCCAGCTCTGCCGGGCGCCTTCTACGCAAAGAGAGTGGAGGGGCATTAAAGAGCCCCGGTCACCGGACCACCCGGGGTGGCCGCACACTGACCCCACACCGCCATCTGTCACTCACATCTATAGTATTCTTCCTAGAGGAGCTGGGCCAGCACAGAACATGTGGCCTGACACCTGATAAATGTGCAGAGCAGGAAAATGGGTGTCAGGTGATGGGATCCTCTCTGCTGTAAATTTTACTACCACTGATCTGACCACCAATCAGGAGTGAGGTTATAAACCAGCACCCCGACCAATAATAAAAAATGAGGTTATAAACCAGCCCCCCCCCCCCTGACCACCAATCAAAAAATTAGGTTATAAACCAGCCCCCCCTGACCACCAATCAAAAAATGAGGTTATAAACCAGCGCCTCCTGACTACCAATAAAAAATGAGGTTATAAACCAGCGCCCCCTGACCACCAATAAGGAAGGAGGTTATAAACCAGCACCCCAACCACCAATAAGGAAGGAGGTTATAAACCAGCGTCCCCGACCACCAATAAAAAATGAGGTTATAAACCAGCGCCCCTGACCACCAATAAGGAAGGAGGTTATAAACCAGCATCCCGACCACCAATAAGGAGGAAGGTTATAAACCAGAGCCCCCCCGACCACCAATAATGAAGGAGGTTATAAACCAGCGCCCCTGACCACCAATAAGGAAGGAGGTTATAAACCAGCGCCCCCCCGACCACCAATAAGGAAGGAGGTTATAAACCAGAGCCCCCCCGACCACCAATAAGGAAGGAGGTTATAAACCAGCGCCCCTGACCACCAATAAGGAAGGAGGTTATAAACCAGAGCCCCCCCGACCACCAATAAGGAAGGAGGTTATAAACCAGCGCCCCTGACCACCAATAAGGAAGGAGGTTATAAACCAGAGCCCCCCCGACCACCAATAAGGAAGGAGGTTATAAACCAGCGCCCCTGACCACCAATAAGGAAGGAGGTTATAAACCAGCGCCCCCGACCACCAATAAGGAAGGAGGTTATAAACCAGCGCCCCCAACCACCAATAAGGAAGGAGGTTATAAACCAGCGCCCCCGACCACCAATAAGGAAGGAGGTTATAAACCAGCGCCCCCCGACCACCAATAAGGAAGGAGGTTATAAACCAGCGCCCCCGACCACCAATAAGGAAGGAGGTTATAAACCAGCACCCCGACCACCAATAAGGAAGGAGGTTATAAACCAGCGCCCCCAACCACCAATAGGGAAGGAGGGTATAAACCAGCGCCCTCTCCCCCCGACCACCAATAAGGAAGGAGGTTATAAACCAGCATCCCGACCACCAATAAGGAAGAAGGTTATAAAACCAGAGCCCCCCCGACCACCAATAAGGAAGGAGGTTATAAACCAGCACCCCGACCACCAATAAGGAAGGAGGTTATAAACCAGCGCCCCCCGACCACCAATAAGGAAGGAGGTTATAAACCAGCGCCCCCGACCACCAATAAGGAAGGAGGTTATAAACCAGCACCCCGACCACCAATAAGGAAGGAGGTTATAAACCAGCACCCCAACCACCAATAAGGAAGGAGGTTATAAACCAGCATCCCGACCACCAATAAGGAAGGAGGTTATAAACCAGCGCTCCTGACCACCAATAAGGAAGGAGGTTATAAACCAGCACCCCTGACCACCAATAAGGAAGGAGGTTATAAACCAGCGCCCTCTCCCCCCGACCACCAATAAGGAAGGAGGTTATAAACCAGCGCTCCTGACCACCAATAAGGAAGGAGGTTATAAACCAGCGCCCCCTGACCACCAATAAGGAAGGAGGTTATAAACCAGCACCCCAACCACCAATAAGGAAGGAGGTTATAAACCAGCATCCCGACCACCAATAAGGAAGAAGGTTATAAACCAGAGCTCCCCCGACCACCAATAAGGAAGGAGGTTATAAACCAGCACCCCGACCACCAATAAGGAAGGAGGTTATAAACCAGCGCCCCCGACCACCAATAAGGAAGGAGGTTATAAACCAGCGCTCCTGACCACCAATAAGGAAGGAGGTTATAAACCAGCGCTCCCGACCACCAATAAGGAAGGAGGTTATAAACCAGCGCTCCCGACCACCAATAAGGAAGGAGGTTATAAACCAGCGCTCCTGACCACCAATAAGGAAGGAGGTTATAAACCAGCGCTCCTGACCACCAATAAGGAAGGAGGTTATAAACCAGCGCTCCCGACCACCAATAAGGAAGGAGGTTATAAACCAGCGCTCCTGACCACCAATAATGAAGGAGGTTATAAACCAGCGCTCCTGACCACCAATAAGGAAGGAGGTTATAAACCAGCGCCCCCCGACCACCAATAAGGAAGGAGGTTATAAACCAGCGCCCCCCGACCACCAATAAGGAAGGAGGTTATAAACCAGCGCCCCCGACCACCAATAAGGAAGGAGGGTATAAACCAGCGCCCTCTCCCCCCGACCACCAATAAGGAAGGAGGTTATAAACCAGCGCCCCCGACCACCAATAAGGAAGGAGGTTATAAACCAGCGCCCCCGACCACCAATAAGGAAGGAGGTTATAAACCAGCGCTCCTGACCACCAATAAGGAAGGAGGTTATAAACCAGCATCCCCGACCACCAATAAGGAAGGAGGTTATAAACCAGCGCCCTCTCCCCCCGACCACCAATAAGGAAGGAGGTTATAAACCAGCGCCCTCTCCCCCCGACCACCAATAAGGAAGGAGGTTATAAACCAGCGCTCCTGACCACCAATAAGGAAGGAGGTTATAAACCAGAGCCCCCCCCCGACCACCAATAAGGAAGGAGGTTATAAACCAGCGCCCCCGACCACCAATAAGGAAGGAGGTTATAAACCAGCGCCCTCTCCCCCCGACCACCAATAAGGAAGGAGGTTATAAACCAGCGCTCCTGACCACCAATAAGGAAGGATACAAGAGGATGACTGGTTCTCCTAGGTTAAAGAAGAAAAGGGGCCGTGCCACATCCAGAAGGCTTATTCAGAAAAAGAGGGTTCCCCTAATTGGATTTTTCCGGCACTTGCACAATATTTATATGGAGTGAGAAAGTACACATTTATATGTAAAATAAAACAATGTTTATATTTATTTAGAAACTTTTCATATTAAAAACAATGCAAACATTTGTGAACAACGAAAACATATTATGTAATACACATGAATCAAGGAAAAATTCTGTATCTGTCTGTTAATGGATAACACATTAGATGATAGGGTTCTTTTCAAGCCCGACGCGTTTCGGGGTGTATTCTATTTCAATCCTTCTTCAGGGGCATTGTTTGAAAAGAAAAATTCATCCAAATTGATTAAAAGAATATAATTGATCAATTGCCATATATATCTATCTGTCAATAGTTATTTTTAGGTTAAATGATCCATTGATCACCTACCTGTTGTGTTGTCGTTAATTTCTATGCAAAGGGATGATATCAGTTTCGAACAGGGAGAAGGGGATATTTGCAGGAGGAATGGCGCTTACTTGGATTTTCATAGATGGGGATTGTTGTTCTCTGGGTACTTATATCACATGTGTAGTACTTCCTCCAAGAGGGGGGGAAGGATCGAGGAGGGGAGAGGGTTTGTTAGTTATTGTTATGTATATAAAGCTTCACCTACCCCTGCCCTCCACGGATGCATATAGGCCACAGCGGTATACTGGAGCATAGAGGAACAGTCCTATAGATAAAAATTCACATGATTTAAATAAATAATGAGTTCTTACTGAGCAGAGCAAATAATAGTAATTTTTTAATTTTTAATTAGTGTGTAAGAAAAAAAATTACATTGGTAATCTTAGATCTAGTATACTTTGAAAAAATGATTGTTGTGAAACAGTCCCAATATGCCATTATGGATAGAGAGAGTAGATTCCTGAAACTAATATGAAATTTATATTATACGTTCCCATCACAGTAGCCCATATGATGTATATTTCAGGCATGGTGACAAAGAATTTTCTATTTATATATATGTACACATGTATGTATCTATATACACACACATAACATATCTATGTGAGTGAGAGGTCAAGGACTCCTAAGATAATGGCTCAGATGTTGCATCCTTGAATTCTCAAAGATAACAGGCACAGTACATATAGTGGTAAGCAAAAGGACTGTTTCAAAAAAAGTTACCAGGTTTACAAGGAAAAGACCCAGGTTTTGATAACAAAGAAAAAGGATTCATTTAACAGTATCCAAGATTGGCCAACCACACATCCCAGCATCCGGCAGGTACAGCGCCTGAGCTGGGAATGAGTGGGGCCAGTCTATATAAGAGACGAGTTCCAATCAGCCGGGGCAATAATTGCGCTCAGCTGACTGGTAATGCTTGTCAGCTGGAGAGCCTCGCTAATGCTCCCTGAGATGGGGATGCGCGGCACCGCCCCTACCGCGCATGCGCGAAGGCAGTTACGTTGGGGCGGCGTCACGCACACCCGTCCCACCGGCACGGGATGCCTCACCGGCGGACTGCGCATGTCCGCCGGAGTGGCAACATGGAGGCGGTGGGCAGAGTTGTTGTGTTGCCTTGGTAACCTCCTAAAGAGCCGCCCAGATAAGAACGCTGGGCGGCCTTTCCGTGCCGGGCAACCGCTGGTGGAAAATGCACCCGGGGGGGTCCCGGGAGAGGCAGGCTAAGTGACAGCTAACGTACTTAGAGAATTTATTGAAGGTTTAGTAACATAGGGAAGAACGCGTACAATAATGTTTAAGAGTTATGTGTATAGAAGGGTAAGCAGAGAACAACAGATATAATACATAATTGCACATATGTGTGCTTACAAATACTTTATATGAATGATCTGTTTGTAAGTGGAAAAAAAAAAAAAAAAGAGGGAAGCTAGTTCTTTTCATAAATCTTTCTTTCAGGGGCTAAAAACAATATCCACAATACAGGCTTTTGTAGGTATATTATTATGACATTTGTAGCAATGAAGCGTATGACATAATCAAAGGGTAAGCATATTATATGTCTCAATATTAGTATTGACATGTAGACTAGTAATATCAATACATCTGGAATAAGCAAACAGAGCTCAGTTCACAAACGGTCCGTTGCAGCAATACATCTTACATAGACATTTACATGGAATTTAGCAAACTGAACATATCCTTGAATAGATACTGTTGGGCTATCTGTGCATCCGCACACACGTATCCTCAACTTGGTTATTGTTGGATACCAAGGGATCTCAGTAATGTGACAGTTTCGTATAAAACAGTATAGGTCTTGGCTTTTAAGAAGTATGGAAGGAACCTTACATAAATGGAAATAAAAATAATCAGAACTGGCTATTGTCAGGTTTCTAAATAAATATAAACATTGTTTTATTTTACATATAAATGTGTACTTTCTCACTCCATATAAATATTGTGCAAGTGCCGGGAAAAATCCAATTAGGGGAACCCTCTTTTTCTGAATAAACCAATAAGGAAGGAGGTTATAAACCAGCGCCCCCAACCACCAATAAGGAAGGAGGGTATAAACCAGCGCCCTCTCCCCCCGACCACCAATAAGGAAGGAGGTTATAAACCAGCGTCCCCGACCACCAATAAGGAAGGAGGTTATAAACCAGCGCCCCTGACCACCAATAAGGAAGGAGGTTATAAACCAGCGCCCCTGACCACCAATAAGGAAGGAGGTTATAAAACAGCGCCCTCTCCCCCCGACCACCAATAAGGAAGGAGGTTATAAACCAGCGCCCCTGACCACCAATAAGGAAGGAGGTTATAAACCAGCGCCCTCTCCCCCCGACCACCAATAAGGAAGGAGGTTATAAACCAGCGCCCCTGACCACCAATAAGGAAGGAGGTTATAAACCAGCGCCCTCTCCCCCCGACCACCAATAAGGAAGGAGGTTATAAACCAGCGCCCTCGACCACCAATAAGGAAGGAGGTTATAAACCAGCGCCCTCTCCCCCCGACCACCAACAAGGAAGGAGGTTATAAACCAGCGCCCCCGACCACCAATAAGGAAGGAGGTTATAAACCAGCGCTCCTGACCACCGATAAGGAAGGAGGTTATAAACCAGCGCCCCTGACCACCAATAAGGAAGGAGGTTATAAACCAGCACCCCCCCCGACTACCAATAAGGAAGGAGGTTATAAACCAGCACCCCCCGTCCACCAATAAAAAAATATAAGGTTATAAACCAGTGCCCCTGACCACCAATAGGAGGAGGGGTTAATAGCATTGTTTCTCAGCACTATTACTGACACCAATGTTGGGGGTTATTATTGTGTCCACTGATGGCTCCATCTTCTTCATAAGGCTCGCTTCACATTGGAAGGCAGTGCAGGAAATCTGTGTTCCATGCACGTCCAGCACCATGTTTAAAACGCAGCGCAATTGTGATCTGCAGAGGGTGTCAATGTTAACACCCCCCCAAACGCAGGTTGCAAAATGCAGTATGTTTGCCTGCACCAGATGGCATGGTACCATGGCAAAAGTACCAAGTCATCCGTGCAGTGCATTCCCATAAAAAGTGAATGCAAAAATATATGGGCACAAATCACAGCACACACAATTGCAGCGTATTGCTGTGCGATTCATAGTGAACCAGGGCTCAGTGTGAGTTGGGGATATATTGCAAAAAATGCATCAGGACTAAAATGTTCAGGTGTTGAGGAGACCTCCAACTCATTTGTTTTGAATGGGCTGCCTAAACCGACACAGTAAGTAAACAGGAAGTAAACTCCCTCTGCTGACATTTACCTATAGGTGAAGGGGAAGGGTTTGAAAAACCTCAAGGGTTTACACAACCCCTTGAAGACATTTTGGACAATTTCATTCTCCCAACTTTGTGGGAACAGTTTAGGGATGGCCCCTTCCTGTTCCCACATGACTGTGAATCAGTACACAAAGCAAGGTCCATAAAGACATGGATGAGCAAGTTTGGGGTGGAGGAACTTGACTGGCCTACAAAGAGTCCTGACCTCAACCCAATAGAACACCTTTGGGATGAATTAGAGCGGAGACTGGGAGCCAGGCCTTCTCGTCCAACATCAGTGCCTGACCACACAAATGAGCTTCTGGAAGAATGGTCAAACATTCCCATAGACACACTTCTAAACCTTGTGGACAGCCTTCCCAGAAGATCTGAAACTGTTATAGCTGCAAAGGGTGGGCCAACTCAATATTGAACACTACAGACTAAGACGCCATTAAAAGCTCATGTGTGTGTAAAGGCAGACGTCCCAATACTTTTGACAATTATAGTGGTTTCACTGCACTTTTTAAAAAGGAGTCTGGGGCAGTTTTGTTCACCAGTTGAGGTGAGATTCAGGTGCGAATTTTTACTTGAAAAAATTACATCTGAACCGGCCTGAAAACCACACAGGACTCTTTCTTTTTTTTTTTTTCCCATAGAGAAGGCTGCCAGTTCACAGGTCAATATGTGAACCAAGCCTCAAAGTAGAAGTCCACCCTAAAACTAAAATCCCTACAGCCACCCACCATCTAGCACTGACCTATCTAACCTCTGCAGAGCTTCTACCGCTAGAGACCAGACTGTATTGGCATCAAAAAAGGTATGTATAGCGATTTCTTCTATACAGTGCTAGATAGGTTAGTGTTAGATGGTGGATGTCTGAAGATGCAGGGATTTTAGTTTTAGGGTGGACTTCTGCTTTAACCACTTGCTTACAGGGCACTTAAACCCCCCTCCTATCCAGACCAATTTTCAGCTTTCAGCACTGACGCACTTTGAATGACAATTGCGCAGTCATACAACACTGTACTCAAATGAAATTATAATTTTTTCACCACAAATAGAGCTTTCTTTTGGTGGTATTTGATCACCTCTGCAGTTTTTACTTTTTTTTTTTTTTTTTTTTTTACAAAAATGTAAAAAAAAAAAAAAAAATAATTTTTTAAAAATGTTTTGTTATAAAAAATTTAAAACGGGTAATTTTTCTCCTTCATTGATGTACGCTGATGAGGCGGCAGTGATGGGCACTGATAGGCGGCAGTGATGGGCACTGCCAGGTGGCACTGATAGGTGGCACTTGTGGGCATTGATAGGTGGCACTATTAGGTGGCACTGATGAGGCAGATGTGCCTCTTCCACTTGGGGACCGATGTCCCTCACATTCGAGCCAGTGATCGCCTTTTTTTTCTACTCACGCTGTCAGCGTGAGTAGAAAAAAAAAAAAAAAAGAGATTACCGATCTTTTGTTTACATCATGTGATCAGCTGTCATTGGCTGACAGCTGATCACATGGTAAGGGGCCAGGATCGGCCCCTTACTCGGATCGGTGATCACAGCGCGCTCGGCAGGGGCGCGCAGGGAGCGTGCAAAGGGGAGGTCGTCATATGACGGCCTCCCGGGAATTCAGGTGTAGTGGTTGTATAGGTTGATGTTTTTTTTACTTGAATACATTCCTTGTTTTAGGTCAAAAAACCTTCTGTGATCAGCTTCCCCCAAATGCTTACCTGAACCTGATCTCAATCCAGCAGCGCTGCTCTCTCCTCACTGGACATAGAGGCAGCAGCGGAAGTTATTGGCTCCTGCTGCTGACAATCAAATCCAGTGTGTCAATAGACACACACATCCCAGCTCAGGATTGAGTCCGCACAAATGCCCCCATATGCTATGGGGGCATCAGGAAGGGAGGGGCCAGGAGCACCAGCAGGGAACCCCAGAAGAGGAGGATCGGGGCTGCTCTGTCAAAACCATTTCACAGAGCAGATAAGTAGAACATGTTTATTATTAAAAAAAAAAAACACACACAATGTGTACCTTTTACAATCACTTTAGGTTACCAAATTTTTCTGTGAATGCAATTGTTTAGGTTGGTTAGAGGGTCTCACTGAGGTCCCACCATGGAAGCCAAATCAAAAGGAGAGGACTGGAAAGGCCCAGGTAGCAGATAAGTCCTAGACTCACATCACACTAGTGATCCTGGCAATAATTCACCAAGAGCAGTCACATATGGTGTCACTCCATGGCCTAACCATTGGGGCAGTTGAATAGTCTCCTTAGCAATTCTGTGGTTGCCAGCAACAAGGAGAGTGTGACATGGACCTTAGAGGATAGTTGCCAAGCGTGCCTCATTCTGTAGGACAGAGCCCCTGCATTTCACAAACTGTCCCACACCCACTGTGTTCATCATAGGGGGTAGCACACAATCGCCATGGCAGGGGGCATATGAAGCGAACCCCCACCAACCTGGGAGAATAGTTATTAGGAAGGAACCAGCACACAACGCAGCAAGAAGCACGTGTGGCTGAACTGTATAAAAGACGTGGCCTAAAGAATAGCACCACAATTACCCTAAAAAATGGATATCCTCCCTCCAAATTTTACTGCCACTGATCTGACCACCAATAGAATGGAAGTTATAAACCACCACCAATGGGAGGGTGGGGGTTACATTTCACTGCCAGTGACCAGCATCCCCCGACACCAATGTTAGGGGGGTTATTTTTTGCACCCCGACACCAATATTAGGGGTTATTTTTTTCCCCCATCCCCTGACACCAATATTAGGGGTTATTTTTTTCACCCCCTGACACCAATATTAGGGGGTTATTTTTTTCACCCCGACACCAGTATTAGGGGGTTGGTTTTTTCCCCCCATCCCCTGACACCAATGTTAGGGTGTTATTTTTTTCTACCCCTGACACCAATATTAGGGGGTTGTTTTTTTTTCCCCCCATCCCCTGACACCAATGTTAGGGTGTTATTTTTGCATCCACTGACACCAATAGCTGGGGGTATTATTGCATCCACTGACACCAATGTTGGGGGTACTATTACGGTCACTGACATCAATGTAAGGGGTTATTATTGCATCCACTAACACCAATGTCGGGGTTATTATTATTATTGTGATCACCGACACCAAAAATGACTCCAAAATCCTCATCAGCGAAAGTTGTGATCCATTGCAAAAAATCCTGCAGAACTAAAATGTTGAGGTGTTGAGTTGCACTACAGCCCATTTATTTTGACTACTTGACATAATGCACCTCAAAAGCAGGAAAATGCTGTGATATTTTCAGCTGGTGTCCCTGACTTCCTAGAGAATCCTCTACAGGAACATATGGAGAACGCAAACCACAATGTTCTGGGAGTCATGAGTGAGGGGTTATGTGACCAAGTGGAGCAATAAAACAGCAAGGGGGATATAATCCTTCCCGACTCCACCAAAAACTGGAACACACACATTTAGGTGCCACATTAATTTCTATAAGCAAAACAATACTTCACTGAGCAAAGGTATTTTATTAATACATTGTGATAACATGATATATGTGTACAATCATGGTATTAGTGTTATACAAAAACTAAACAATGAAATGTTTGGTCACCCATGGAGAACAAAGCCACTAATCTGTGACACGATGATCTACAGTAATGAGAACATCACAATTACCTACAGTACATCTTTAGTTGTTCCTTGGTGCCCAGGCAGATAATATTGTTACAATGAGAACTCTAAGCACTGTGTATGGGGGGGCTGCACTCCCTGAATGTACATCAGATTCTGGCTCTCCAAAGACCACCCCAAGTCTGACTATCGGAGCTCCTCAACTATAAAGCTGGCTATACACTAGTAGATTGCCTAACATACATACAGAAATGTGTACAATTCTTAGTACATTGGATGGCTTGACAAACGTTTGAAAATTGTTCTAAATTTTGTTTGCTTTTAACGTTTGAGTTTAAAATGAATGGATTTTACCAAACAAAAACCATGTAAACTCCTTTAAATGTTCTTGTTGAAAACAAATGTTGATATGACCCCACTAACCATTAGAAAATTGAACAAACATCCTTAAAACAAACTTCAAACCAGATTCTACTAATGTACAGCTAGGCATTCATTGAGGCTTGGGTTCACATCTATGCGTTTTTCAGCATGTTTTCAGTTATGCAGAAACCCACTACAGTCCATTGAACATAGTTTTCTATGGGTCACGTTCACAGGTTGTGGTTTCTGTTTCCATAGACTTCAATTGAAATACAGCGGAAATGCATATATTTAAAAAAAAAAAAAAAAAAAAAAAAAAAGGGGAATCAAAAACAGTGCTTGCATTTTCTATGCGTTTCATGCGTATAAAACATGGCAAAAACGCGTGTGAAAAAATGAAAAGGCACCTAGAAAACGCATCAACCTGCATTGGTGTGAACCAGGCAGAAGAGCCTCATTTTAATATAATGATGCCCGATCTCAAGCCAGACATCTGTTCAGTTGCATTTAATGCAGAGCAATAAAAATATATGTGCCAAATACCTATAATCAATATAGTATGAATCTATACATCAGCAGACAATGAAAAGTAAATGATGTATCGCATAAAAAAAAAAAAGATAACTAGACAGCAATAAGTGATAATTGGGGATTATGTAAAATTATGAAGCTTTATGCAGATACAATTTTTAACAAAACATAGCATTACATACATGTAACACTACCTTACCATTTATAGATCATACAATAACAATATATATATATATATATATATATATATATATATATATATATATATATATATATATATATATATATATATATATATATATATATATCCTGATTTACACAGGATTTATACACAGATATTTAGAGCTTTAGGTATATATATTATTTGCTGGTATATTTCAGCGCTGTATCTCTTTTCTATTTGGTTCTGTAGCACCTGTGATATTCATACAGCAGCTATTGGTTATAGATTTCTGTATTTGACAAGACAGCAGCACACAGACCCAATATATTTTTAAATTATCTTAGCGCTGTGTAGTCATACTGTATAGCTGTCACAATAACCTTTTTGCAGGCTTAAAAAAAAAAAAAAAAAAAGCTCTATATTGAGAGAACTTCAAAGTCTGCCATAAATGAAAGGTCTAGGTGTCATGCTCATCCAATGGCTTCAATACTTCTGAAGCAGACCTGGAACCAGTATGTGGATCAGAAATTCAGATTTGCAATAGCAGGAGATTGTGACCGGATCTCTATGGAGCCGGTTCACATATCTCCGCAGCAGCTCCAGTGAAATTTGCACAGGAACGCTGTGCGTCTTTTGGTCCGTTTCAGGCCCGAATTCAGCCCAAAAAAATAAAATCAGGCTGACATCTGACATAAAACGGTAAATGAGGACGCACTGGACTCCTTCTGTGAGCCGCTGCCTGCTCATATGTGAGCCCAGCCTTAAAGTGTAACCTCATTTAGGTTATTAAAATACAATACTCTAGACATTGCTAGGATTTTAACAAGCTTTTTGCAGAATCATACCTTGTTCTTTTATAAAGTTCCTCTTCTGCTCATGTCCTTTCTCAGACTGATCTCTGATGGGGAGGGTATGCACCAATTATACCCACATGGTGCAGCCCCAGGGTAGTAATGAGAACAGCTGCAAGTCTGCATTCCTTTAAGCAAGCCATAGATCAGTGGTCATCAACCCTGTCCTCAGGGCCCACTAACAGGCCAGGTTTTAAGTATTACCTTGGGGAGATGCAGACTAGAATACTGCAATTACTGAGCAGCAAATTATATCACCTGGGATGTATTTCAGTTATCTTACAAACCTGGCCTGTTAGAGCCCATTCACACAGGGACGACTTGTCAGACGACCTAGTCGCCTCCCGTTCTGTGCTATGGAACCGTTCTAAGGGGAGCGACGCAAGTCGCTCCGACTTAGAAAAAGGTTCCTGTACGACTTCGGGGGCGACTTGCATAGACTTCTATACAGAAGTCGTTTTGCAAGTCGCCCGGGCAGTCGTTTGCAGGTCGCCTCGCTGAGGCGACCTGCAAGTCGTGTTGCCCCTGTGTGAATGGGGTCTTAGTGGGACCTGAGGACAGGGTTGATGACCACTGATATAGACAATACAATTTTCTTTCCTTCCACCACTTAAAAATCACTTGATTCCTCCATCAACAGTCAGTGTTGATGGAGAAATCCCTCCCAGCACACTATTGTGTTCTGCCAGTGAGCAGAACACAATGATCACTGCAGGCAGCTATAGCCGCCAGCAGCGATCGCATGCTTAAATGGATCAATGGATTGACTTCAGTACAGCAAGCCTGCTTATAGATGTATGGAATCTTGGCTGGTTCCCGCTGAACTGGTCAGGATTCAATCCATCTACGGCCAGCTTTAGAAAAAACAGGCCTTGGGCTTAGCTTAGACTTACAATAAAAACATTTGGTTTAACCATGTTTTTTTACTGCCCCCCAACCTGCAAAGGCAGCTGTACAGGGGTATACACATGCCACGGCCACAATACTTTGCATCACAGTGTGGCAAAAATGATCCCCGCTGTTACGTTCAATGGGCAGTATCGCCCACCAAACACAAGCCATTCAAGTTAATGGGGCTGTGCCGCAACCATGTACAGTGTATGCGGTTGTGGAATGGCGCTGCAGAATTCAAAACAGATGGCGAGGAGGAAACATAATGCCTCACTGCCTTTCAAACGCCCTCTGAAAAGCGATGTACAGCGGATTGCGCTACAGAGAACAGCACATTTATAAACAAGCTCTAGGACTACACTGGATACTACCCCCATGCACACTTTGGCATGACATTGTATAAAAATCAATGGCCAGCACCTCCACTGTCTATATTGGCCATGTATGTGACAATAGCACAGAATTGCTGCTGCATCTGATCACTACATGCAAGCGGCCCCCTGCACACCCGTCACATTAGGATGAGTGGCTGTGTCCGTACAGCCGCTGCGTGGCTCCAGGATCAAGGCGCTCATTCACAATGTATGGGCCACAGCACCCATATGAATGAGGCTTTAAACATCTCTGCTACTGAGAGATTTAACTACTCTCTGGCATTCATCA